>NC_035443.2:109466901-109788033 GCF_002127325.2 Helianthus annuus
CATACATACACATTCTAATGAAATCATATAGCACATAATATTCGATCACACAATGTAATCACATAATTCACATTAGTTCAATAGTTACACGTAATGTACGAGACGATAAAGTACGAGTTGTCACATTCTCCCCAACTAATTGGAAATTTCGTCCCGAAATTTGGTATGCACTCACTGAGGAAGCTAGGTAAACTGTACTGTTCACTGATTTTCCTGGGGTGTCACATCCTCCCCCCGTTGATCTGGAATTTCGTCCCGAAATTCCGAAGTAGTAGCTTCAGCCTCAGTAGTGGTAGCATTGGTTTCGAATAACTGAGGGTACTTTTCTGTCATCCTGTCTTCGCGTTCCCAGGTGTACTCTGGGCCACGTTTGGAGTTCCAACGAACTCGAACAAGAGGGATTCTCTTGTGTTTGAGGACCTTCACATCCCGGTCCGTGATTTCTACTGGTTCCTCGACGAACTGCAACCGCTCGTCGATAGTGAGTTCCTTAAAAGGAATGATGAGGTTTCATCTGATAGGCACTTCTTTAAGTTCGATACATGAAAGACATTGTGAACTGCCCCGAGTTTAGCTGGTAGGTTCAACTTGTAGGCTACCTTGCCAATCTTTTCTATGATTTCGAATGGTCCGACGTATCGCGGATTCAGTTTGCCCCGTTTGCCAAAACGAACCACACCCTTCCAGGGTGAAACTTTCAATAAAACCCGGTCCCCGACCTCAAATTCCAATGGCTTTCTACGCTTGTCCGCGTAGGCTTTCTGACGGTCGCGTGCTGCTGCCATGCGTTGTCGTATCTGTGCAATCTTTTCTGTGGCGTCCACTACTATCTCTGGACCCGTGATCTGACTATCCCCCACCTCTGCCCAGCAGAGGGGTGACCGGCATTTACGCCCGTACAATGCCTCGAATGGAGCGGCTTGAATGCTGGTGTGATAACTATTATTATACGAGAACTCCACCAAAGGGAGATGCTTTTCCCAGCCGTTGCCGAAATCGATAACGCATGCCCGAAGCATGTCTTCTAAAGTTTGAATCGTTCGCTCAGACTGCCCATCCGTCTGAGGGTGGTATGCTGTGCTCATGTCTAGCCGTGAGCCAAAAGATTTGTGCATCGCTTGCCATAGCTCTGACGTGAATCGTGCATCGCGATCCGAAATGATGGATGTGGGCACCCCGTGCCTCGAAACAACTTCTTTGAGGTATACGTCTGCGAGAGTGGAGAACTTGTCCGTTTCCTTAATCGGCAGGAAGTTTGCAGACTTGGTGAGTCGATCAACTATGACCCATATTGTGTCGTTCCCACGCTGAGATCTAGGTAAGCCTGTAACGAAATCCATGGAAATTTCTTCCCATTTCCACTGTGGTATCTTAGGCTGCTGAAGTAGCCCTGCTGGCTTCTGATATTCAACCTTGACTCTCGCACAAGTCAAGCACTTTCCAACGTACGTAGCAATGTGGGCCTTCATGCTAGGCCACCAATAAGTAGTGCTGATGTCGTGGTACATTTTATCCGACCCTGGATGTACCGAGTAGCGAGACTTGTGAGCTTCCTCCATTACAAGTTCGCGTAGACCGCCATAAAGAGGGACCCAAATCCGGCCCGTTACATAGTAAGCGCCGTCTGCCTTCTGTTCCATCTGTTGTCGTGAGCCGCGTAAGGCTTCATCCTTGACATTTTCGGGCTTCAATGCTTCTATCTGAGCATCTCGTATCTGTGCTGGAAGGCTAGACTGAATCGTAAGCTGTAGCGCTCGCACGCGCCGTGGTAGAGTGTCTTTCCGACTGAGAGCGTCAGCCACAACATTGGCTTTGCCTGGATGGTACTTGATGGCGCATTCGTAGTCGTTTAGTAGTTCAACCCATCTTCGTTGACGCATGTTCAAATCCTTCTGCTTAAGAATATGCTCGAGACTCCTGTGATCGGTGTAAATCGTGCACCTGGTACCGTACAGGTAGTGTCGCCATATCTTAAGCGCGAAAACAACAGCTCCCAGCTCTAAGTCGTGCGTCGTGTAGTTCCGTTCATGAACCTTTAGCTGACGAGAGGCGTAGGCAATAACTTTATCTCTCTGCATCAATACGCAACCCAGACCCTGTATTGATGCGTCACAATATACTACGAAGTCATCTGTGCCCTCTGGCAATGAAAGAATAGGTGCGCTGCAAAGACTATCCTTCAGATACTGAAAAGCAGTTTCCTGCGTGTTGCCCCAACGGTAGGTGACACCCTTCTGTGTCAGTAGTGTAAGTGGTTGTGCAATCTTCGAGAAATCCTTGATAAATCGTCTGTAGTAACCTGCCTGACCCAAGAATTGGCGTATTTCTGTCGGCGTACGCGGTGCAGGCCAGTTTCTGATCGAATCTACCTTGGATGGATCGACATGGATCCCATCCCTGTTCACCACATGGCCTAAGAAGTGGACTTCACGAAGCCAGAAGTCGCATTTAGAAAGCTTGGCGTACAGCTGTTCCTTCCGAAGGAGTTCCAAAATAAGGCGAAGATGCTGCTCGTGTTCCTCCTGACTCTTGGAGTAAATTAGGATGTCGTCGATAAATACTATGACGAACTTGTCAAGATAGGGTTTGCACACCCTGTTCATAAGATCCATAAATACAGCCGGCGCGTTCGTTAACCCGAATGGCATGACGAGAAACTCGTAGTGACCGTAACGAGTTCTGAAAGCTGTCTTGGAGACGTCCTCATCCCGGACTCTCAGCTGATGATAACCAGACCTTAAGTCTATCTTCGAGTAGTAACACGACCCTTGCAACTGGTCGAATAAGTCGTCTATGCGTGGAAGAGGATAACGGTTCTTCATCGTCACCTTGTTGAGTTCACGGTAGTCGATGCACATCCTGAACGTACCGTCCTTCTTTTTCACGAAAAGTACTGGAGCTCCCCAAGGCGAAGAGCTTGGACGTATAAAGCCCTTTTCCAAGAGCTCTTGTAGCTGCTTTGACAGTTCCTCCAATTCTGATGGAGCTAGACGATATGGTGCGCGAGCTATGGGTGCTGCTCCCGGAGCGAGCTCGATCTGAAATTCAACCTGACGATGAGGCGGTAAGCCAGGTAAATCTTCAGGAAACACCTGAGGAAAATCGCGTACGACTGGAATGTCTTCCAATTTCTTTTCCTTTGCTGATGCGTCTGTAACAAGAGCCAAAATGGCTGTGTGCCCCTTACGTAAGCATTTCTGAGCCTTCAAGAAAGAGATGATGCCAACCACTGCACCACTCTTGTCGCCTTGAACTTCTAGAGGTTCCTGACCCGAACGAGGAATGCGAATAACCTTTTCGCTGCACAAGATTTCTGCCTGGTGTTGGGATAACCAATCCATCCCAATCACAACGTCGAAACTACCCAAAACTATGGGAATGAGATCGATAGAGAAGGCTTGACCAGCTAGGATAAGATTACAACCCTGAACTACGTGCGTGGCTTCTAGACTTTTACCGTTAGCTAACTCTACTACATGTTTGGTGGGTAAAAGTGTTGGTGCACGTTTTAGCAGTTGACACATTTTCACAGACATATAGCTCGTATCCGCACCCGAATCAAACAAAACAGTAACGTAAATATTGTCGAGGAGAAACTTACCCATAACAACGTTGGGATCGTTCACTGCGTCACCTCGACCTAGCACGAATGCACGACCACGAGCTTCATTGCCGTTGTTGTTGTTGTTTCCACCGTTGTTGTTCTCGTTGCCCTGGTTATTGTTGTTGCGATTCTGGTTCAACTGAGGGCAATCGCGTTTGAAATGACCTTCAGCCCCACACTGGAAACATCCCCGGTTTCCACGCTGTGGCTGCTGCTGCTGCTGCTGGTTTTGTGGAGCTGGTTGCTGAGGCTGCTGATTCTGATTCGCAGGCTGTGGGCTCCTACAGTCTTTGGCCTCGTGACCCATCTTAAGACACCTTTGACAACGACCCTTGTTACATGGGCCGTGGTGATGCCTGTTGCAGTTGTGGCACCTAGGTTGACTACCCTGATATCTCCTCTGTCTGTGTCCACCAGAGGATTGCTGACTGGGACTCTGATAGTGGTCAATCTTCTGCTGCTGAGCTTGTGGCTGAACAGATGCTGAACTTTTACTAGAATCTCCATCCCATTTTCTTTTACTGTCACCAGATGTAGCAGGAGTAACTGAGGTGGTGACGTTAGCAGTAGCATTAACACGCTTGGGCAGTTTATTCTGATCCACTGCCTGATCGGTGATACGGTGAGTGAGGCGTTGGATTTCCTGGATGTTTTCGAGGTTAGCCGACGTCACGTGGCTCTGAATTTCTGGCGCCAATCCCTTGAGGTACAACTCAATGCGCTTGTATGGAGGGTCCACCATAATGGGACACAGAACGGCCAGCTCATTCGACCGTTTGGTATATGCTTCGATTTCCGATCCAACCATCTTCAGATTATAGAGCTCATCCTCCAACTTATGAATATCCTCGCGCGTGCAATACTCACGCTTGATGAGTTCCTTGAAATCGTTCCATGGGGTGGCGTTAGCAGCTGCCAACCCTAAAATCTGGACTTGGGCATTCCACCAAGTCAGTGCTATCCCCTCCAAAGTGCCGGTGGCAAACTTGACCTTGCGGGCTTCAGGGCACTCGCACATTTCAAAGACTGATTCTAGCTTCTCGAACCAGTGGAGTAGTCCCACTGCTCCTTCCGTGCCGCTGAAGGTGTTTGGACGACAGTCCATGAAATTCTTAAATGTGCAGACAGGCTGCTGCGCGTGTTGACCTATTGTGTACGAGTAGGGCAAAGTTTAAATACAAAAGCTAGTTTAGGAGTGTAGGATCTAAAGATCCTAGCGTAAGTTATAACTACAGGTTATCCTACCTGCTTGAGCAGCCGCAAGTGCCGCTGTGACTTGGGCTTGAACGAGAGCCTCTAGCTGGGCTTGTGTCATGTTGATTCTTCCAGACATGATCTTCATTGTAACAAGTAGCATAGGTGAGAATGGTTCGCGAATAGGGCGATGACAGAAAAGTGTAAGCACATAGGGATTCTCATGCTATAATATCATGTGTATCTAAACGTAATGCGAGCAAAGTTCTAAGCAGCTCTAGCAAACAGGCAATAAACGTAAACCTTATTACCTAGGATGTCGAGTCTTGCACGTGGAGCGAAGCGTCGTTGTGGATCGTTGAGAGCACTGTTCTGGTTATAGTCCGGTTTTAATAAAAACGTTTTCCCATATTAAAACCAAGTTCTCTATAACCAATGGCTCTGATACCAATCTGTCACACCCCCAAAATCCACACGCGGAGTACCACCGCTTGGGAGCGTGACTGACCAGGATCAAGCCATCAATCATATCAAACATAGCATTTAATAATAAAAGTAATTATTGTAAATCATCATGACATGATTGATGTTTCAAAACCAAACATCGTTTAAATAGCGGAAGCATAGTATGTAATCTCAAAATGGTTATAAGTTCAGAATAAGTTCATGATCCGTATCCCACAACGCCCTGCTCCTCCCTGTGCAAGCTCCATAATGTACCTAAGGTCCTGCAAGGCATGCAGCAAATAATCAACAAACTAGTTGAGCGAGTTCACAGAAAGTAAATTCATAACGTAATGCATAAGTATAGCTAGTGGGGGCTTCCCATACTAGTGTGTACTAAAGGTGGGGGCTTCCCATGTTCATCCTGGTTAATGAGGGCTTCTCATTAACGGTACTTACTAGACTAACTTCCGACCATGTGTTCTTCTTTACCGAGAACAGGAAAACGTACAGGGTCACGTAGGCTTCACGTGACGTGCCCTTCCCCGAGGACAGTGGTACGCGTGGGGGCTACGTAGGCTTTACGCAGCGTGGCCTTCCGACCTGGAAGCCAGTGAATGGTATTGGGTTACGTAGGCTTTACGTAACGTGTCCTCCCGACCCGGGAGACATATGGCAAATATACTGGGTTACGTAGGCTTTACGTAACGTGTCCTGACTAACCTGAGGACGATGGTCTATAGTCTGGTATATGCGTAAGTACGAGTAACTCCTTTTGCAATGACATATCCAACCCAATTCCCAACCCGGGAATCCCATGCCTTGGCTGTGTGAACTCACCTTGGTTTGCTCGGCAGATACACAAGGAATATAAGTAGCAAGTAAATGGTCAACCACGTCCTATCATGGTTATTATACGAGTCAGGTTCGTATATAGCACGTATATAGTAATCACGTATAGTCATGGCAAACATGTACGCACGTAAGCAGATAAGACATAGCATGTGAGGATTCAATTGTCTAAGTCCAACAATACCCGGCCCAATAGCAAACAGTCCACAATTCAAATCGTTGGGCTCAATAGATTGGGCCCGTGACAGTGAAGGCCCAACAGTGTGCGTGCAACGGTGGTCTCGACTCGCAACGGGGTTACGAGTCGCAACGGGGATCTCGAGTCGTAACGGCTGGATACGAGTCGCAATAGATGGTCTCGGTTCATCCTGGTCTGGTTACGAGTCGCAATCTGACTCGCAACCGTGGTTGCGGTTCATGCGGTTTGGTCTCGAGTGGGGTTCCGACTCGCAACGAGCGATACCGAGTCGCAACCGTGGGTGTAACGACTTTCCTGATTTCATGCAATTCATTTAGGCAATTCAATCATCGTTGACAGTTTCAAAAAAAAATCAATTATCAACTAACAGTTTGCCATTCAAGAATTCATCGATCAAACAGGGAAATAAATCATCAATTCTTATGAACCCTAATAATCACACTTATGAACAATAACAATAATCATAACACTCAATCATATTATGATCCGATTTCATGAACATTAAACTCGAATTGTATAACTTCACAGCCAATCAACAAGACATTATCATTAACATCATCAACAACAAATCCGATTATATAACCTGTCCGGCTGATCGAACAAAGCCCAATCAAACATGCAATTATCTAATCATATATAGCTAATCAACAATTTATCAGACCTCGATTCCTATCCATCAAACATATCCGGTCGATCAGTTCTACATGTCCGACCGATTCAACAACACATTCAGCCAATTAACACACAAATCAAGTAAAGCAATTCAATTAAAACACTAACCGATCGGTCGAGGGTAATCCAAATCGGAATCAATTTCCGGTTGCTTGTGCCGTCCGGTTATGCGTGAGAAAGAGAGAGAGATGTTTTTGCTAGGGTTTTGTGTGTGTTGTGAGTTTTGCAAAAGTGGTAAAACAAAACCCCTAAACTCGGTTTTGTGTTGCGAGTGGGGAGTGGGCCGAGCCCACCTCGGGTATCAAGTGGAGTCCGATTTCAAGGTGGCCCAAACGGGCTTGTATGACCGGTTTGCTTTGTGCGATCGGTTTTAGTGTGTGGTTTTGGGCTCGTGCACACATAACATACATACACATTCTAATGAAATCATATAGCACATAATATTCGATCACACAATGTAATCACATAATTCACATTAGTTCAATAGTTACACGTAATGTACGAGACGGTAAAGTACGAGTTGTCACACAGACACTTCTTCAGATTTGACATGTGGAAAACATTGTGAACTCCACCCAGTTCTACTGGTAGGTTCAGTTTATAGGCCACTTTGCCTATTCTCTCTATGATCCCGAACGGTCCGACGTATCGTGGGTTAAGTTTGCCTCGTTTTCCAAAACGAACAACACCCTTCCAAGGTGAGACTTTGAGTAGCACTTGATCCCCAACCTGAAACTCGAGTGGTTTCCTACGCTTATCAGCGTAACTTTTCTGACGGTCATGAACTGCCGCCATTCGTTGTCGTATCTGAGCAAATCTTTGCGTTGCGTCTACTACAAGTTCTGGACCCGTGATCTGACTATCCCCCACCTCTGCCCAACATAGAGGTGATCGGCATTTACACCCATACAATGCCTCAAATGGAGCGGCTTGAATGCTGGTGTGGTAACTGTTGTTGTACGAGAACTCCACTAACGGGAGATGTTTTTTCCCAGCCGTTGCCGAAATCGCTTACACACGCTCTAAGAATGTCTTCAAGGGTTTGAATAGTGCGCTCAGACTGCCCATCCGTCTGAGGGTGATAAGCTATGCTCATGTCTAATCGAGAGCTAAAAGATTTATGCATTGCTTGCCATAGTTCTGAAATAAAACATGCATCAAGATCGGAAATAATGGAGGTCGGCACCCCGTGCCTCGAAACCACTTCCTTTAAGTAGATGTCTGCTAAGGTAGAGAATTTGTCTGTTTCCTTGATAGCCAAGAAGTGTGCAGACTTAGTGAGTCGATCCACGATCACCCAAATAGTATCATTCCCACGCTGAGATCTAGGCAGGCCAGTAACAAAATCCATGGAAATTTCCTCCCATTTCCATTGTGGTATCTTTGGTTGCTGGAGTAGGCCCGATGGTTTCTGGTATTCTGTCTTGACTCTCGCACACGTCAAACACTTGCTGACGTAAGTTGCTATGTGGGCTTTCATACTAGGCCACCAATACGTAGTTTTGAGATCGTGGTACATCTTATCCGAACCTGGATGTACTGAGTAGCGAGACTTAGGTGCTTCATCCATCACCAGCTCGCGTAAGTTTCCATAGTGTGGGACCCAAATGCGTCCTGTTACACAGTAGTCGTCGTCTTCCTTTTGTTCTAACCGTTGCCTTGAGCCACGTAAGGCTTCAGCCCTGACGTTTTCTAGTTTCAATGCTTCTACTTGAGCATCTCGTATCTGTGCAGGAAGACCAGACTGAATGGTAAGTTATAATGCTCGTACACGCCTGGGTGTAGTATCCTTTCAACTGAGGGTGTCGGTTGTCACACCCCCAAAATCCACCTGCGGAGTATCACCGCTTGGGAGCGTGACTGACCAAGATCAAGCCACCAATCATATCGAACATGTAATTAATGTCAAGTATAATAAATGTAAACCAATCATTCAATACGATTGATGTTCCAACAAAACATAGTTTAAGTAGAAGAAGCGTAACAATGAGAATCCAATGTATGTAAATAGTTCAAGTGTTGTAAGTGTAACATAACATCCACGATCCAAGCTCCACAACGACCTGCTCCTCCCTGTGCAAGCTCCATATGTACCTAATGTCCTGCAAGGCATGCAGCAGAGAGTCAACAACTAGTTGAGCGAGTTCACAGTTAACAGTTCAGTAATAGTATAGTGTGAGTAGTAGTATGTTCGTTCATTATGTCACGTATCGTATTAGTTTCCATCGCGGCCTCCCAGGCAGGTATGCGAAGATATTAGTTTCCATCGCGGCCTCCTGCAAGGCATGCAGCAGAGAGTCAACAACTAGTTGAGCGAGTTCACAGTTTATCTGTATCGCGGCCTCCCAGGCAGGTGTGCGAAGATTAGGAATTTTCAGTTCGCGGCCTTCCAAAGGCAGGTGTGCGAAGTCAGTCATAATATCGCGGCCAACCCTTGGCAGGTGTGCGAAGATCAGTTCAATAAGTGTTACTAGTCTAGTCGTATTCTTATCGTTAGGTTCTATCAACTGAGTATGTACAATAAAGTAATCCAATCCCATTCCCACCCTGGGAACCCCATGCCTTGGCTGTGTGAACTCACCTTGGTTTGCTCGGTATGTTATTGCTTCTAGGGTTTGTTAATCGTCTAAGTCCGTTACACACGACCTAGGATATATTGCACATGATTCGATGTAAGTATTTTACGTTCAATTACGTTTACAACTCTTTGGTGTTCAAACAGTAACATACGGTAATGTATCGCACAATAACATGCAGTATCATTCAGTAACACGTAGCATCATATCAGACAGTATCACATAATAGTATACAGTAGTAGACAGTAGCATGTAATAGTATGTTGTTCTTCACACGGAGTTCTGAACGTGGCATCAACAATAGTATACTGTAGAAGACAACACATCATACATATGAAATTTGGACATGCATACATCATTCAAACTTCGGACAAGGTTAACATGCATAACAGTCGGAAAATGTGATCACGAATAAAAGTCGGATCCTATGATTACCATTTAAACATTCGGATTATGTGTTATATTTAAGTTTCGGATCATAAATGATATGTATCAGAATCAGGCTGTATGTTTGGCATATAAGTGTCAGATTAAGTGTTACCAGCCCAAAAGTCAGCCCATACTCTCATTCAAACGTCGGACATAAGGATAATACATGAAAGTCGGACCATGGGGGAATGGGGTTTAAAGCTCGGACCCCTTGTTGCAAGCCAAAACTCGGACCACCTCACTAAACTCGGACTCCCTTCCCCCATTAGCAAAACTCGGACACTTAGCTACCACAAAACTCGGACCATGTGGCCTTCTAAAACTCGGACCATATGTGTGTGGGGGTTTCTTTGATTAAAACTCGGACACAATTCTTTTTGGCAAGGAAAGTCGGACAAGGGGTATGCCCCTTTGAAACTCGGACACCCCTTGCTTAATCAAAAAGTCGGACTAGTTTTCAAGGGTTAAAACTCGGGCATGTTATTATCTAAAGAACTCGGACATGTTAACTTGTCTTAAATTCGGACCATTGTTCACATGTATATAATTCACAAAGTTCGGACCATCATCATTAATAAAGTTCGGACCTTTCACATACAGTTAAAGGTCGGACATGTGTTCAATGTGTAGAAAACTAAGATACAAAGCTTTACAAAGGTCGGACATCATTGCTATTATAAAACTCAGACAACTACATAGAGTCACGAAACTCAGACATACATATTCAATCACCAAACTCTGAGACACAATTCAATCATTCGATTTTGCATCATAACAGTTACGTTTTTCTTAGGTTCTAACCCTAATATCATACACAGTGACGGCAGAATCATAATCAATCTACTTATGATCAACAATAATCAACCTATAATCATTACAGGAACCATCTATCAATCATACAACTAATCATCATCATCGATAAATCTAGAATCAAATCAAAATCACAGCCTATCACATGAAGAACTAGGGTTTGCAAGAATTACAAGAATCAAGAGTTGATATCAACCAAATAATCAACAAACAATCATTACAATTACCTTGTGTTGATCCTAGAGAAAGAGAGGAATCAAACTTGTGATGTCTTGCCAATGATTTGGTGATGATTGCCAGAGAATTGTGAACTACGTGCTTGGATTTTTGTGTGTGTGGTTTAGTGAAGGATTAGGGTTAAGTATAATTAAGTTTTCACTAATTACTCAATGCACCCTGAATAATTATATTTTACACAAGCATACCATCTTACAAGCATTTCACAGTTTCACCACCATGTTCACATAATTGACAAGTCTATCACAATTAATCAAACAACCATGCACAATCACACAATACGATTTATTGCATCAAAACGTATACCATTCCATAGCAATCAATGTTGCAAATAATTAACTACACGAACAACGAACGTGCAATAAATGCGAAATAGAAATCTTGGAAATTCGAGTTGTTACATTATCCCCAACTTAAAAGAAATTTCGTCCCGAAATTTGGTACGCACTCACTGAGGAAGCTAGGTAAGTTGCATTGTTCACTGGTTTTCCTGGGGTGTCACATCATCCCCCCGTTGATTTGGAATTTCGTCCCGAAATTCAGTAGTAGTAGCTTCAGCCTCAGTAGTGGTTGCATTGGTTCCGAATAACTGGGGGTACTTTTCTTTCATTTGGTCTTCGCGTTCCCAGGTGTACTCTGGGCCACGTCGGGAGTTCCAATGAACTCGATCAAGAGGGATTCTCTTGTGTTTGAGGACCTTAACATCCCGGTCCGTGATTTCAACTGGTTCCTCGACGAACTGCAACCGCTCATCGATAGTGAGTTCCTTGAAAGGAATGATAAGGGTCTCATCTGATAGGCATTTCTTCAGATTCGACACGTGAAAAACATTGTGAACTGCCCCGAGTTCAGCTGGTAGGTTTAGCTTGTATGCTACTTTGCCAATCTTTTCTATGATTTCGAATGGTCCGACGTACCGCGGATTCAGTTTGCCCCGTTTGCCAAAACGAACCACACCCTTCCAGGGTGAGACTTTAAGTAAAACCCGGTCCCCGACCTGAAATTCCAACGGCCTCTTACGCTTATCCGCGTAGGCTTTCTGACGGTCGCGTGCTGCCGCCATGCGTTGTCGTATTTGTGCAATCTTTTCTGTGGCGTCCACTACAATCTCTGGACCCGTAATCTGACTATCCCCCACCTCTGCCCAACAGAGAGGTGACCGGCATTTACGTCCGTACAATGCCTCGAATGGAGCGGCTTGTATGCTGGTGTGATAACTGTTATTATACGAAAACTCCACTAACGGGAGATGCTTTTCCCTGCCGTTGCCGAAATCGATAACGCATGCCCGAAGCATGTCTTCAAGAGTTTGGATCGTTCGCTCAGACTGCCCATCCGTCTGAGGGTGATATGCTGTGCTCATGTCTAAACGTGAGCCGAAAGATTTGTGCATCGCTTGCCATAGCTCTGACGTGAATCGTGCGTCCCGATCCGAAATGATGGAGGTGGGCACCCCGTGCCTCGAAACAACTTCTTTAAGATAGATGTCTGCGAGAGTGGAGAACTTATCCGTTTCCTTTATAGGTAGGAAGTGTGCAGACTTGGTGAGTCGATCCACGATCACCCATATGGTATCATTCCCACGCTGGGATCTAGGTAGGCCTGTAACAAAATCCATGGAAATTTCTTCCCATTTCCATTGAGGTATCTTAGGCTGCTGAAGTAGGCCCGCTGGTTTCTGGTATTCAATCTTGACTCTCGCACAGGTCAAGCACTTGCCGACATAAGTAGCGATGTGGGCCTTCATGCTAGGCCACCAATAAGTAGTTCTGATGTCGTGGTACATTTTATCCGACCCTGGATGTACCGAGTAGCGAGACTTGTGAGCTTCATCCATTACCAGCTCGCGTAGACCGCCATAAAGTGGGACCCAAATACGCCCCGTTACATAGTAGGCGCCGTCTTCCTTTTGTTCCATTCGTTGCCTTGAACCGCGTAAGGCTTCAGCCATGACGTTTTCGGGTTTCAATGCTTCCATCTGAGCAGCTCGTATCTGTGCAGGAAGACTGGACTGAATTGTAAGCTGTAGCGCTCGCACGCGTTTAGGTAGGGTTTCCTTTCGACTGAGGGCGTCGGCCACAACATTGGCCTTGCCTGGATGATACTTGATGGCGCATTCGTAGTCGTTCAGTAGTTCAACCCATCTTCGTTGACGCATGTTCAAATCCTTTTGCTTAAGAATATGCTCGAGACTCCTGTGATCGGTGTAAATCGTGCACCTGGTACCGTACAGGTAGTGCCGCCATATCTTAAGCGCGAAGACAACAGCTCCCAGCTCTAAATCGTGCGTCGTGTAGTTCCGTTCATGAATCTTGAGTTTCCGCGAAGCGTAAGCAATAACCTTATCCCGTTGCATCAATACGCAACCAAGGCCCTGTATCGATGCGTCACAATAAACCACGAAGTCATCTGTGCCCTCCGGCAATGAGAGAATAGGTGCACTGCAAAGCCTATCCTTTAGGTACTGAAAAGCCGTTTCTTGTGTATTACCCCAACAATAAGTAACACCTTTCTGTGTCAACATAGTAAGCGGCTGCGCGATTTTCGAAAAGTCTTTGATGAATCGCCTGTAGTAACCCGCCAAACCCAAGAATTGGCGTATTTCTGTCGGTGTACGCGGTGCAGGCCAGTTCCTGATCGAATCTACCTTGGATGGATCGACATGGATCCCATCCCTGTTCACCACATGGCCTAGAAAGTGGACTTCACGAAGCCAGAAGTCGCATTTAGAAAACTTTGCGTACAATTGCTCCTTTCGAAGGAGTTCCAAGATAAGACGTAAGTGCTGCTCGTGCTCCTCCTGACTCTTGGAGTAGATCAGAATGTCGTCGATGAAGACAATGACGAACTTGTCAATATAAGGTTTACACACCCTATTCATAAGGTCCATAAATACGGCAGGCGCGTTCGTTAACCCGAACGGCATGACAAGAAACTCGTAGTGACCGTAGCGAGTTCTAGATGCAGTTTTGGAGACGTCCTCATCCCGGACTCTCAGCTGATGATACCCTGACCTTAAGTCTATCTTGGAGTAGTAACACGACCCTTGCAACTGGTCGTATAAGTCATCTATGCGTGGAAGAGGATAACGGTTCTTCACCGTTACCTTGTTCAGTTCCCGGTAGTCTATGCACATCCTGAAGGTACCGTCCTTCTTTCTCACGAATAATACTGGAGCTCCCCAAGGCGAAGAGCTCGGACGAATGAAGCCCTTTTCCAAGAGCTCTTGTAGCTGCTTTGACAGTTCCTCCAATTCTGATGGAGCTAGACGATGTGGTGCGCGAGCTATGGGTGCTGCTCCTGGAGCGAGCTCGATTTGAAATTCGATCTGACGGTGAGGCGGTAATCCAGGTAAATCTTCAGGAAACACCTGAGGGTAGTCGCGTACAACTGGAATATCCTCCAGTTTCTTTTCCTTCCCTGATGCATCTGAAACGAGTGCCAAGATTGCGGTGTGACCCTTCTGCAGACATTTCTGAGCCTTCAAGAAAGAGATGATGCCAACCACAGCACCACTCTTGTCGCCTTGTACTTCGAGAGGTTCTTGACCAGAACGGAGAATACAAACAATCTTTTCTTTGCATAGGATTTCTGCTTGCTGTTGCTGCTGGCGATTCCGATTTGCAGGCCGTGGGCTCCTGAATCCTTAGCTTCATGGCCCATCTTGAGACACCTCTGGCAACGTCCCTCGTTGCACTAACCACCGTGGTGTCTGTTGCATTAGTTACACATTGGGTGAATTCCCCGATATCCACCCTGCCCCCAACCACCAGAAGTTGGCTGACTCGGCTCTGGTGATCACTATTCTTGCGCTGCTACTGTGCTTGAGACTGAACGGTAGCTGAACCCTTGCTGGAATACCCATCCTATTTCCGCTTGTTGTCACTAGGAGTAGCAGGAGTAGCAGAAGTGATAGCGGTAGTAATAGTGCAGATACAACTAGGCAGCCTGTTCTGTTCCACTGCCTGATCCGTGAGGCGATGAGTAAGACACTGAATGTCTTGGATATTGTCGAGGTTAGCCGATGTAACATGGCTCTGAATCTCTGAGGCTAGACCCTTGAGGTACAATTCAATACGCTTGCTTGAAGGGTCCACCATGGTTGGACACAAGATGGCCAGTTCGTTTGACTGTTTCGTATGAGTTTCAATTTCTGACCCCGTCATTTTCAAATGGTAAAGCTCCACTTCCAACTTGTGGATGTCATCACGCGTGCAGTATTCCCTTTTAATGCGTTCTTTTAATTCGTTCCAGGGGTGGCATTAGCAGCTGCCAACCCTAGTATCCGTACTTGCGCGTTCCACCAGGTTAGCGCGATTTCTTCCAAAGTACCAGTGGCGTACTTGACCCTGCGAGCCTCAGGGCATTCACACATCTCAATTACTGACTCGAGCTTCCCAAGCCAATGGAGTAGTCCCACTGCTCCTTCTGTGCCACTGAATGTGCTTGGACGACAGTCCATGAAGTTCTTGAATGTGCAGAAAGGTTGCTGTGCGTTCTGACCCGTTGCGCGAGAAAGATAGGTCAAGGTTAAGCGCGAGAGTTGGGTCCACAAGAGTAGGATTCTAACATCCTAGGATAGGTTTGGAATAGCAGGTTATACCTCCTGCTTGTGCGGCTGCAAGCGCCGCAGCAACTTGTTCGTTAATGAGAGCCGTCAACTGGGCTTGAGTCATGTTAACACGTCCAGACATGATCGAACTGTAAAGGTAGCGTAAGTATGAATGGTTCGCGAGTAGTGCGATGACAGAAAAGTTTAGGCACATAGGTGTTCTCAAGCAGTAACAAGTAGTGAGCAAAGTAATGTAAGCATACTACGAGCAAAGTTCTATGCAATTCTAGCATGTAGGCAATAAACATAAACCTTATTACCCAGGATGTTGAGTCTTGCACGTGGAGCGAAGCGTCGTTGTGGATCGTTGAGAGCACTGTTCTGGTTATAGTCTGGTTTTAATAAAAACGTTTTCCCATATTAAAACCAAGTTCTCTATAACCAACGGCTCTGATACCAATTTGTCACACCCCCAAAATCCACCTGCGGAGTATCACCGCTTGGGAGCGTGACTGACCAGGATCAAGCCACCAATCATATCGAACATGTAATTAATGTCAAGTATAATAAATGTAAACCAATCATTCAATACGATTGATGTTCCAACAAAACATAGTTTAAGTAGCAGAAGCGTAACAATGAGAATCCAATGTATGTAAATAGTTCAAGTGTTGTAAGTGTAACATAACATCCACGATCCAAGCTCCACAACGACCTGCTCCTCCCTGTGCAAGCTCCATATGTACCTAATGTCCTGCAAGGCATGCAGCAGAGAGTCAACAACTAGTTGAGCGAGTTCACAGTTAACAGTTCAGTAATAGTATAGTGTGAGTAGTAGTATGTTCGTTTATTATGTCACGTATCGTATTAGTTTCCATCGCGGCCTCCCAGGCAGGTATGCGAAGATATTAGGGGATGTTCATCCCGAGTATTCTAGACTAGGTTTATCTGTATCGCGGCCTCCCAGGCAGGTGTGCGAAGATTAGTAAATTTCAGTTCGCGGCCTTCCAATGGCAGGTGTGCGAAGTCAGTCATAATATCGCGGCCAACCCTTGGCAGGTGTGCGAAGATCAGTTCAATAAGTGTTACTAGTCTAGTCGTATTCTTATCGTTAGGTTCTATCAACTGAGTATGTACAATAAAGTAATCCAATCCCATTCCCACCCTGGGAACCCCATGCCTTGGCTGTGTGAACTCACCTTGGTTTGCTCGGTATGTTATTGCTTCTAGGGTTTGTTAATCGTCTAAGTCCGTTACACACGACCTAGGATATATTGCACATGATTCGATGTAAGTATTTTACGTTCAATTACGTTTACAACTCTTTGGTGTTCAAACAGTAACATACGGTAATGTATCGCACAATAACATGCAGTATCATTCAGTAACACGTAGCATCATATCAGACAGTATCACATAATAGTATACGGTAGTAGACAGTAGCATGTAATAGTATGTTGTTCTTCACACGGAGTTCTGAACGTGGCATCAACAATAGTATACTGTAGAAGACAACACATCATACATATGAAATTTGGACACGCATACATCATTTAAACTTCGGACAAGGTTAACATGCATAACAGTCGGAAAATGTGATCACGAATAAAAGTCGGATCCTATGATTACCATTTAAACATTCGGATTATGTGTTATATTTAAGTTTCGGATCATAAATGATATATATCAGAATCAGGCTGTATGTTTGGCATATAAGTGTCAGATTAAGTGTTACCAGCCCAAAAGTCAGCCCATACTCTCATTCAACGTCGGACATAAGGATAATACATGAAAGTCGGACCATGGGGGAATGGGGTTTAAAGCTCGGACCCCTTGTTGCAAGCCAAAACTCGGACCACCTCACTAAACTCGGACTCCCTTCCCCCATTAGCAAAACTCGGACACTTAGCTACCACAAAACTCGGACCATGTGGCCTTCTAAAACTCGGACCATATGTGTGTGGGGGTTTCTTTGATTAAAACTCGGACACAATTCTTTTTGGCAAGGAAAGTCGGACAAGGGGTATGCCCCTTTGAAACTCGGACACCCCTTGCTTAATCAAAAAGTCAGACTAGTTTTCAAGGGTTAAAACTCGGGCATGTTATTATCTAAAGAACTCGGACATGTTAACTTGTCTTAAATTCGGACCATTGTTCACATGTATATAATTCACAAAGTTCGGACCATCATCATTAATAAAGTTCGGACCTTTCACATACAGTTAAAGGTCGGACATGTGTTCAATGTGTAGAAAACTCAGATACAAAGCTTTACAAAGGTCGGACATCATTGCTATTATAAAACTCAGACAACTACATAGAGTCACGAAACTCAGACATACATATTCAATCACCAAACTCTGAGACACAATTCAATCATTCGATTTTGCATCATAACAGTTACGTTTTTCTTAGGTTCTAACCCTAATATCATACACAGTGATGGCAGAATCATAATCAATCTACTTATGATCAACAATAATCAACCTATAATCATTACAGGAACCATCTATCAATCATACAACTAATCATCATCATCGATAAATCCAGAATCAAATCAAAATCACAGCCTATCACATGAAGAACTAGGGTTTGCAAGAATTACAAGAATCAAGAGTTGATATCAACCAAATAATCAACAAACAATCATTACAATTACCTTGTGTTGATCCTAGAGAAAGAGAGGAATCAAACTTGTGATGTCTTGCCAATGATTTGGTGATGATTGCCAGAGAATTGTGAACTACGTGCTTGGATTTTTGTGTGTGTGGTTTAGTGAAGGATTAGGGTTAAGTATAATTAAGTTTTCACTAATTACTCAATGCACCCTGAATAATTATATTTTACACAAGCATACCATCTTACAAGCATTTCACAGTTTCACCACCATGTTCACATAATTGACAAGTCTATCACAATTAATCAAACAACCATGCACAATCACACAATACAATTTATTGCATCAAAACGTATACCATTCCATAGCAATCAATTGTGCAAATAATTAACTACACGAACAACGAACGTGCAATAAATGCGAAATAGAAATCTTGGAAATTCGAGTTGTCACATCGGTCACAACATTTGCTTTGCCCGGATGGTACTTGATTGCACATTCGTAATCGTTCAGTAACTCGACCCATCGTCGTTGACACACGTTCAATTCCTTTTGCTTGAAGATATGCTCCAGACTCCTGTGATCGGTGTAGATGGTGCACTTGGTACCATACAGGTAATGTCTCCATATCTTAAGCGCGAAAACAACATCTCCCAGCTCTAAATCGTGCATGGTGTAATTTCGTTCGTGAACTTTAAGTTGACGTGACGCATAAGCAATGACCTTGTCACGTTGCATCAACACACATCCAAGACCCTGAATGGATGCGTCGCAATAGACCACAAAATCGTATGTGCCTTCTGGCAATGAGAGTATAGGTGCGCTGCAGAGTCTATCCTTTAAGTGCTGAAAAGCGGTTTCCTGTGTATTACCCCAACGATAGGTGACACCCTTCTGAGTCAGTAGAGTGAGCGGCTGCGCAATCTAAGAAAAATCCTTGATGAATCTTCTGTAGTAACCTGCCAAACCCAACAATTGGCGAATTTCGGTTGGTGTGCGAGGTGCAGGCCAGTTCTTAATCGAGTCTACCTTGGATGGATCCACATGAATCCCATCCTTGTTTACCACGTGGCCTAAAAAGTGAACTTCACGAAGCCAAAAGTCGCATTTCGAAAACTTGGCATACAGCTGTTCTGTTCGAAGGAGTTCCAAAATAAGTTGTAAATGCTGCTCGTGCTCCTCCTGACTCTTAGAATAGATCAGGATGTCGTGGATGAAAACAATAACAACCTTATCCAGGTATGGCTTGCACACTCTGTTCATAAGATCCAAGAAGACTGCAGGTGCGTTTGTCAATCCAAAAGGCATAACCAAGAACTCATAATGCCCATATCGAGTCCTGAATGCTGTCTTAGAGATATCCTCGTCACGGACTCTCAGTTGATGGTAACCTGACCTCAGGTCAATCTTCGAATAGTAGCTCGACCCTTGCAACTAATCGAACAAGTCATCAATACGTGGAAGAGGATAGCGGTTCTTCACATTCACCTTGTTGAGTTTGCGGTAATCGATACACATCCTGAAGGTACCGTCTTTCTTTTTCACAAATAATACTAGAGTTCCCCAAGGCGAAGAGCTAGGTCGAATGAAACCCTTATCCAAGAGTTCTTGTAGTTGTGTAGATAGTTCTTCCAGTTCTGACGGAGCTAAGCGATACGGTGCTTGAGCTATGGGTGCTGCTCCAGGGGCTAGCTCGATTTGGAATTCGACCTGGCGATGAGGCGGTAGCCCAGGTAAATCTTCAGGAAACACTTGAGGGAAGTCGCGCACTACTGGAATATCCTCGAATCTCTTCTCTTTCGTTGATGCGTCAATAACAAGTGCCAAAATAGCGGTGTGGCCTTTTCGTAAACACTTCTGAGCCTTAAGAAAGGAGATGACGCCCACCACGGCACCACTCTTGTCGCCCTGAATTTCGAGAGGTTCTTTACCAGAATGGGGAATACGAACAATCTTCTCTTTGCATAGGATCTCTGCTTGCTGTTGGGATAACCAATCCATCCCAATGACGATGTCGAAACTACCCAGAACTATAGGTATGAGATCGATAGAGAAAGTCTGACCAGCTAAAACGATGTTACAACCCTTGACTATGTGTGTGGCCTCTAAACTTTTACTGTTAGCTAACTCTATGACATGTTTGGTGTTCAAAAGTGTTGGTGTGCGTTTTAACATTCGACTAACTTTCACAGACATATAACTGGTATCGGCACCCGAATCAAATAAAACAGTAACATAAAAGTCATCGAGAAGGAACTTACCCATCACGACGTTGGGGTCATTCCTAGCATCACCCTGACCTAGCACAAACGCTCGACCCCTGGCGCCATTATTTCCATCATTGTTTCCCCCGTTGTTGTTCCCATTGCCCTGATTATTGTTGTTGTTGTTCCGATTCTGGTTTAACTGAGGGCAATCCCGCTTGAAGTGGCCTTCAGCACCACACTGAAAGTATCCCTTCTTGCCTCGCTGCTGTTGCTGCTGCTGGTTCTGTGGAGCTGGTGGTTGTTGTTGTTGGTTCTGATTCGCAGGTCGAGAGCTCCTGCAATCCTTAGCTTCATGACCCATCTTGAGACATCTCTGACAACGACCCTTGTTGCACTGACCTTTGTGGTGCCTGTTGCATGTATTGCACTTCGGAAGATTTCGTCGGTATCCACCCTGCCTTTGACTACCAGAAGATTGCTGAACAGGACTCTGGTAGTTATCAGTCTTTCGCTGTTGTGCCTGGGACTGAACCGAAATCGAACCCTTGCTGGAGTCCCCATCCCATTTTCTCTTGTAGTCACTGGGGTTAGCAGAAGTAGTAGTAGTAGCAGCACTGATACGCTTAGGCAGTCTGTTCTGTTCCACTGCCTGATCTGTGAGACGATGAGCAAGACGGGTAACATCCTGAATAGTAGCAAGGTAGGCAGACGTCACATGGCTTTGAATCTCTGGTACTAAGCCTCTGAGGTACAACTCAATGCGCTTGATAGGAGGGTCCAACATAGTTGGACACAAGATGGCCAGCTCGTTGGATCGCTTCGTATACGCTTCTATCTCTGACCCCGTCATCTTCAGATTAAAGAACTCCACTTCTAGCTTGTGGATGTCATCACGACTACAGTATTCTCGATTAATCAGTTCCTTAAAGTCGTTCCATGGGGTGGCATTAGCAGCTGTCAACCCCAGCATCTGAACTTGCGCATTCCACCAAGTCAGCGCAATGCCTTCGAGAGTACCAGTGGCATACTTCACCCTACGAGCCTCAGGGCATTCACACATCTCAAAGACGGACTCGAGCTTTTCAAACCAATGGAGGAGTCCAACGGCTCTTTCTGTGCCACTGAATGTGCTAGGACGACAGTCCATGAAAGTCTTGAAGCTGCATACAGGTAGTTGAGCGTGTTGACCTGTTGTGTATAAGAATAGGACAAGGTTTAACACAAGAGTTGGTTTAGGAGTTTGCGACTGCAGGGTATACATCCTGCTTGAGCGGCTCCTAGGGTGAGTTTGCGACTGTAGGGTATACATCCTGCTTGAGCGGCTGCAAGTGCCGTAGCAACTTGCTCGTTAATCAGAGCCGTCAACTGGGCTTGAGTCATGTTAACGCGTCCACTCATGATCTTCACAACTAAGAGAACACAAGTGAGAAGTGCGTCGAATCAATACGCAAGTGTGGAATGAAAGAAGAGTCTGAGCAAACAAGGTTTTCAAATAGTAGTTGCTACGTTATCTAAGCATACCATGAGCAATGTAGTATGTATCTAACAAGTAGGTAATGTAAACATGAATAGTATCACCTATAGTGTTGAGTCTTGCACGTGGAGCGATGCGTCGTTGTGGATCGTTGAGCACTGTACAGGTTATAGTCTGGTTTTAACAAAAACTTTTTCCCTTATTAAAACCAAGTTCACTATAACCAATGGCTCTGATACCAATCTATCACACCCCCAAAATCCACACGTGGAGTATCACCGCCTGGAGGCGTGACTGACCAGGATCAAGCCACCAATCATATTGAACATATCAAGTAATAAGTAAAATTCAACCACACAATATGAAAGGTGTTCAAATCAAAAAAAGAACGAAGTTAAGTGTTTAGCGGAAGCATAATTGTAAAACCCAATGTAAGTATTAAGCACGAAATAAAGTAATGTTTTTAGCATGGCACACACTGCCATGTCCCACAATGACCGCGCCTCCCAGTGCAAGCTCCATGAGTACCTAACGACCTGCAAGGCATGTAACAATGAGTCAACAACAAAGTTGAGCGAGTTCACACTTGGTTGTTTAGTTATAGTATTCGCTTCATAAATTGTATGTTCGTTTTGTAAACCATGTATCGTATTAATTCGTATCGCGGTCTCCAAGACATGTGTGCGAAGATTAGTGGGGGCTTCCCATGTGTTACTAGACCGTGTGTATCGACAGCTACGAAAATGTAAGAGGTGCCCTAAGTCAATGTCTATCAGCATTGACCCTTTTGCCCATAGTCCATTAGTACACGCCCGTTCGAACGACACGGTGTGAGGTTTGTTAAACCTAATAGCGCTATTAACTAATGACCCGCTCGCCATAGGCCTCGGCGATTAAGTCGATATAAATGAGGGACTTAATGATAGAGTTTTGGTCCAGTGTGTATACTTGGCATCCTACTCCGAGAGGATGGTTGTAATTACCGTTTAGATCATTTACCCATTCCTAACCCTTGGAAATCGCATGCCTTGGAAAGAGTGTAAACTCACCTTGGTTTGCTCGGCAGATACACAAAAAGTTACTTGAGCTATAAGGGGTCAACCACGTCCTAACATGGTTACCATACAAGTCAGGTCTAGGTTCAAGTAATGCACGTATGTTTACACATAAGCTAACAGGTTACGAACACATACTGATCATGGCAAACACATATTGTCACGTTAACAGTCATAACATAACATTTTCATGCTTGTGCGATTCAATAGATTGGGCTCACACAAGTCTAACAGCCTTGTGCGATTCACCCATTGAAGCCCAAAGATACCCGGCCCAAACAATTAGAAGCCCAATAATGACAAACAGTGATCTTGTGCGGTCCGGGTGGGCTTGTGCGATCCAGTTAAGTTGTGCGACTGAGTTGGGCCATTCGGCCCGATAACATAAATCAAGTCCAAGCACTGTGAAAGGCCCAAGACTTGTGCGATCGACACTTACTTGTGCTATCCATAAGGTCTTGTGCGATCATGCAGTTCTAAGTTATACATTGTGCTTTAACGATTGTACTTAGCTTGTGCGACTACACTTGTGCGACCAGAGCTTGTATGATCAGATCAGATCAGATCTTGTGCGATCTGATCTTGTGCGACTGGCTTTATGTAACTGATTAATTCTTTCCTAAATTCATGCAATCGGTTACAATCACCCCTAACAGTTTCCATCTATGTATCAAATCGGTCAAACAATCAAACAGTTTCCAACTTGCATGTGGATCGATCAAACTAAGGTTTCAAACACCTAATTCTTATAAACCCTAATCGAAAACAAAGCATGAACAATAATTTACCATTACATTCAATCGGATTAAACACTAGGACTAGCACATATCATCCGAGTTCAAACATATCACAGTCGATTTACATACATCCATTTGGTTCCTAAAATCAATAACATGCAATCCGATTCACATAAACATCATCATTCATCATTTATGCAACCCTAACCATTATATCAAATCATGGAATCATAACATCATTTAACAAATCACGAAACACTAACCGATTAAAGATAGGATGAGGATGATCCGAATCAAAAGCTTCGAGAAAGAAAGGGTGCTACTGCCGTCGAGTTAGAGAGAGAGAGCAAGAGATATTTAAGGTTTGGTGTGTTGTGAATTATGAGGAACTAATCCCTAAGATGGGATATGTTTTCGTGTAGAAATGGGTGGGCCGAACCCTTCCTTGGGCTGCCCTATTGGTTCGGATACAAAGAGTGTGGCCTGAATGGGCTTGTGCGAGCGGCCAAGTGTTGTGTGTTTGGGCTCGATTATTTACATAAATTCGTTACACATAAACATATAACATAACATTTAATTAATCAACCAAGTTCATGTAATCACATCACGTTCACATACGTTACATTAAACACAAAGATAGGTTCGAATTACGAGTTGTCACAAACAAAGCTCCTGTTCACACAGCCTTTGTTGCTCGAATTGAAGAAGATACTGATGATGATGATGATGATGATGATACTGAGTATTATGCTAAAAGAAAGAGAGATCCTTTGAAAATGATGGCTGCAAGCGACAGTGAAGCTGAGAAAGCTAAGCAGAAAAAGAAAAAGATCAAAACACCGGTCAGCAGTGATGATGAAGATGTTTTGGTGGTCAGAAGAAAAGTTAAAGAAGTTCCAAAGTTCAAAATTAGTGAAGATGTTATTGCTGTGAATTGTGAAACCTGTGAGATCATGAAGAAGAAAAACAGTGAATTGATTCACAACATGAACAGGTTGAAGGAATCTTATTATGTGTTGAATAAAGCAATGAATATGTACAATGACACAAGTGAAGAACAGGCAACAGCAATGAAAACACTTCAAGGAGCTTTCATGATTAAACAAAAAGTTGTGAACAACTACATCGAGAAGTGTGCTGCTCTAGAACAGAAATTGGAAGCTCAGAGGATTGAAACTGAAAGAGTTAATCGTTTGTTGAAAAGTTACTCATGTACTTCTTATGTCATTGACTGGATTTATCCGACTGTTGAAGGCATGAAGGCATTTGAGGATGATGAAGTAACTGAAGAACAAAAAGTTTCTGAAGAAAAGACTCCTGAGAAGAAGACTGAAAAGAAGAATGACACAAAGAAAAAGACTGACAAGAAGAATTATGGTAAGAAACAAGGTGTCAGTTACAACAAGTGTCCACCCCCGCTGGAAAATGGATATTTGCCCAGAAATCCAAATTCTGAAAGAGTCCAAAAGGCGACAAACTTACAATGGGAGTCAGAATCCTCAGTCAATTTGCCAGAAAGCATTGATGTCACGTTTACATCGTCTAACACTGATCAACAATCTCAATTGATGAAGAAAGTGGTGCATCATGTGTTAGATAATGATGAAACTGAGGAGTCAAAGTCGGAGTCTATGTCGGAGTCAAAGTCTGAGTCCAGTACTCCGGGTTAAAATGAAAAACAGGGAAAAAGAGTTTATGATAAACAATTCATGTTACCAAAATCTAATTTGAATGATGAAACATTTAAAGTGGCATATACTTTGAATGATTCGGACAAATTATATTCTGATGAGGAATTTCCAATAAGAGGTGTCAAAACTGAGATGATAAAAAAGGTTTTCAAATTAACAGAAATCAATATTTCTAAAATAAAAGATTTAAATCTTACCGATAAACCTAAAAAATACACCTCAAGAATTCAACAAAGAGAAAACAAGAAAAAGGGTTACAGTTCAGGTTCTGGTTTTCAAAAGAAACCAAACCACAACGGTAATTTCAAAAAGAAAGGTCTTGGTTTTACTCCAACAGAAAAACAGAAAAATGAAAAATATGTTCGAGATTTTAAATCAAAAATGACATTTGTTTCAGGTACATCTTCTGAAGAAGAGAAAGAAAAGATATTCAGAAAGCAGTCGAACAGAGAGTTCCTTGCAAAGAAGCAAGAAGAAATGCAGACTGTGAATCAGAAGAAGAAAACTAGAACCTGTTTCAAATGTGGAAAAAGTGGTCACATTGAAATGAATTGTTCTCAGGCAATTCAAACCAAACAGGGAGTTTCTAAACTGAAAGAGAAAGTGCTTGAGTTTGAACCACCAATTGATAGAACTAAACTATTCAAAAATTCAAAATTTGAAATTGGTGAATGTTCAAACAGGTTTTACAAGAAGAGAGCTAAATCTGACAACCAGAAATGGGTTGTTAAGAAGTCTGTTGATAGTTCTAGCGATGATTCTGATAGGTCAAAATCAGAGGAGCTATTTTCTGGCGATGAATCTGATTCCACAAAATCAGAGGAGCCACAGGTTGAGATTAACGGTGACGAATCAGTGCAGACTGTGGATGATGAGAATTTTCCACCACTTCGGGCTGGAAATTTTAAAAAGAAAATTGGTAAAGTTGAAATTTCAAACCAATTTTATTCTAATAAAAAGGAATTTGATGTTGAAAAGGCCTTTAACCCCAAAGTAAAACATATCTTTGGAAAAATGATTGACCGAAAAGTCAAAGGGGTTAAAGAGTTCTATGAGAAGAAGATGGGAGGTAAGAAACCAAGAGTTGGTAACTTGGTAACACCCAAGGCTGGTCAGGCTTGGGTGGATATATTCTTTGAATAGAAAAACCTGACTTGCCGGAGCTCCTAGGTTGGTAAGCGAGGAGCATGAATCGGCATCTTTATTGAGAAATTCACGAAAAGTGATTTCGTCTTACAAGTGGTAAGAGGTTGGTTTTTAAAAAATGATTCGTCAAGGTCATTAGTTTGAACTTGATGTAATCTTCATACAAGTGGTACAAAGGTTTGATTGTGCATACTTGAAAGTGGTAAATCAGGGACATTAACTTGTTCTTGATTTCCTACAAGTGGTTTAAAATGAACAATGTGATAAGTTTACCCCGAATCTAATCAACTAAACTTATTTTCCGGAAAAACCATTTTGATTAAAACAAACTTAAGTGTTTTGAAATCTTAATGGGAAAATAGTTTGTTGAAAGGGGGAGTTCTGATTGTTTATGCCAAGTGGATGGCGATTTGAAGCGTTTCGATATCAGTTGTCATATTTCTGTATAGTTTGTTTTCAAATTTCTTTTAAATGCGTTTGCATTTTAGGGGGGGGGTAAAAATTTCAGAAAATCCAAAACCATTCGAAAATTTGAAAAAGTCAAAAACATGATAAAATTAAAAAAAGAGTTTTGTTGTGAAAAGAGGAAATGATAGTACATCAGTGGACTATCACAATACGCTAAAGAAATGTAAAGTTAAAAATGTGATAAACAATCTCACTGTGGGTGTGCCAGTAGGTTTTTGCACATTTAGTAGATTGTGACGAGATATGAACCTAAATTCAAACTTGCTTATCTCATGGGTAACATTTCTTGTGGATATAGGTAACCCCCCGTGTTGGTGCACGAATGTCTAAAGCCTGCGTCTTAGTCTTAGTTGTTCATGTATAGGGTCTAGGAATGATAATTATGTATAGTATAGGGGGTTGTTATGTAAAGTTTGGGTTTTATTGTCCTGATTTCGCTCATAATAACAATGTGTCATTTGGAGCGAAATCACTAGCTTCTGATTTCGCCCCAAATGACACATTGTCATTAGGAGCGAAATCACACCCCCTATAAATAGTCTAAGTGTTTTCTCATTTGTAACTTCATGTCCACTGTGTAGCCGAACTGCTGCCGAACTTTTTCGTGAAAGATTAATGAGAAAACCAGTTTAAAGTAATCAGCACTCTGTTTCTACTCCATTCTACTTTGTTTCTACATGTTTGTGTATTTCCGCTGCATAAACAGTTGTGTTCTAGCTCTGATTAACTCATTCGACTGTCAATAACGGTCCTACAATTGGTATCAGAGCCAGTTATGAGCTAGAATACCAGAAACAAAGCATTTTTACTACATTTTCTGAGTTTTTGGACTTTGCCACGGACAAAATGGACTGAAATTTGGACACATAGTGTAAAATTGTCTATTAATAAACCCTTGAGAATTTCAGATTAAAATACGGCTTAAAACTGGTCAAAAATGCCTCGAAACCTGATTTCGCTCTAGGAGGTGTTTCGTTGATTTCGCTCCAAAAGTGTTGATTTTGCTCGAGCAGTAGAAGCGAAATCAGAGATTTCGCTCTTATTTTGAGGTTTCACTCCAAGTGTTATCACTGATTTCGCTCCTGAGGTGATTTCGCTCGAGTACATTGTATGATTTCGCTCATAAAGTGACTCTCTGATTTCGCTCCAGAAAGCAACTGCTGATTTCGCTCCAAAGGGTCACTTTCTGATTTCGCTCCACAGAGCAAAGTTTGATTTTGCTCCAAACCAAACTTAAAGTCTGATTTCGCCTGAAAAGTCTTTTTTAGTGTAAAAACATGGTTTGAGCGGTCAGTCTGTTTCGTTTGTGATAGCGTGTTGGAAACTCAGTCTGTGTTGAAAGTTTTTCGATAAAAGTAACCTGTTTTGTCAAAAAGTTAAACATTTTTGGAATTTGTCACTTAAAATGGAACATCAAGATTTTTACAACCTGTTTGCGGGAAGCGGCATGACGGCTACGCAAAGTCCGGCGAGTATAGTTCAAAATGTTAACATAGAGAATGAGCTAGGGATGATGCAAAAGCCACCGAAGCTTATGAGTTTGGACGAATATGCCGGATGGCCAGGTCGTTTCAAAAACTGGGTCCAAGCCAACCACTTCGAATGTTGGATGAAAATAGAGAAGAAGTATGTACCACCAGTTGATGGATTGGGCTTGGAAAAAGGCATCGGGAGTTTAACTGAAACTGAACAGATTGAGTTCAAGGCTGAGAAGAAGATGGTCAGCATTCTGCAACAGGCCATCAAAGAAGATATTCTTGTTTTACTGCAACATGATGACAACTCTCAGTCGATGTGGCAAGCTTTAAAGCTAAAGTTTCAAGGCGGTGTATCGATGGTTAAAAGCAAGAAAGCCTTAATCAAGAAATAATTTGACATTTTTACCAGGATTAAAGGTGAAACGACAAAGCAGTTAATTGAACGATACTGTCATCTTGTGGTAGAAATGAAACGGTTAGAGATTACCAAGACAAATGAAGAATGGATCGATAAGCTGTGTGATGCACTACTGTATGATGAATGGGGCACTTACTTAATGATGCTGAAGAATAATTCTGATTTTGTGAATCTCAACCTCAGCTCATTTATCGAGAAGATAGAAGCCCATGAGCTGGAATTGCTGAAAATCAAGAAGATGAACTCAACGAGTGTGCAACAAGATATATCTTTGTATTACAAAGGAAACACTCCAGTTTCAACCAATCAAAGTCCAAAGATACAGACGGGTTTTATTGCTGATAACACCTCAAGTGCTTCTTCAAATACTCCTCAATCCAGCAAGTCTTCACCATTGATGAACTTTGAACCAAATGTCAAAGCTCAGGAACAACCTTCACCTCAAAGCTCTACAAGTTCCAATAATCAGGCATATGTTTCTGGAGTGCAATGCAACATTGCGGTGAACATTAAGAATGGAAACGAGATTACTGAAACAGCCACAAAACAACACATTGCACTACTTGCTTCCGTTCTAGAGGCTTATGAAGGTTTAGTGGCGGGGAGGATTGGTAATCCTGATATGACAAAGGAAGATTACGACCAAATCGACCCTGAAGAGCTTGAATTGATTGATATCAAATGGTACATGGCAAGTTTGGTTCGAAGGGCACAATGTTTCATGGAAATCACAGGCCGGAACAGTCTCTCAGGTCCTGATCAGAAATTAGAGTTCGACAAATCGAAAGTTACGTGCTTCAAATGTAAGGAACGTGGTCATTTCAAGAGAGAATGCCCTAACCGTAAAGTGAACAATCATCAGAACCCGTTCACAAACGATTATTACAGGCAGGTGATCTATCATCGACCAAACCAACAGCCAGCCGTTCAGAGGCCGTAGATTGAGAACAAACCGGAAAAGGCGCTTATCGTGAATCAAGACGATGAAAAGGTAGCTAAAGGGTTTAGTTGGGATAAATACATCCCTGGTAGCGATGGGCAGGCCATGATGGCAGAAATTGTTGAAGTATCTGAGAGGGTGACTGAGCCAGAAATAGTTACTGAAGATGTTTCTGTGGTTGCTGAAGAGGTTTCTACTGAGAATGTGATCGATATTGAAGAAATAGCTGCAGAAGTGTATTATTATTAGTCAGAACAGGAGGTATTGGCAAGTTCTATGAAATCGATAATGCCTCCTAAAGTGTTTGAATCTTTTGCAGGTTATTTTGAAGAGCCGACGACCGGATCGTGTCCAAGATACGAAGAGAAGAAAGAAGTTGTCGAGGAATTGATAGACGTGACGAAAGAGCTGACTGGAGAGGCATTGAAAGACATAGCTGACAAAGCTCTCATGGGAAAGCTCAAAGAGGTAGACTCAGAACTCGAGAAGTCAAATTCTGTCAGTACTGTGTCGGTCAAACAGGAGTCTGATCAGAAATCTGGAGTCCAGGAGGTCAAAGTGTCTGAGTCTGAATTGAGAAATGTCGGTAAACAAGATGTCAAACTTGTTTGTGATGAACAGGTTATTGAACAAGTCGTTTCAATCCCTGAAACACCATGCCAACAGTGTTTACAACCGTGCATGGAGTGTCTTGAAAAAGACACTAAGTATCAGGAATTGAAACACCATGCTGATATGCTTAAATTTGACCTTGGACAAGTCAAAGAGGCTTACGATATTCTTGCCAGGTCAATCAAAATGATCCAAAAAGATAGTGTTGAAAATCATAAAGCAACAAAATTGGCTAAAGCAACACTGTTTGATAAACAAATTGAGGTTAATTTTCATTTAGACACGATCGCCTCACTTAAGAAAGAGCTTGAATTGGCTAAAATTGAAAATGATCGGATTGATAAAAAGTTGATGAGTTATGTAGCTTCATCATATGTTCTTGAACAGATTGTCCCACAGCAGCCACATGTTGCACCAGTCTTTAAGAGCGTTCCACCCCCAATGTGGAATCATTATACGCAGAAATATCCAGATGGGGTGGAAGCTGCTTTGAATCTCAAATTGAGATTGATTGAGGATGATTTGCCTGAAAGCATAGATGTCACATTCTCTGCATCCGACACCGACAATGAATCACATGTTATCAAAACAGTTGTCGATCAGGTGTTGGATGAGGAGAGTGATAAATCTGAAAAATCTCAATCTGAAAAAGTTGTTAGTGATTCTAAAGATGAGGGAAATTTCTTGGATCGGTTTATACCGAAATCGGCCAAGAGTGCGAATGATGATCCGATTATGGTGGTATACACTATGATTGGAACAGACAAACTTTACTCCGATTTCGAGTATCCTCTTCAGAATGTGAAGATTGAAAATGTTGAAAAAGTGTTTAAGTTGGTTGAAATGAACATTAATGAGGTTAATAACAATGAATTCTTTTCAAAACCTAAAAAATCGTTTGTTAAGTTCGGGTAAGAAAGAAGGGGATGGTAAATGAAATAACAAGAAAAACAATTTTAAAAACAAAGGAATCGGTTTTGAGAGGAAAACGGCTAAGCAGGTGTTTAAGCCGAAAGAGAAGATGAATGATATTTTTGTCGCTGGTCCGAGTGTAGATGATGAGAAGGATTATATTTTTAGTCAAAAGGCTGTGGACGATTTCAATGCAGCGAAAAAGTTGAAAGAGGAAACAGTCAACTCAACTTTTGTTGAATATGACAAAAGGGTGTGTTATCGCTGTAGTGAAATTGGGCACATGGCGAAACAGTGCAAGAAAGTGATTGAGAAACCTGTTCAAAAACCAATTGTTCAAAAACAAATTGTTCAAAAACCAAGTGTTCAAAAACAAATTGTTCATAAACCAACTGTTCAAAAACCTTGACCAAAATCACTGATTGATACAAAAGGTTAAAAGCCGATGGTTTCTCCGATTCGCATTTTAAAGAGAGGTGAATCTTTGAAGTCGGAGGATAAGCCGAAATCGACTTTTGAGGTTGGCGAATCCTCTAAGTCTCGCAAGATTTCAAAAATTTATCCTAAAACAAAAATTTTCGAAAACCAATCTTGGGTTGCAAAGTCGAAACCATGTGGTGAGGTCAAAAAGATGGAAAATGCTTTGAAAATTGAAACAAATGTTTTTAAAGATGACGTTGTTGAGTTTGAAAATGAACTTGATAAATTTCTTTCTGATTTTCCCCCGATAAACAATAAAGTAAAATCAATTGTGAAAGAAGAGGTTCCTAATGTCACATTTAACTTTCCGAAAACAATTGAGAAGTGTGATGTACTATTCGGCAGTGTGTCTGAGGTTAAGAAATCATGGGCTTCATTGTTTGAATAAGTCGATTTGATGTTTGCAGGGGCTGGCCAAGTCTATACTTTTAAAGTGGATTATGGATAGTGGTGCTTCAAGGCATATGACTGGGACGCTAGCTCTTCTCTATGATGTCAAATCCATCAATGGAAGCTATGTGGGCTTTGCCGGGAATCAAGGCGAAAGAATCGTTGGACAAGGAACGTTGACAAATGGCGTGATTTCGTTTGACAAAGTGAACTATATAGTAGAGTTAGAAAACAATTTACTCAGTATTTCGCAAATTTGTGATAAAGCTTTTAGTGTACATTTCACCAAAACAGAGTGTGTGGTTTTGAAACCAGGGTTTAAAATCCCTGATGAGATGGTGTTGTTGCACGCTCTGCGGAAGAACGACCTTTATATTCTTGATATGAGCGTCGCAACTCCAACAACTCATCAGAAACAATGTTTTGTGTCAAAGTCAAAAGCAACTGAAAAGGAGTCGATAATGTGGCATCGTAAGATGGGCCACATTCATGTGCGTAAAATGAACTTTTTAGTACACAATGATTTGGTAGATGGTGTAAATCTAAAGAATTTTCACTTGAATGATGATTGTGTAGCGTGTAAAAAGGGGAAGCTGACTCGGAAGTCACACCCACCGAAGATAATCAATTCAATCAGGTTACCTCTTGAGAGATTACACATGGATCTCTTCAGGCCTGTCAATGTAAAGAGCATCAGCGGAGATTTGTATTGCTTGGTGGTGACTGATGACTTTACAAGATTCTCGTGGGTCGTGTGCTTAGAAAGAAAGGATCAAACTTTTGAGTCGCTTATGGTGTTGTTCAAGAAGATGGAAACGGTGTATAAGCTACCAATCCGGAAAATCCTAGTGACAACAGAACGGAATTCAAAAACAACAAAATGTACGAGTTTTGCAATGAGAAGGGAATTCTTCATAAATTCAGTGCACCGTACACACCACAACAGAAAGACGTTGCTGAACGAAAGAATCGGACCCTAATAGAGACAGCTCGCACAATGTTAGCCGATTCCAAACTACCAATCTTCTTCTGGAGCGAAGCAGTATCTGCAGCCTGCTACACGTTGAATCGTGTTCTTACTGTCAAGAAGTACAAAAAGACATGCTTTGAGCTGCTGCACCGATATAAGCCGAATCTTGAGTTTCTGGAGCCATTTGGGTCTCCGTGTACATTTATTGATGAAAACGGTAAATTTGGCGCTAAATCAAATGAAGGCTTCTTTGTAGGTTATGCAAGCCCACTGAAGAGAGTGTTCGTACCGTGCCTGGGGAAAGTGATTCAAGTCCAGCATGTAGATTTTCAGAAACATACTCCTTCACCACAACTTCCCGGACAATGATTCCTGTTCGATTACGATAAGCTCTGGGAGTCATTTCAACTGCCGGTTCAGCCGAGTGATGAGGAACTAGCTCTTCTGTACCAGTACCAGCAATATATGTCACAAGAGCAAGTGTCTAGACCGCTAGAAGTTTCTCAACCCACTGGGGGTACTCACGATGATGAAGCCGGACCGAGTGGAACAGCTCACGAACCACCAGAGGAACCAGCTCCAACATTTGACGATTCTGACGACTCAGAGGTGGAACCCGCTCCAACTTTTGACGAGGAACCAAATGATACTTCAACGGAGGCTGAGGATCAAACTGTTGATCTTGATATATCGAATTTGGAGTCGAAAGTGATAGTGCCTGACACCGTTATGCCACGGACTTTGTCTTACCATCCGTCAGAGCAGATAATTGGTGACCTGCAAAGTGGTGTGAAAACCCGAGAACAAATAAACTGAGCTCTTACATGTTTCTATTCTTCTATTGCTGATTTGCAAAAAGAAGTCTCATTAAAGTGTTTTATTTCGCAGATCAAGCCCAGAACTTACAAAGAGGCATTGACTGAGGATAGTTGGGTAAATGCAATGCAGGAGGAGCTGCAACAATTTGAAAAGCTGGGTGTCTGGAGACTCGTCGATCTACCAAAGAATCAGAAGTTAATCAAAACAAAGTGGGTTTTTAAGTGCAAACGAGATGACAGAGGTGTCGTGGTGAGAAACAAGGCACGACTGGTGGTACAAGGCTTTAGTCAGCAAGAAGGCATTGACTACGATGAAGTTTACGCACCTGTTGCTCGACTGGAAGCAATTCGGATCTTCCTGGCGTTTGCGTCATGGAAAGACTTTAAAGTGTACCAGCTGGACATCAAATCTGCCTTCCTTTACGGAAAAATCAAAGAAGAGGTGTATGTGGGACAACTGCCGGGGTTCACAGATCCACTACACAAAAACAAAGTCTATCTGTTGGACAAAGCGCTTTACGGACTACACCAGTCCCCGAGAGCCTGGTACGAGACGCTTTCCAAATATCTGTTGGGCAATGGGTTCATCAGAGGGACAGTAGACAGTACTTTGTTCACAAAGGAAGTGGCAGGACATTTGTTGATCATGCAGATTTATGTTGACGATATAATTTTCGGTTCGACCAACGATGACCTGTGTAAAGAGTTTGAGAAAGTGATGAAGAAAAAGTTTGAGATGAGTTTGATGGGGGAGATGAAGTTCTTCCTCGGGCTGCAGGTGGAGCAAATGCCCGATGGAATCTTCATTCATCAAACGAAGTATGTGAAGGACGTGCTTGACAAGTTTGATATGACATAATGCAGTCCTGCATCAACCCCCCTTGCATAGAATCACGGGATTTGTCCAGACGAAAATGGAGTGAAAATGGACGAGACATTGTACCGATGAATCATTGGATCCCTGATGTATCTCACGGCTTCCCGTCCAGAAATCATGTACCCGACATGCCTCTGTGCCATATATCAGTCGAATACAAATCAGTCACACCTGACCATTGTGAAACGTATCTTACGGTATTTGAAAGGCTGCCCAAGCATCGGCTTGTGGTATCCTCGTTCGGGTGACTTTTCTTTATCAGGTTTCGCTGATTCTGACTTTGGAAGCTGCAAGCAGAACGCAAAGTCCACCACTACTGGGTGTCAGTTCTTCGAAACTCGACTCGTCACCTGGCAGCGCAAGAAACAAACCATAGTGGCGCTCTCTACATGGGAGGCTGAATACGTTTCAGCCTCCAGCTGTTGCTCGCAGATCCTTTGGATCCAACAGCAGATGCGCGACTTCGGTTTGCAGTTCTTGGATACTCCGATCTATGTGGACAATGAAGCAGCTATTAACATCACTAAAAATTCGGTTCACCAATCTAAAACAAAACATATCAAAATCCGTCACCACTTTATCCGTGATTGTCACGAGAAAAAGTTAATCCGGATTGAGCACTTGCACACCGATGATCAGAAAGCGGATTTTTATACAAAACCCTTTGACAAAAAGAGATTTTATTATCTTTTGAAATTAAACGGGATGAAAAATCTGCATTCTCGGAGGGTAATAGAATGTGAAGCCGAGTTGGGCGGCGATCTGACGTGAACCATGTCGTGTTGTCAACTTTGTTTGTACAGTTTATTTTCTGCTTTTTGATAAAAACAAAAACACAAAAATATGTTTTTCTTTTTAGGGGGAGAAATTCGCAGAAAAATACAAAAACATGATAAAATTCAAAAATCCAAAAACATTAGAAAACTTCAAAAAGAGTTTGTGTAGAATAGGGGAAATGATAGTACATCAGCTAGACGGACACAGTACGCTAAAGAATTGTAATGTTTAAAATGCAATTAAGCAGTCTCACTAAAGATGTGCCAATAGGTTTTTACAAAATCAGTAGATCAGTTTGGGATATAAACCTAAAATTTACTTGCGTTTACGTGGGGAACCCCTCCAGGATATATGGGTAACCCCCAAAATCTTGTTTGAAAGGTCCCGTATTCTGAGATACTAGGTCTTTATGCTTAGTGATATCTGGTGTATTATCCTGGGACTTCTGTTGTATGGAAATACTGACCTAGTCTCCGGATAATGCTTTACGCATTGCTTTACTTGTAAAGCCTCCCCTCAGCATAAAAAATGATTAAACATTGCAAAATGTCAAATCATGTGCTGTTGTAAAAAAGATTCCCTAAAGGGAACCCACCGTAAAGTCGAAGCCGTCATCTCTCTGCGTATACGGAAGTATCGACCTGAGCTCTCATGGCCCTCGCAATTCACCCCATTACATATATCATCTAGGTATACTAACCCGTAAGACTGAATACTGGGATCTGGATACGGGAGTATATACTGAGGTAGGACACATGTAGAGGTTTAAGTCTTAAAACACTAATTCAGTATCCCAGATAGATTGAAAGTTCTGTGAGAATTTAAGAGGATCAGTATATCGGCAATCTACGCGAATTGTTTAAGGCTTGGTATGAAATAATAGCTTAACGGTGCTTGTATCTAGTCGGCAGCTGATATGATCCCCTAACACGGTCACAAAAAGATTGTGTGTACAGATTTCAGTTTATTCTGTTAAAAATCCAAAAAGATTTTAGTTTCTCATCTTGTTTTCGACAACCGACGTTGGGAATCAGATGATCAAAGCTTTGTACAGATCGTGTCTGAGATTGATGAGGGCTGGGTAAGCTTGAGATATTGAACTGTGTTTGGTACATGTGTGACAGATTGAAAAAGTGTTTGAAAGTGCAAAATGTTCGAAAGTTCATTAATTTGAACTGTTTCCAGATCGAAAAGTCTGTGTACTTCATAAAACGGTCAACCAAGGTCATTAACTTGGACTTGGTAGACCAAACAGTTGACCAAGGTCATTAACTTGGACTTGGTTAACTGGGTGTGTCAGTGAACAATCAGAAAATGTTAAAAAGTTAAAAATTTTGAAAATAATATTCTAATTTTGCTCCTAAAACACACCAAATGTTGATTTCGCTCATGATGACACTTAAAATCTAATTTCGCTCCTAGTTGCTTCAAATGCTGATTCCGCTCAAAGCTTCACATTTGATTTCGCTCGAGAGTTACATTGGCCATTTAGAGCGAAATCAGACAGACTATAAAAGCTTTATGATTCCGCTCCTGACCTCACTTATCTGATTTCGTCCCTAACCAATTCTCTCTCAGTGAATACGAGCGAAACCCCCCAAAACCTTGTTTTTCTACCGAATTGTTGCCCGATTTTTACAAGATCTTGTCATTTTCTCAGTGTGTAATCATGGGCAAGGTAGTTTGAGTTCTAATTTGACCGATATCATGAGATATTTGAACTGTCGGCGATTGATATGAGTATAAACATAGTTTTAGGGTTATTAACTGTTGAATCTGTTAAATAAAACAAACATTTGTTGTCGATTTAATGTATAGATTACATATTTGTGTTTGATTGTGTTAGATCTAGGGATTGATGGTGATTGTCGATACACAGGATATTCATACGTAGATCTAGGGTGTTTGAGAGGTCATTGATGAAATTAAAACATAACCCAAGTGTCGGATTTAACTGATTAACAAGTTGATGGGTTCAATTTCATGATTTGTTGAGTGTTGAGAGTTTGAACATGATTTCGCTCCAAAGTGTATTGTTCTCTGATTCTGCTCATAGAGTGTCTTTCTTATTTCGCTCTTAACCTTATTGAATGATTTCGCTCCTGAGTACCTGAGGTGATTTCGCCCCATAGTTGATGTGGTGATTTCACTTTTACAACAGGGTGATTTCACTTCTAAGTACATGTGCTGATTTCGCTTATGACATTCTATCTGATTTCGCTCATAGTGTACTTTGTAATTTCACTCAATGTGTAATTTGTTGATTTCCCTTCTATTGATAAGTGTTTTCACTTGAAGTATGTAGATGCAGAAATTTTCTAAGTATATTGATTCATTGTATGATGTATTGATGTGCAAGGTTCAAGTGTGATCTTTGATCCTCTTCACAACAGCTGTTATGACTTGGACGTGGAGAAAAATACAGAGTTGTCAAAGTTCAGCAGTATATTGGAATTCATGGGTCATATTCCTATTCAAAAGGCCTTGACTGATCAGCAACCATTGTACAAATCACACATTAAGCGTTTCTGGAAGCATTCCAAGTATGATGAGGCAAACAAAACAATTCAGTCTATTGTGAAGGTGCATGATGAAAAGAAAGAAATTGTGATTACTGAGGCACTCTGTCACACCCCCAAAATCCACCTGCGGGTAACACCCGCTTCGGGGGCGTGACTGACCAAGATCCAGCCACCAATTATACCGAATACTTAAGTCGATAACAAAAGTAATACTTACTATTCATAAGCTTAGCAAATATTAAGTTCAGAGTTTAAAGTTTTAAGTTCAAAACAGTAATAAGTAGCGGAAGCATAAGTAAGGTAGTTTAAAACAAAGTTCATGATTCAAAATAAGGTAACACCCAACACAAGGGTGAACAGACACTACACGTTCCCAAGCTGCAAGCTCCTTCGTCACTGGTTACCTGCAAAGCATGCAGTAAGGGGTCAACAATAATGCTGAGTGAGTCCACTAGTTGTCCAGTTTTAATTTCCAAAAACTTTGTTTCACCGGTTAATTTATCCGTTTATACATGCCTTGGGGAGCTACCCCAAAAGTTAGCGACTAAACTGTTTTTCCAATACCGAACACTAGGTAACCGTTGCGTATCCGCAGGATGCCCCGATGTCAATGTTCTATCATCATTGACGGATTTCTGAGTACATTAGTTCACGCCCGTCCCAAACCAGGGCACGGTGTGAGGCTGGTAAACACCTAAATAGCGCTATCAACTAATAACCCGCTCGCCTAACCCGGCGACTAATCGGTATCTGTAGTAGGGACTTGAGTGATAGAGTTTCGTTTAGTGCCGTTAGTTGCAATCCGTATAAACAGTAATTAACCAAAAGGTTTCCCAATACCCGGGAAGGAAAAGTAAGTTTTGTTCCCAATGACTAGGGAAGATATGTAAATGGTATCCCCTTTTACCAGGGGATAGGATTGTTTTAGTCTCGTGTCCCAAACCACCGGGACGCATGCTTTTAAGTTGTGAACTCACCTTGGGTTGCTCGGTAGGTTTAGGTTACTTGTCAATCACGTTGGTCACCACGTCCTAACATGGTTACCGGTATAGGTCAGGTTCGGTGCACAAGCATTCACGTAAAACACATATAGGCACGTATCAAGCATATAAGTAAACAGTCATTGGGTTATTGGGCCGGCCTAAACAATTAAACAGTCAACCGCATCACATAGTCCATTTAACAGATAGTCCAAGTTAACACAGAATGGCCCAATAACCAAAATGGACAGCCCACTCGCAACCAGCTGGTCTCGAGTCGCAACCAGGTGGTCTCGGCTTGTCTCGTTATGGTTGCGAGTCGCAATCGTGGTCTCGAGTTGTCACGTGTTGGTTGCGAGTCGCAACCGTCGTAGTCTCGAGTCGAAATCTCGTGGTTTCGACTTGTCATGCTTTGGTTGCGAGTCGCAACCGTGTGGTTTCGAGTCGTAATGCCGTCGTTGCGAGTCGGAATGCTGTCGTTGCGAGTCGTAATCTGTCACTTTCATATACACGTGATGATGCAGAAAAGACAGTCCAAATTGTACATATGAAATCAGACCCATATTCGGAAACTACCAATAAGGTTTCTACAAACACTTTTCCTCATTTGACCATTAAACCATATAGATCAAACTTTGCCATTTTAAATCTTCAAACCATCTTCAACTAGTTCATCAAATGTTCATAGTTTTCTAGGGTTTTCTCCTTAACAAAATCATACATTTATGAACCAAAAATCACATATTTACAACAAGATTATCATGGCAAGAACAAAGAACATACAATATATAGCCGAAATCTTATGTTTAGTATCATCATCTTTGCAAGAATTAAAGAAGCATAGTTTGGTTAGCCATACACATTCTTAGACTACCATTTTCTAGTCATTTTAAACATGTCACAAGTACTCTCACATAAATGGTTTTCACATATAGTTTACTTCACAAATCACCCTAGAATCATGCATAATGTTTCTAACCAAGCATTTTCTAGATCATAAACATTCATAAATCTTATACACAAAAAGATGATACTAACCGGTTATGAAGAAAGGAGCCAAAAACAAAGAGAAGAGAACCGAAAAGATGGGGTGTACGAGTGATAGTCTTGACCGAGTTTCTTGTCCGATACTCCTTGACCGAGATCCAAGCTTGAACCGAAAGTTGTAAGGGAATGGAATGTAGTTGAGGGTTTTCTAGTTGAGAGAGAGTAAGAGAAGTGTGGGAGTGTTTGTGCAACCAAATGAGACAAGTGTGGGAAAGGTTGGAATTTATACACCAAGCATCAAGTAGGCCAAGGGGGGTCTCGGCCCAACCGGTTTCGGCCCAAGAGCCCACTCGAGACCGAGTGGCCCACTCGCAACCGCCCGGTTGCGAGTCATGGTCTCGGGTCGTGGTTTCGGCTCTCATAAATATATCTATACTACATACATACATCACATATCATGCACAAAATCACGTTTCCATTTAATAATATTTATATACACATAAAATATTACAAGGTGATCGTTCGGAAAAACCTCGAGTGTCACATTATCCCCAAGTTTTAAGAACTTCCGTCCCGAAAGTTGAAGCAGCCACTGCCAAGCTAGCGTGTTTTAACGGGGTGTCACATCATCCCCCCGTTAGTTTGGAATTTCGTCCCGAAATTCGGTTGTAGCTTCAGTGCTGGGGTTTTCGTTTGGGAATAACTGGGGATACTTGGACTTCATCTGGTCCTCCCGCTCCCAGGTAAACTCTGGGCCGCGCCGTGAGTTCCAACGAACTCGCACAAGGGGTATCTGGCTACGTTTGAGGGTTTTGATTTCTCGATCCGTGATCTCAATCGGTTCCTCAGTAAAGTGTAGCTGTTCATCAATCGTCAGTTCCTTAAAAGGAATTACAAGTGTTTCATCCGACAAACACTTCTTCAAGTTAGATACGTGAAAAACGTTGTGCACTGCACTCAGCTCTGCAGGCAGGTTCAATCTATAAGCAACCTTACCGATTTTCTCGGTAATTTCGAATGGTCCAACATACCGTGGATTCAGCTTGCCTCGTTTACCGAAACGAACCACACCCTTCCAGGGTGAGACTTTAAGTAGAACCCGGTCCCCGACCTGGAATTCTAATGGTTTCCTACGCTTGTCAGCGTAGCTTTTCTGACGGTCACGAGCTGCCGCCATGCGTTGCCTGATCTGTGATATCTTTTCCGTTGTATCTACTACCAGTTCTGGGCCTGTGAGTTGACTATCACCGACTTCCGCCCAGCAGAGAGGTGATCGGCATTTACGACCGTACAATGCCTCAAAAGGTGCCGCCTGAATGCTAGTGTGGTAGCTGTTATTGTAGGAGAATTCCACCAACGGTAGATGCTTCTCCCAGTTCTTGCCAAAATCGATCACACATGCTCTAAGCATGTCTTCCAGGGTTTGGATGGTGCGTTCAGACTGCCCATCCGTTTGCGGGTGATAAGCGGTGCTCATGTCCAAACGTGAGCCAAAGGATTTGTGCATAGCTTGCCACAACTCGGAAGTAAAACGAGCGTCTCGGTCAGAAATAATAGAAGTTGGCACCCCGTGCCTGGAGACTACTTCCTTCAAATAGATTTCTGCCAAGGTAGAAAACTTGTCTGTTTCTTTAATGGCCAGAAAGTGTGCAGACTTAGTCAATCGATCTACTATCACCCAAATAGTGTCATTCCCGCGTTGAGATCTAGGTAGCCCTGTAACAAAATCCATGGAAATCTGCTCCCATTTCCACTTCGGGATTTCTGGTTGCTGGAGTAAGCCTGCTGGTTTCTGATACTCGATCTTGACTCTTGCGCAGGTCAAACATTTGCCAACGTAGGCTGCTATGTGGGCTTTCATGCCAGGCCACCAGTATGTGGTTTTCAAGTCGTGGTACATCTTATCTGCGCCAGGATGTACTGAATAACGGGACTTATGGGCTTCGTCCATCACAAGCTCTCGTAGATCTCCGTAAAGTGGGACCCAAATGCGCCCTGCCACATAGTAGGCGCCGTCCTCTTTCTGTTCTAGCTGCTGTCTCGATCCTCGCAGGGACTCAGCCCTGATGTTTTCCGGTTTCAGAGCTTCAATCTGAGCATTTCGAATCTGGGTAGGGAGACTAGACTGGATGGTAAGTTGTAATGCTCGCACGCGCTTTGGTACAGTGTCTTTCCGGCTGAGGGCGTCCGCCACAACATTGGCCTTGCCCGGATGATACTTGATGGCGCATTCATAATCATTCAGAAGTTCAACCCATCGGCGTTGTCGCATGTTTAACTCCTTCTGCTTAAAGATATGCTCGAGACTCCTGTGATCGGTGTAAATGGTGCACTTGGTACCGTACAGGTAATGTCTCCATATCTTAAGCGCAAATATCACTGCTCCCAGTTCCAAATCATGCGTTGTGTAGTTCCTTTCGTGTGTCTTGAGTTGTCGAGAGGCGTAAGCAATAACTTTCTCGCGTTGCATCAACACGCAACCGAGCCCATGAATAGACGCATCGCAGTAGACCACAAAGTCGTCAGTGCCTTCAGGTAACGAGAGAATAGGAGCACTGCAGAGGTTATCCTTAAGCCTCTGAAAAGCAGATTCCTGTGCTTCATTCCACTTGTAGGTGATGCCTTTCTGAGTGAGCGTAGTGAGGGGTTGTGCAATCTTTGAGAATCCCTGAATGAATCTGCGGTAGTAACCTGCCAATCCCAAAAATTGGCGAACTTCAGTCGGAGTCTTAGGGGTAGGCCAATTCTTTATAGAGTCGATCTTAGCTGGGTCGACGTGGATTCCATCCTTGTTAACCACGTGCCCAAGGAAATGGACTTCTCGAAGCCAGAAGTCGCATTTCGAGAACTTGGCATACAGTTGCTCATTGCGAAGGAGTTCGAGGATGAGGCGTAGGTGTTGCTCATGCTCTTCCTGACTTTTCGAGTAGATCAGGATGTCGTCTATAAACACGATCACAAATTTGTCGAGGTAGGGTTTGCATACTCGGTTCATGAGATCCATGAACACTGCAGGGGCATTGGTCATTCCGAAGGGCATAACGAGGAATTCATAATGACCATAACGAGTTCTGAATGCAGTTTTGGAAATATCTTCATTACGGACCCTTAACTGATGGTAGCCTGATCGCAAGTCAATCTTAGAATAGTAGCTCGATCCTTGCAGTTGATCAAACAAATCGTCGATTCGCGGGAGAGGGTAACGATTCTTGATGGTAACCTTGTTCAACTCACGATAGTCTATACACATTCGGAACGTGCCATCCTTCTTCTTAACAAAGAGTATCGGTGCTCCCCAGGGTGATGAACTAGGACGGATAAACCCTTTATCCAATAGTTCCTGTAGTTGTGTCGAGAGTTCCTTCAATTCTGCGGGGGCTAGTCGATAAGGTGCACGAGCTATAGGCGCTGCTCCGGGAGCTAGCTCGATTTGGAATTCGACCTGACGATGGGGAGGGAGTCCAGGTAATTCCTCAGGAAATACCTCGGGATAGTCGCGTACTACTGGAAAGTCTTCAATCCTCTTTTCCTTTTCCTGCGTGTTGGTAACAAGTGCCAAGATAGCGGTGTGCCCTTTTCGTAAACACTTCTGGGCTTTCAAGAAAGAAATAACGCCGGAGATTTCTCCACTTTTGCCACCTTGTATAATGAGGGGTCTGCCAGAACGGCGAGGTATACGAACTGCTTTCTCCTGACAAAGGATCTCAGCGCGATGCTTGGATAGCCAATCCATACCAAGAACGACGTCGAAGCTTCCAAGAGTAACAGGGAAAAGGTCGATACTAAATGTCTGACCAGACAACTCTAGTTTGCAACCCTTGACAACGTGTGAGGCCTCGATGTTTCTACCATTAGCTAACTCGACGACATGAGGAGAACTTAGTAACGAAAGCGGACGCTTAAGCTTCTTACTAATACGTAGGGATACATAACTAGCATCGGCACCGGAATCAAATAACACAGAAACATAACGATCATCGAGTAGGAACTTACCCGCCACGACATTGGGGTCATTCCTTGCTTCACCAGCTCCAATCACGAAAGCTCTTCCTCTAGCACCATTCCCAGCATTGTTGTTCTGATTGTTGTTCCCAGCTCCCTGATTATTGTTGCGGTTCTGATTCAGTTCAGGGCAATCCTTCTTAAAGTGTCCCTCAGCTCCACACTTAAAACATGCCCGGTTGTTTCCCTGCTGCTGTTGCTGTTGGGGTTGTTGCTGATTCTGTCTAGCTGGGAACTGACTTCGACAATCCTTGGCGTCGTGCCCCATCTTGTGGCATCGCTGACACTGGCCCTTGTTACATGCCCCATTGTGGTGCTTGTTACACTTGTTGCACTTAGGGTAGCTTCCCCGGTAGCCACCCTGTTGCTGAGTGCCCTTGTTGTTTTCAGTTTTCCTTTGCTGTGCTGGGGCCTGAGTGGGGTTAGCATCCTTGCTTTGACTTCCTTCCCACTTACGCTTGCTGTCACTAGAAGTTCCAACAGTGGCACTAATCCTTTTGGGCAACCGGCCCTCTTCTACGGCCTGATCTGTAAGTTTGTGAGCAAGTCGAACAATCGGCTGAATGGTAGTGTGGTTGGCTGAAGTGACATGGCTTCGAATCTCTGGAGCCAAACCCTTGATGTACAGTTCGATCCTTCGGTACATTGGTCGAGACATGTTCGGGCAAAGAGCAGCATAGTCATTGGACAACTTGGTGTAGGTTTCAATCTCTGACCCAACCATCTTGAGCTCATAGTACTCGTTCTCAAGCTTGTGGATGTCATCTCGGTGACAGTATTCATCCTTAATCATATCCTTGAAATCCTCCCATGCCGTAGCATTTGCAGTTTCCAACCCAAACATCTGAATCTGCGCCTTCCACCAAGAAAGCGCGCTTCCTTCAAGCGTAGCAGTAGCAAATTTCACCCAATTTGCAGGGGGACACTCGCAAACAGCAAAAACAGCTTCAATTTTCTCAATCCAATGCAGTAGACCTATGGCACCCTCTGTGCCGTTGAAAGGGAGAGGCTTGCAATCCATGAAAGTTTTGAAAGTACACACTGGTGGTTGCGCAGGTGCATGCTGACCTATAGGGTGAGCTGCAAAAGCCGCAGCCACTGTGTTGAGCAGGTTAGTGAACTGAGCCTGCGTCATGTTAATGTTTCCCCTTCCACGTCCACTCATTGTCTTCATAACCAGAAAACACAGTATGAGTGTGATGTCGTAGTGTAGCGAGAATGAGATAGAAGAGAGAGGTGTATCTATCCGTTTTAGGCATACTAGTACGTATAGTAAATCAGGAAACATAAAGCAAACAAGTAAACACTGGTCCGAGCTATGAGGTCAAATGTGTCGAGCCTTGCACTTGGAGTGTAGTGTCGTCGCGAGTCACGGGTTATAGTCTGGTTTTCTCCAAAAAGATTTTCCCCTTTTTAAAACCAAGTTCACTATAACCAATGGCTCTGATACCAATCTGTCACACCCCCAAAATCCACCTGCGGGTAACACCCGCTTCGGGGGCGTGACTGACCAAGATCCAGCCACCAATTATACCGAATACTTAAGTCGATAACAAAAGTAATACTTACTATTCATAAGCTTAGCAAATATTAAGTTCAGAGTTTAAAGTTTTAAGTTCAAAACAGTAATAAGTAGCGGAAGCATAAGTAAGGTAGTTTAAAACAAAGTTCATGATTCAAAATAAGGTAACACCCAACACAAGGGTGAACAGACACTACACGTTCCCAAGCTGCAAGCTCCTTCGTCACTGGTTACCTGCAAAGCATGCAGTAAGGGGTCAACAATAATGCTGAGTGAGTCCACTAGTTGTCCAGTTTTAATTTCCAAAAACTTTGTTTCACCGGTTAATTTATCCGTTTATACATGCCTTGGGGAGCTACCCCAAAAGTTAGCGACTAAACTGTTTTTCCAATACCGAACACTAGGTAACCGTTGCGTATCCGCAGGATGCCCCGATGTCAATGTTCTATCATCATTGACGGATTTCTGAGTACATTAGTTCACGCCCGTCCCAAACCAGGGCACGGTGTGAGGCTGGTAAACACCTAAATAGCGCTATCAACTAATAACCCGCTCGCCTAACCCGGCGACTAATCGGTATCTGTAGTAGGGACTTGAGTGATAGAGTTTCGTTTAGTGCCGTTAGTTGCAATCCGTATAAACAGTAATTAACCAAAAGGTTTCCCAATACCCGGGAAGGAAAAGTAAGTTTTGTTCCCAATGACTAGGGAAGATATGTAAATGGTATCCCCTTTTACCAGGGGATAGGATTGTTTTAGTCTCGTGTCCCAAACCACCGGGACGCATGCTTTTAAGTTGTGAACTCACCTTGGGTTGCTCGGTAGGTTTAGGTTACTTGTCAATCACGTTGGTCACCACGTCCTAACATGGTTACCGGTATAGGTCAGGTTCGGTGCACAAGCATTCACGTAAAACACATATAGGCACGTATCAAGCATATAAGTAAACAGTCATTGGGTTATTGGGCCGGCCTAAACAATTAAACAGTCAACCGCATCACATAGTCCATTTAACAGATAGTCCAAGTTAACACAGAATGGCCCAATAACCAAAATGGACAGCCCACTCGCAACCAGCTGGTCTCGAGTCGCAACCAGGTGGTCTCGGCTTGTCTCGTTATGGTTGCGAGTCGCAATCGTGGTCTCGAGTTGTCACGTGTTGGTTGCGAGTCGCAACCGTCGTAGTCTCGAGTCGAAATCTCGTGGTTTCGACTTGTCATGCTTTGGTTGCGAGTCGCAACCGTGTGGTTTCGAGTCGTAATGCCGTCGTTGCGAGTCGGAATGCTGTCGTTGCGAGTCGTAATCTGTCACTTTCATATACACGTGATGATGCAGAAAAGACAGTCCAAATTGTACATATGAAATCAGACCCATATTCGGAAACTACCAATAAGGTTTCTACAAACACTTTTCCTCATTTGACCATTAAACCATATAGATCAAACTTTGCCATTTTAAATCTTCAAACCATCTTCAACTAGTTCATCAAATGTTCATAGTTTTCTAGGGTTTTCTCCTTAACAAAATCATACATTTATGAACCAAAAATCACATATTTACAACAAGATTATCATGGCAAGAACAAAGAACATACAATATATAGCCGAAATCTTATGTTTAGTATCATCATCTTTGCAAGAATTAAAGAAGCATAGTTTGGTTAGCCATACACATTCTTAGACTACCATTTTCTAGTCATTTTAAACATGTCACAAGTACTCTCACATAAATGGTTTTCACATATAGTTTACTTCACAAATCACCCTAGAATCATGCATAATGTTTCTAACCAAGCATTTTCTAGATCATAAACATTCATAAATCTTATACACAAAAAGATGATACTAACCGGTTATGAAGAAAGGAGCCAAAAACAAAGAGAAGAGAACCGAAAAGATGGGGTGTACGAGTGATAGTCTTGACCGAGTTTCTTGTCCGATACTCCTTGACCGAGATCCAAGCTTGAACCGAAAGTTGTAAGGGAATGGAATGTAGTTGAGGGTTTTCTAGTTGAGAGAGAGTAAGAGAAGTGTGGGAGTGTTTGTGCAACCAAATGAGACAAGTGTGGGAAAGGTTGGAATTTATACACCAAGCATCAAGTAGGCCAAGGGGGGTCTCGGCCCAACCGGTTTCGGCCCAAGAGCCCACTCGAGACCGAGTGGCCCACTCGCAACCGCCCGGTTGCGAGTCATGGTCTCGGGTCGTGGTTTCGGCTCTCATAAATATATCTATACTACATACATACATCACATATCATGCACAAAATCACGTTTCCATTTAATAATATTTATATACACATAAAATATTACAAGGTGATCGTTCGGAAAAACCTCGAGTGTCACACACTCATTCGTGAAGTTGTGAATTTTCCGGATGAAGCAGATTTGCCAACAAAGTATCCAGAACGGATGGTTAAGGGTTGCATGCTCAGGATGGGTTATCAGGGTGCATTGAACGTTGGAAATTATTTGAAGTCGAAATTCCAGAAACCCTACAAGTTTCTTATTCATTGTATTTTGATGTCACTTAGCCATACGAAGGGAAGTTATGATACAATGCACGATTATCAGATGAACATGGTCACGGCGTTAGTTCTAAACAAGAAATATAATTTCTCGCACATTGTCTTTCATTATATGGCCGAGAATATTACCACAAAGAGCAAGACTTGGATGTATCCAAGGTTTGTGCAGATGATGATCGATCATGCATATCCAGAAATTGACCGTGATTTGAAGGATGATTTGTTAGTTCAGTCACATATGAGCAATGATTCTCTAAAGCAGCTTGCGAGATATCACCCAAACCATCCAAAACCAAAGATAGGTGCTGTATTCTTCGGATATATCAAAGATGTGAATTATGTTGATCCTGATCCAGTTGATCATCAAAACTGGAGAAACGAAGAAGAAAGGAAGGAAGCAGCCTATGCTGAAGAGCTGAAAACTCTTGTGGAGTTCAAAACCACCAGAAATGACTGGTTTGTCAAAGAACCAAGGAGAAGAAGCAGAAAGGTTACTCCTAAAGTTCAAGAGGATGAGGGGTCATCATCACAACCAAAGAAGAAACAAAAGAAAGTGACAAAGACGTTATTGGTTGATGAGCCTGAAGTTGAAGAAACAACTGTAAATGTTGAGGAAAATCCTTATGCTGGTATTGAAGAAGTGATGTTGGATCTTGGTGATTTAGAAGCTCAGCAAGAAATTAATGTAGAAGCTCAGAAAGAGAAAGTGATTGATGATATTGAAGGTGATGATGTTAATAAAGACACTACAAGTTCTTCGAGTTCTTCAGATGATGAAATTGATGAAACTAAAAGGTTGAGAAGAATTCAAGTGGAAACAGAGAAAGAGAAGTTGTTGAGAAAGAGAAAGAGGCAAGAGAAGGAAGATGCTCCATATGTGCCATCTCCGCAACATGTTTCTGATTCGCAATCACCTTCTAGTGGTAGAAAGAAAGCCGGGGCAAGAAAGAAAGTTGTGTCTCCAAAGATTCGAAAAGTCACTCCAAAGATCTCAAAGCCGAAGGTTGTGTTAAAGAAGAAACCGGCAAAAGAACCAACACCATCATCCGAACCCACACCACCACAATCACCAACACAATCACCTCCACGACAACCAACACCTCCACAACAATCTTCACCACCAAAACAACCAACACCACCCAGACAACCATCACCAATACATCTTTCACCTCCACAACAACAAACCCTATTCACATCTCAAGAAATCTTTCAAACACCACCAATCTCACAACCTATTGTTCAAACCACACCTAGTTCTTCAGGATATAGAGGTTTTCCAGCCGTTCCTTCGAATTTGGGCGTAAGTCTTGATGATGTAGGAGATTTTGATTTTGCAAACACCTCACAAGTCAAGAATGTTGAAAAGAAAGTTGATGAAGTTATTGCTGAAAACAAAAAGTTAACTGCTGAGAACAAGAAAGTTTCTGATCGTGAGAAAATTCTTGAAATGCGTGTGAAGAAGCTGGAGTCTGATAACAAAGAATTGTTAAAGAAGATTGACACTGATCAATCAGAGATTGATATCTTGCAAGTACGAGTTGCTGAAATTGAAGAAGAAAAAGCTCAAAGAGATGAACAGAACAAATACTTCGAGATGAAAAACAAAGAGCTTGAAGCTGAAAAAGCATTTAAAGAGCATGAGTTCTATATGCTAAACAAAGTTGTTGAAAAGATGCTTGGAAAATCAATTGAGCAACAGTTTGAAGAAATCCAAGTTGAAGAACTCAGGGCTAAACGTCAAGCTGAGATAGATGAACAGATGAAAGATAAAGGTAAAGGTGTTGAAGGAAGTTCTGCAGTGACAGAAAGGTCAATTGTTCCTTCCTTGGTCGTTGAGAATCCTGAACCTTTAACTGCTATTTCTGGCCTTTTTGAGGAAGAAACACATCTTGAAGAGTTAGCTGGTGATGACGATGATGAAGAAGAGGGTGATGATGAGGAAGATGACGAGGATGAGAAAGTCTTTTCAGCAAGCAGTCATGGTTCTGATAACGATGATGACGATGCTCAAGGTGGTATGGGTATAAAAGTGACTGAAGCTTCCACTGAAAGAACTGTTGATGATTTGATGAATGATTCTGTGAATGAAGAGACTGGGGGAGCTGAAGGAAAGGGGGAGTCTGATGATGCTCAGAATGTTAAACATGTTGAGAAGTTAATTTTGAGATTGGATACTTACAGGGAAGAAGGTGAACATTTTCATACGTACATGTTGGAAACGATTAAAGAAGTGACACGTATGGTGAATCCTGATTTCAAGTTTGACTTTGAAGAAGAATTGAATGCATTCGACATCAACCATCAACCAGAGTACGAGTACAAGTATGTAGAAGATGCTGACATATACAATAGGGTTGAGGTTGAGGATTGGACTGATGATGAGGATGTAAGCGAAGATACTTCCCAATTTCCCACACTGATGGAATTCTTTTCAGAGGAGAATAGAGATGAGTTGAGACGAAAAGTGGCTGAGATCTTAAAAGACAAGAACTTTGATGGCACTCCCAAAGACATGGAAAAGGAAGAACGGAAAAAGTGGTTTAAAGACAGTCATGAGAGAAAGTTCAAAAGACCGTTGAAGTACTATCAACGAGATCGAAGTGTGTCGCTCGGTGACATCATTAGCTGGGGTTTCTTACCTCATGTTAATGCTTACGCGATTAGGAGAGAATGTGGGGTGCAGTACTTTGAATGTTTATATGACATAATGTCATTACCATGGTGGGATGTGGAAGAGCTGTCAAAAGTAAGAACTTTAGGGTATCCAGTTCGTAAGAATGATATTCCAATGTGGGGGTACATAAAGTTTGAATCTTTGAAAGAGTTCAGACACTGGAAACCGCATTACCCTAAAAGAGTGCGGAGGGTAGAACCGGAAACAGGGGTTGAAAAAACGATACTTAATGTGAAAAAGCCGAAGACAATGAAGACTTTCCCAGTGCCACCAATGGAGCAGGATTTCTATAAAGGTTTCTTGGGCTGGGTATATAGTTATATTTCGACTGAGGTTATCATTACTTATCGAGCAGGAAGTGAGTTAAGAGAGATGCATGTGTATGACCCGATGTGGTTAGTCAATTGCTCTGCAAAGGATATTGAATGTCTATTCATAAACAAGATACACTATCAGGCAGAAGATAAAGAGCAGGCCATGCAGTTTCAACGTGTTGCTACTCTTTGCTTTCAGAAAGGAATAAACTCTGAAAGTAAATGGAAGTCATCTTGGTGGTCACTCGATGAGAAAATGAAGAGGAAAGCTGAACGTGAACGTCGAAATCTTGAAGAAAAGAGAGGAAAGTGGATGAACATTCAAGCTGAAGAAGAGGAGAAAAGAAAGATAGAGAACGACAGGCTGAGGAACTTGCCTAGGAAGAAGCCAAAGCCTAGAGATGAATCGTTCAAGTCACTCTAAAGACCCGAAGACAAGACTGAAGATTGCGGCTGTATCCAAAGGGGAGTTTGTTGGTGCACGAATGTCTAAAGCCTGCGTCTTAGTCTTAGTCTTAGTTGTTCATGTATAGGGTCTAGGAATGATAATTATGTATAGTATAGGGGGTTGTTATGTAAAGTTTGGGTTTTATTGTCCTGATTTCGCTCATAATGACAATGTGTCACTTGGAGCGAAATCACTAACTTCTGATTTCGCCCCAAATGACACATTGTCATTAGGAGCGAAATCACACCCCCTATAAATAGTCAAAGTGTTTTCTCATTTGTAACTTCATGTCCACTGTGTAGTCGAACTGCTACCGAACTTTTTCGTGAAAGATTAATGAGAAAACCAGTTTAAAGTAATCAGCACTCTGTTTCTACTCCATTCTACTTTGTTTCTACCTGTTTGTATATTTCCGCGGCATAAACAGTTGTGTTCTAGCTCTGATTGACTCATTCGACTATCAATAACGGTCCTACACCCCGAAATCTTGTTTGAAAGGTCCCTCTTTCTGAGATACTAGGTCTTTATACTCAGTGATATCTAGGGTATTATCCCGGGACTTCTGATTTTGCGAAAGCAATGGCCTAGTCCCTGGAGAATACTTTACAAATTGCTTGAAATACAACGCCGCCCTCAGCATAAAAATGATGAAACATTGAAAAATGCTAATCATTGCTGTTGAAGAAAAGATCCTCTAAAGGGGACACACCTAAAGTCGAGCCGTCATCTCTCTGCTGAACAGAAGTTCTGACCTGAGCTCTCACGGTTTCGTATTTAATCCCTTTACAGATATCATCTAGGTATACTCACTTGTAAGACTGAATATTGGGATCTGGATACGGGAGTATATTCAAGTAGTGGGACACGCGAATAAGTTTAAGTTCTTAAGACACTAATTCATATCTCGGAACAGTTGAACTTTGTGTGAAAATTTAAGTGGATCAGTATACTGACAATCTAGGTGAATTGTTTAGAACTTAAAATGAAATGAAGCTTAACGGTGTTGGTGATTTGTCTCAGAAACTGATATGATCCTCTTACACAAACTCACAAAAATATTATCTGTAAATATTTCTTTACTGCATTTCTTTATAAAAAATTCCAAACAGATTTTATGTGTGTTTTAGCATAAATTTTGAAAAATCCAAAAAGATTTTCGACAACTGGTGTTGAAGAGCTGATTTTCAAAATCTCAAGTGCTAAACATGACGAACATGTTTGGGAAGATTGTGTTTATAAGGTTTTTAAAAGTCTATCTTACAAGTCATTCATCAGAGATTCTAAATGTTAAATCATTCTAAGATTTATTCTACAAGTGATAAGCAGAGTGGAAATTTATTAAAGTGAAACTTATGTTTGGGGTAGAGATTTGTACAGGATAAGAGATAGGTGAACTTGGGATAAAAGATTGAGAGCTGGGTTAATCGATTCTGAGAAGCTTAAGATTGAAGAAAGCCAGGAGTTTGATTCAGAGCAGAGTATAAGCCAGGCAACGATCTTGAACCTGTGAAAGCCAGACTATGATCCCAGCTTACTGAAAGGGGGAGTCTGAATATCAAAGAGTCAGGTTCTGATTCTGAGTTTGCTGATGCTGATGAACTTAAGGAATCAAGAGATCTGATCAAGTGTAGCAAGAGCTAAGTTCAGATCCTGATAAAGGAGTTCGAAAGGGAGTTTGTTGGTGATAGAAAGAAAAGAGAGAAGATTTGAGGATACTTACAGCGTCAGATACTTCAAAGAGAAGCCCAAAGACTGATAAAGACTGAAGATGCGAAGACTCGTCACTGAAGACTCCGTCAACATCCGAGGGGGAGTTTGTTGGTGCATCCATCTGTCAACTTCGTCTTGTATCGAGTCTTGTATAGAACTAGTTAGATCAGGGCACGAAAATCAAGAAAGTGAGAATTAGCAGTGATTCCGCTTGAAATGACATCATGTCAGTTTCAAGCGAAATCTAATAGTTCTGATTCCGCTCGAGACAACATATCTGATTCTGCTTGAAGTAATGTTCCGATTCCGCTTGAAATGAACATGCACATGTTCAAGCGGAATCTGAGTCGCTATAAATAGGTCATTTGGAGCGGAATCATGGATCAATTTCCCGTTTTGAGCCACGAAGTGCTGCCGAAGTGTCGACTCGCTGTAAAACGTCATTTTATTAATCAAATCGACCGTTTAAGTGATTTGTGTACTGAATTGACCTCAGTTTGTCTGTTTCCGCCGTTCAAACTGAGCAAAACTCTTCTGATCGACTCGTTCGGGTCCGAAAATGATCCTACAGTACACTAAGTGTCCCAGACTGGGGACATCTTTGTTGGAAAGATTGCAAAAGGATTGAAGTTTGAGAATAGGGTTGCACTCTACTTCTGGTATGATCTTTCCTTTAAAATAAGGCCAAAAGAAGGTTATATTATTAACATAGCAAAAGTTGTGCTTTTGGTTTAATCTCAAACTGAGATCCATCCACCAAAAGAACAATTAGTTTCTAACCATATTTACTTAACAGTTGAAGGTTTCATCTCAAACCGAGACCCATCCACCTCCAACTGTTATATTTTTCAAAGTAAACCATACTAACTGATGACCAAGGGCTTCGTCCTAAAACTCAGGATCCCTCCACCTTTGGTCACCATATTGTCTAAGTGCAGGAAATGTAAATTGTTTGAAAGACAGGAAATAGAAATTGTTTAACAACCACAACCAACAAACTTAAAAAAGTGGGCTCCGGCCTAGGCACGAACATCCATCATTGCCCACTTCGCTGCATTCAGGGGGCAGCACCCTCTTCATCCATCACGTCTTCACCAGCATCCGGTATAGGATCAGCTCGAACATCCTTCTCAGCCTCGCCACCAGCCTCAGTTAGCTTTTTAGTCGCCTTGGAAGACCCCTCAACTACAGGTTTAGCAGGATACTCCACAGGATTACCGCCAAGACCTCTTAGCTTTGTCTCCCAGGCGTTGACATTCCAAGAAGGGCATTCAAAGCCCAGGGCCTTGGCTTCATAAGCCATTTTTAGCCTAGCCTGATGAAGGGAGATGACGACGGAGCTCTTAAGGCCTTCCCGGTAAGAGGCCATATCCTGTTCATGTTGCACTTGGGCGGCGGCAAGATGGGCTTGGGCTTCGTGAGTAACTTTCTTGATGACAGCCTGGTATTCCTAGGTCATAGCCTTGAACTTGTCCTCGTAATGTTAAGATTTAGCAGCGGCGATCATTCCTTGGTCGGAAATAGTGACCTCGGCTTTCTTTAATTTGGACTCAAGTATCTTGTTAAGCCTGCAGGATTCTTCGTACAAGTAAACTAAACGTTCAAGGCATTACAACAAAAAAACGCAGGTATTGTTGTACATTAATCAGGATATCGGTTTAACATATATATGCAGGATATAGGATAAGGATCTATACCTGGTTGAGAAAGGAAGTCATGAACCCGCTTGCCTCGACAAATCCGTGATTCTCGCAGGGAAATGTTTCGGGAGCGGCAGGCGAATCAGTCTCTTTCCTCTTACGGGAACTAGAGGTCCGGGGCTTAGTAGCTGGTGAAGGCTTGGGAATGGCGGCGGCTTTAGAGCTAGTGGGCTTAGATAAAGTAATAGGTTTGGGACTTGGCTCTTTTTTAACCTGGACAGGGTTGGAGTAACTGTCCAACTCCTCAAGGTCAAAAACTTCTGGGATTTTGGCTGGTGCTGTATAAAAGGAGAAGTTCTAAATCTTTTCTACTCTTTCATTATATTAAGCTAACTAATCATTTGAAGAATAACTCTTACTAGACATGTCAGATGATGAATATTGACTGGAACTTGGGAAGTGTGTGGAAAAGCTCCTATCACCTTCCGGTAACTGGTAAATCGCTTTGATTCCCTTTTCAGATTCTTCAGTAGGAGGGGCTACTTCTTTGAAGTTCACTGCATAAAGGCCAAATAAAAAAGTATCAGCACAGGATATAAGCCCAAGAGGTATTTGGGGATATTCTTAAAACCCTAAACCCTACCGGTGCTTAACCACTCCATCAGGAAAGAAGAATTTCCGTTGCCATGCATCCTCGTTTGGGCAAAGCAAAGACCGGTGGTTCGAAAAAATTGCATCATGAATTAAGGAAAAGGATACCGAAGGCCTAGCGAGAAGGGATATGCCGGAAAACAGACCCAATCGGCAGACGAAACGTCCGATCAAACTGACCGGTCGAATGGTCTGATAATCGCACTGCCTGTTGATCATATTTGGTTTTCAAACAGAAAGAGAGAAGATATAGAGGCGTAATAGATAGCCATTGAGTATAAACCGCGTTGGGAGTTGCACAAGGTTATCTCGACCGTCGTTTCAACTTAATAACCTCGATTTACGAGATAAGCTTTAAAATATATCCGTTGGAATTGGTATACCAGCAGATATATTTTGGGGACAATTGTTATGGGTGGTTTTCTACTCATATATACTGAGTAATATTCTAACTATATTTCTTTTGTTATGATCAGGATACCGGATCAGGATATTGGTAACATCCTGATACAGTATCCTGGTAATGACTAATTAATTCATGTGCAGATTAATGGTGCAAGTCTATAACGTTCAAATGGACTTCTTCTCCCAAAGACTCGGGCAAATCTGTTGGAATATGAACGTTGAAGCCGGAAGACGTGGACTACAACATTTACAAAGGGAATATTCGTTATATCCTGGATTTGTAGGCTAGTAAGTTAGTTTTGTTTTACTATAAATAGGATTGATCGGATCAGATAAGGACACACACAATCTCTCGAACTCTCTTTCTCTCTAGCTGCAAACACTCACAACACACTTACACTTGTATTCAAATCGCATTGTAACACTTAGTTGATACGCATCATATCCAACACTATATCCTGACATTTGAAGTAATAAGAAGAACAAGGCAGCTGCGATTGTCAGCTCCCGAGGTTTTGTGCCGGCGATCTAGATTGATCAAGGGCTTTCCTCGTACATCCCGTGTCACCCTTTACATTTTTGCTCATTGTTTGATTGTAGATACAGCTCGATATCCTGATAACTATTTTTGCAAACAACTAAATTAGCATATTTTTATACATATTCTTAGCACACTACCTCACTTAACTAATTTGATCACTTAATTGCTTCGGTAATTTTTGACCAAAACAAGTAGGTATAGGCACAAAGGACTACAACCATCGTGATTACGCTCACGTTGCAAAGTTCGAACGAACTTTGACTTGACCAATTCATGGTCAAAGCTGAAAGTCAAACACTGTTTGACTTTCTAGCTTGAAATAAATAAACAAGACATGGAAGAACACTTACAAGTGTTCTTGGCTGGAAAATAAGACTAAGAATGCTCAGGTATGAGGCCTCCAACAAGTGTGGTAGCCTCAACTTAGAGCTTTAGAGAAAAGAGAATGAAATGAGCAAGTTGGAATGAAAGAGTTCATGGGCATTTATAGTATTTGATGATGCTTAGGAACAAGGCATGTGGATTATATGTTCTCCAAGGATTAATCCTAGCCATACATGTGTTAGAGACTGATTAGGAAGCTTTACTTGGTCCCCAAACAAGGAAACAATTGGCCAAAACCATCAATTTCAGTTGATTGGTTTCTGCCAGCAACTGTCCTCATGGCCCGCGACCAATACAGGGTTCTCTTTCGCGGCCAGCCTACCAAGTGCAGATCAGAAGTTTCATATTTTGTCAAAACAGGTCCCTACAGCTCCGAAACTTGTTTTTCGACGCGTTTAACCCCCGTTAACCCATTTTCAAGGCTTTATAAGGACGTTAAAGCATAGGGGACTTGAAATATGCTTGAAAATATAATGGATGTCGGTTCGTTTGGTCGTACGATCGCGTTATTCGGTTAATTACTATCACACCCCGACCACGTTAAAACAACAAACCGTGGCGGAAACGTCGGGGAGTGTTGCAACAGAATTATTGTTCCAAAACCATGGTAACCAAATGTTTCGTTTTATTTAATTATTAAGTAATGTACGTTGTCTTTAAATCAAAACAAACAAACTACATATTGTTTATAACTGTTTTTAAGTCACTAAGGCCTCGTCCAGGTCCTATGTGACACAAGCTTCCTAGCAAGCAACATCAAGCAATACCACCTGAAACATATGTAAAAATAAAGTCAGCAAAGAAATGCTGGCGAGTACATAGGTTTTATGAGAATATCGGATTCATGGCTCGTTTATATGTCGCGGTACCTCGTTAGACTACAAGAGTCAAAATACAAACCTCGTTTTGAAAAGTGTATTGCAACATAATTAACCAACTCAATTCAAGATGGTTATAGTTTATAAAATCTCGTAGCCATGACTCTTAACCCAAAAACATTTGTTTTAGTATAACAACTTGTAAACATCTCGTAAAAACTTGTTAATAAAACTCGTATGGTTTATATCATCTCGAAAACCTCGTTGTGTGACATTGTTTCAAATCGTTTCCCAAGTGAACTAAATAATGACACGCAATGTAATATGATAGAGGCACTTATATATAAGATGTACCAGCGGCGTATCTACCATGCTTTTATCATGCTACACCCGTCCCATTATCTAATCACTACCCAAAACCAATCGTTTAATTTGTTTAACTCGTTTCAAATCGTGTATCTTGTTTCAAATCGTTTAACTCGTCCCAAAATCATATTCGTTTTAATAGTGAAACTACTTTTGGTCGTCTCGCTAATAACATTCAAACCTTCGTGACTCGACTACCTCGTTTCTCGTATTAACAAACCACCAAAGGGTAAGTTAATAATCACAGATTCGGTCGTTACCTACATAACCCCCACACATAACCATGGGTGTAGTCTGATAACGGGATTTGTCAGATCCTATGGTACCATAACCTAATACTGGTCGGCTTGATCAGAGCTAATGAATGTCATTCGTTATATAATTATAACCAACAAGTTTGTTCACATTATTGAAATCGTTATTAGTTTTGTATAAACCATCTTAATCGTTTTTGAAATCATCGTTTAAACCTTGAAATTCGTTTTGTACATATGAATCACCCGAAAACAATTGAAAACAGTAAAATAGGGGAACTATGTACTCACGTTGAAGTGCAAAGTATCCTCAATCTAAAGAACTCAACAAGCTCAATCAAACCAAGGAAACTCAAGCAGCACCTAATAATCGAATCACTTAGTCAAACAATAGACGCCTAAATCGGGAGATCGGACAGAATGAGGTCTTCTAAACCAAATGAGTGTTGGAACTCATGAGATATGGTTTAACAAAGCCTACATTCTAAATTGAAACCTAACCTAAGTGCTTTCGACCCGTTGCGACCCATTAAGGTAGCTTACGCTTTAACGCGTCGTGCGCGCAAACGCGCGTTCGAGACGTCTAACTAGTCCTATGACAAGTATTATATGCCTAATCATGTTTAAATAAGTTGCATAATCAGTTTAGGTGACAAAAGTTAGGTTACATATGCTTAAAGTCCAATTATGCATGAAAAGGGCATTTTGGTAAATTACCTAAGGCATATAAACCACCTATCATACAACTACTTAAACTCGGTGACCATAAGGTATAACCTCGGAAGGTTATTCCCTATGCAACTATGGTCACTAACCATGCTTGGTCGGATCCTAAAGATCGACCAAACGGGTCGAGTTCGCAAGTCTAAGCGGTGGTTTAGACCGCTCGACTTACGACTCTAAACAAGCACTAACTAAAAAGCGACGAGCTAAACATGTCAAAGCATGTTTAACCTACCGATTCGGTATCAAATCAAAGTGTTTTGATACCTAATAGTAGTTCCGTTGCAAAATGCGTGTTAAAATGCATTTTGACCGAAACTTTAACTCGTCACTACACCTAGTTAACGTGGTAATCAGTGGGTATAATCACTAAGGATTATAACCAACGTGATTACAATCACGTTGCAAAGTTCAACCGAACTTTGCGTTGACCAAAGACTGGTCAAACTGAAAGTCAAACGATATTTGACTTTCAAACTAGGAAAACAATAAAAAGAATGAAAGAATGCTCACAATGGGTCCTTTCTAGCTTTTCTACAAGAAAACCAAGTTCCCAATCAGTTGAGAATGCTCCCAAATCAGATTGTAGAGAAGAGAGGAGAGAAATGAGCAATGAATCAATGAAATGGTTGGGCTATATATAGTTTTTCGCAAACCGTTAGGATCATTCCTTGGAGAAGAGGCAATGATCCAAGCCATACAAGTGTTAAGGACTGATTGGGGGACTTGTTCCCCACACAAACCAGCCCCTATCATTGAAAACTAGAGATCAAAACCAGCAAAAACGAGCTAAATGACCAAATTCAATGTTTCTGTCTGGCATGCCCACGCGCCCCGCGTAAGACATGGCTAAGGCTTACACGCCCCGCCTGGCCAACTTTGGCAGATTGTCAAAATTAGTCCCTGCAGCTTAGAAACTTGCATTTCGGCCCATTTTTGACACGTTTAAGCCCCGTTAACCTCATTTCTAGGCTCTAAAATGCAGTTAAAGTATTGGGAAATCGAAACATGCTCAAAAATATCTTAGATGTCGGTTTGTTTGGTCGTACGATCGTGTTGTTCGGTTAATTACGACGGAAGTCGTAACGAATGTGTGTACGTTCCAAAATGCGCGACAATTGGCGTTTTTGCGTCCCAATCACTAAAATAAAATATTTTAATGATTACATAAATTTTTGGATGTCCGGATATATTCAAAACGTAAGATATGCGCGAAAATGCAAACTTGTGCACTTTTTGACGCTTTTAGTCCCTGAATGACCAATAAGTTTATTTTAGCATATCGAACCCCTCAAAGCCTATTTCTAAGCTATGTAAAGGATATTTATGGTATGTTTCACTTATGATCAAGTTCCTGAATGTTCGTTACTATACAAATCGGTATAGTTTCACAGTTTGACACAAATAGTCCCTGCGATCGAACAAACTTGTTTTCGACACACCAAACCATCCAAAATTTATTTCTAAGTTATGTGAAGGTTATTTAAGGTATGTTAAGCCTATTTCACTATCCCGGAGTGTTTGTCGCATTAAACTGACAGCATTTACGCACCAGTTTGCGTATAACTTTCCAGAATGCGATTTAAAGCTTGAAATCGGAATCGAATCGAATTGCAAAATCACCAAACACAAATACACACGTAATAACACCAAAACACATTGATTTATTGATAATTAACATTGTTTTGCATTGTTCATCGATTAAAGAGCACAGTTGTCACAGTCTCCCCTACTTTAGGAAATTTCGTCCCGAAATTTTAACTAGAGGAAACTTGTGAAAACAATTGCGGATATTTCTCCTTCATTTGGTCCTCACGTTCCCAAGTAAACTCTGGCCCACGTTTGGACTCCCAACGAACTTTGACTAATTCAATCCGTTTGTTCTTCAACTGTTTGAATGTACGGTCCACTATCTCCACAGGTTTCTCGACAAACTGCATCGTTTCATCGATTTGGATCTCGTCGAGAGGAATGTGAAGATCAGCGTCAGCTAAACACTTTCGCAAATTGGACACGTGAAAAGTCGGATGAATATTTCCAAGCTCTGGAAGTAGCTCTAGTCGATAGGCAACCTTTCCAACTCTTTCAACAATCTTAAATGGTCCAACATATCGTGGTGCAAGTTTTCCTTTCCTTCCAAATCTCACCACTCCCTTCCAAGGTGACACCTTGAGTAGGACATGGTCTCTGACTTGAAATTCTAGGGGCTTGCGTCGCATATCCGCATAACTCTTTTGACGGTTTCTAGTTGTCACAAGATTATCGCGAATTTTCTTGATTTTGTCTGTTGTTTCCAGAACGAGTTCAGGTCCAGTAAGCTGAGCCTCACCGACCTCATTCCAACAGACAGGTGAACGACATTTTCGACCGTAAAGAGCTTCGAATGGTGCCATATTGATGCTAGCATGATAACTATTGTTGTAAGAGAACTCGATCATTGGTAGATGAGAGTCCCAATTACCACCAAAGTCTATCACGCACGCTCTAAGCATATCCTCCAAAGTTTGAATCGTCCTCTCGGATTGTCCATCTATTTGGGGATGATAAGCAGTGCTTAGATTTAGTTGGGTTCCCATAGCAGATTGCATGGTTCTCCAAAAATGAGATGAAAATCGAGCATCACGATCAGAAATGATATCCAAAGGAACCCCATGTCGTGATACAATCTCATCAACATAAATCTTTGCAAGTTTATCCGCAGATAGATCCTCGTGAATCGCAATAAAATGAGCTGACTTCGTTAATCGATCGATGACAACCCAAATAGCATCATGACCTTTAGAAGTACATGGTAATTTAGTGATGAGATCCATAGCAATGTTCTCCCACTTCCAAACCGGTATCTCTGGTTGTACAAGCAAACCAGAAGGTCATTGATGTTCAGCCTTGACTTTGAGACAAGTTAGGCATTTCGATACATACAAGGCAACATCTTTCTTCATACCAGGCCACCAAAACTTAGTACGAAGATCCTTGTACATTTTATCAGCACCAGGATGGATAGAATATCGAGACTTGTGAGATTCGTCCATCACTAAAGTGCGAAGATCGTCTTGTTTCGGACCCCACAAACGATCCTTGAAATAAAGCAAACCATCGACTTTTGCTTCGAGTTTAAGCTCAAGCTGACGTGGCAATTCCTCACTTATCAAATTTTGTGAAACACAAAATTGCTGGGCTTGAAGAACACGAGTTTGAAGATCAGATAGAGTTCAAACAGAATGAAGCTTGACTCGCTCCTTTCGACTAAGCGCATCAGCTACGACATTCGCTTTACCAGGATGGTAGCGAATCTCGCAATCATAGTCACTCAAGAGTTCGACCCAACGTCGTTGCCTCATGTTTAACTCCTTCTGATTAAGAATATGCTGGAGACTTTTATGGTCTGTGAAAACCACACACTTCGTGCCATAAAGATAGTGTCTCCAGATTTTGAGAGCAAAGACTACAGCGCCTAACTCAAGATCATGAGTTACGTAGTTCTTCTCGTGAACTTTTAATTGTCTAAATGCATATGCAGTGACTTTGCCTCGTTGCATGAGAACACAACCAAGGCCTAAGTTGGACGCATCGCAGTAGACAATGAAATCATCGTTTCCCTCGGGTAAAGATAGAACAGGAGCATTACATAGCTTCTGCTTCAGCGTTTGGAACGCTTCTTCTTTCTTGGGTCCCCACTCAAAAGGCTTATTCTTCTGAGTCAAAGCAGTGAGTGGAACCGCAATCTTTGAGAAGTTTGAAATAAAACGACGATAATATCCAGCGAGACCAAGGAAAGATCGAACTTCTGTGGGTGTCGTTGGTGTATTCCAATCCTTAATTGCTGCTATTTTGCAAGGATCCGCAAGAATTCACACTTGGAGAATTTAGCAAAAAGTTGTTCCTTCTTTAGGAGTTCGAGAGTCAAACGAAGGTGTTGCTCGTGATCAGCTCGAGACTTTGAATAAATAAGAATATCATCGATGAACACAATAATGAACTTGTCTAGATAAGGTTTACAGACCCTATTCATTAAGTCCATGAAGATAGCTGGAGCATTCGTCAGACCAAAAGGCATGACAGTAAACTCATAGTATCCATATCTCGTACGGAAGGCAGTTTTGGGAATATCTTCTTCGAATACACGAAGCTGATGATACCCAGAACGCAGATCGATCTTGGAAAAACAGGTAGCACCTTGCAGCTGATCAAAGAGATCATCGATTCGAGGTAGGGGATATCGATTCTTGATGGTAAGCTTATTAAGCTCACGATAATCGATACACATTCGAAAAGATCCATCTTTCTTTTTCACAAAGAGGACAGGAGCTCCCCAAGGTGAATAACTCGGTCGGATGAATCCTTTATCGGATAACTCTTGAAGCTGTTTCGATAACTCTTGCATCTCAGATGGTGCAAGATGATAAGGTGCTTTCGCAATCGGGTTAGCATTGGGTACAAGGTCAATATGAAACTCGACTTGACGAACTGGAGGCAAACCAGGCAGTTCATCAGGAAATACCTCTGGATAATCCCGAACAACTGGAATATCCTGAATACTCTTGCTCTTGCCTTTCTCCTCGGTGACATGTGCCAGGAAAGCAACATATCCTTTTCGTAGATAGCTTTGAGCTTTCATACATGACATGAGTTTCAAACCAACAGATGGTTTCTCGCCACGAACCTCAAGAACATCACCAGAGGAAAGAGGAATACGAACGATCTTGTCGAAACAAACAACCTCGGCATGATGTTTGGTTAACCAATCCATCCCCACAATAATGTCGAAACTCCCAAGTTGCATCGGTTTGAGGTCGATAGGGAAAAGATGGTTATCGAGGTTCAATTGACAACCATGAAGAACAGAATCGAGTGCGAGTGGTTTACCAGTAGCAACTTCGACAGATAAGGGCTTCCTCAGTTTAGTTCTAGGTATCGCAAGTAAAGGCTCAAAGGATAACGAAACAAAACTCCTATCGGCACCAGAATCGAAAAGAACAGATGCAAGTTGATTGTTAACAAGGAACGTACTGTTAACAACTTCGTGTCTGCCCTCGCCTCATTTGCATTCAAATGGAATGCTCGTCCATGAGCGGGATTTACATTCGCTATCGCGTTACCATTCGGATTGACATTCGCATTTACATTCGCGTTTACCATTCTCGGGTAGTTGTTGCAGAAATGACCCATTTCTCCGCAATTAAAACACGAACCAGGTGGGAATCTCACAGCATTCCCTTGAGCTTGTGCTGGAACCTGAGCGGCCTTATTTTGACCAAATCAACAAATGTTGGCCAAATGCCCAAGTCTACCACACGTAGTACACTGTTTACAGGCCTGTTGAGTAACATGATGACCGTTGCATCTAGTACAATGAGGTGCGGTGCCAGCATATGCTTTCTTCGTAGGAGGTTGAGTCGGTGGGTTCTGAGCAGTTTGATTGGTGACAGCAAAGTTTTGGGAAGCCTTGCGCTTCCTTGACTTTTTCGAAGACTCACCCTGCTTACCCTTACCCTTTTCCTTATCAGAATCGGTTGACTTCTTTTTATCACCCTTGCGGATAAGTTTACCCTTCCTGACTTGAGACTCAGTCAGGGTAGCAGACAACTCGATTACTTGACGAAGGGTAGTAGGATTAACACCAGTCATAATGTCCTGTATGGAATCGGGTAAACCATCGATATACCTCTCAATTGCCTTATCCAACGGAGTAACCATCGTGGGACACAACAAACTGAGCTCCTCAAATCGATCCGTATAAGCACGGTGTTCTCCCCCGTCTTGTTTCAAATCATCGAATTCCCGTTCTAAAGCTCGAATCTCATGACGGGGACAGAACTCTCTCATTATGAGAGCTCGGAGCTCTTCCCAAGTTTGTGCTAGTGCCACTTCGGCACCCCTATCACGCATCACTCCATTCCACCATGTAAGAGCTCGCTTCTCGAACACACTAGATGCAAACTCAACTTTGCGTGCATTCGGACACTGCACATGTCTGAATGTGCTCTCGATACTCTCAAACCACTGCAGGAGCGCGGTTGCTCCTTGTGACCCAGAAAACTTAAGCGGCTTCGCAGAATTGAAATTCTTGAAATTACATGGTGCATTGTTGTTGTTATTATTGTTGTTGTATAATTCGTGAATTTGGGCCACGATGCCTGGAAGCACAGCAGCCATTTGCTGAGAGACAAGGGCTGCGACTTCCTCAGCAGTAAAAGTTTGAGCATCGGTTCGAGCATCGCGTCGAGGAGGCATTGTCTAACAAGGAAACATGAGAAACGAGTGAGGTTGATAATTGGAAAAACAAAAGAGGCATTGAAAACATCGACAAAACACAAGGAAGGCGATCATTTGTTCGTTACCTCGAACAAACAAACGACACGCGGTGACTTATCAAAGTAAATGGGTCAATATAATGTATCGCGAAGACATGCTCGCCTAAAAGTGAACACTCACCCCAAGAGTTCCCAGGTAAGAGTGACTGGTCCGATACTTCGGATTTGTACGAACACTCTAGCCTTAGATAGAAAACTCAGGGTACAGGCATTCACTCTTCCAGTTTGCACGTGTTCACATTATTTAGACCCAAACTTTGACGAGAGTTTGAAAACATAGAGGGTTCAAAACCTTATAACAAAGGGTTCAAAACCATATAACAGAGGGTTCAAAACCTAGTAATCAATCATCCAAGGATAGATGATTAATTTTCGAAGCGGATTTGTTATTGTGTTCTCGTTATGGTTATCACCTAAGGATAGGTGACGGTATTGTTTTAAAATTCTAAACACAAGTAAACTTGTGTTAGGGTCCTAGAAAGTTATAGTCTAGGTCAAAGCATTGCTAATAACCTAATTCCCTATAACCATTGGCTCTGATACCAACTCTGTCACACCCCGACCACGTTAAAACAACAAACCGTGGCGGAAACGTCGGGGAGTGTTGCAACAGAATTATTGTTCCACAACCATGGTAACCAAATGTTTCGTTTTATTTAATTATTAAGTAATGTACGTTGTCCTTAAATCAAAACAAACAAACTACATATTGTTTATAACTGTTTTTAAGTCACTAAGGCCTCGTCCAGGTCCTATGTGACACAAGCTTCCTAGCAAGCAACATCAAGCAATACCACCTGAAACATATGTAAAAATAAAGTCAGCAAAGAAATGTTGGCGAGTACATAGATTTTATGAGAGTATCGGATTCATGGCTCGTTTATATGTTGCAGTACCTCGTTAGACTACAAGAGTCAAAATACAAACCTCGTTTTGAAAAGTGTATTGCAACATAATTAACCAACTCAATTCAAGATGGTTATAGTTTATAAAATCTCGTAGCCATGACTCTTAACCCAAAAACATTTGTTTTAGTATAACAACTTGTAAACATCTCGTAAAAACTTGTTAATAAAACTCGTATGGTTTATATCATCTCGAAAACCTCGTTGTCTGACATTGTTTCAAATCGTTTCCCAAGTGAACTAAATAATGACACGCAATGTAATATGATAGAGGCACTTATATATAAGATGTACCAGCGGCGTATCTACTATGCTTTTATCATGCTACACCCGTCCCATTATCTAATCACTACCCAAAACCAATCGTTTAATTTGTTTAACTCGTTTCAAATCGTGTATCTTGTTTCAAATCGTTTAACTCGTCCCAAAATCGTATTCATTTTAATAGTGAAACTACTTTTGGTCGTCTCGCTAATAACATTCAAACCTTCGTGACTCGACTACCTCGTTTCTCGTATTAACAAACCACCAAAGGGTAAGTTAATAATCACAGATTCGGTCGTTACCTACATAACCCCCACACATAACCATGGGTGTAGTCTGATAACGGGATTTGTCAGATCCTATGGTACCATAACCTAATACTGGTCGGCTTCATCAGAGCTAATGAATGTCATTCGTTATGTAATTACAACCAACAAGTTTGTTCACATTGTTGAAATCGTTATTAGTTTTGTATAAACCATCTTAATCGTTTTTGAAATCATCGTGTAAACCTTGAAATTCGTTTTGTACATATGAATCCCTCCAAAACAATTGAAAACAGTAAAATAGGGGAACTATGTACTCACATTGAAGTGCAAAGTATCCTCAATCTAAAGAACTCAACAAGCTCAATCAAACCAAGGAAACTCAAGCAGCACCTAATAATCGAATCACTTAGTCAAACAATAGACGCCTAAATCGGGAGATCGGACAGAATGAGGTCTTCTAAACCAAATGAGTGTTGGAACTCAAGAGATATGGTTTAACAAAGCCTACATTCTAAATTGAAACCTAACCTAAGTGCTTTCGACCCGTTGCGACCCATTAAGGTAGCTTACGCTACTTTAACGCGTCGTGCGCGCAAACGCCTGTTCGAGACGTCTAACTAGTCCTATGACAAGTATTATATGCCTAAACATGTTTAAATAAGTTGCATAATCAGTTTAGGTGACAAAAGTTAGGTTACATATGCTTAAAGTCCAATTATGCATGAAAAGGGCATTTTGGTAAATTACCTAAGGCATATAAACCACCTATCATACAACTACTTAAACTCGGTGACCACAAGGCATAACCTCGGAAGGTTATTCCCTATGCAACTATGGTCACTAACCATGCTTGGTCGGATCCTAAAGATCGACCAAACGGGTCGAGTTCGAAAGTCTAAGCGGTGGTTTAGACCGCTCGACTTATGACTCTAAACAAGCACTAACTAAAAAGTGACGAGCTAAACATGTCAAAGCATGCTTAACCTACTGATTCGGTATCAAAACAAAGTGTTTTGATACCTAATAGTAGTTCCGTTGCAAAATGCGTGTTAAAACGCATTTTGACTGAAACTTTGACTCGTCACTACACCTAATTAACGTTGTAATCAGTGGGTATAATCACTAAAGATTATAACCAACGTGATTACAATCACGTTGCAAAGTTCAACCGTACTTTGCGTTGACCAAAGACTGGTCAAACTGAAAGCAAACTATATTCGACTTTCAAACTAGGAAAACAATAAAAAGAATGAAAGAATGCTTACAATGGGTCCTTGCTATCTTTTCTACAAGAAAACCAAGTTCCCAATCAGTTAAGAATGCTCCCAAAGCAGATTGTAGAGAAGAGAGGAGAGAAATGAGCAATGAATCAATGAAATGGTTGGGCTATATATAGTTTTTCGCAAACCGTTAGGATCATTCCTTGGAGAAGAGGCAATGATCCAAGCCATACAAGTGTTAAGGACTGATTGGGGGACTTGTTCCCTACACAAACCAGCCCCTAGCATTGAAAACTAAAGATCAAAACCAGCAAAAACGAGCTAAATGACCAAATTCAATGTTTCTGTCTGGCATGCCCACACGCCCCACGTAAGACATGGCTAAGGCTTACGCGCCCCGCCTGGCCAACTTTGGCAGATTGTCAAAATTAGTCCCTGCAGCTTAGAAACTTGCATTTCGTCCCATTTTTGACACGTTTAAGACCCGTTAACCTCATTTCTAGGCTCTAAAATGAAGTTAAAGTATTGGAAACTCGAAACATGCTCAAAAACATCTCGGATGTCGGTTCGTTTGGTCGTACGATCGCGTTGTTCGGTTAATTACGACGGAAGTCGTAACGAACGTGTGTACGATCCAAAATGCGCGACAATTGGCGTTTTTGCGTCCCAATCACTAAAATAAAATAATTTAATGATTACATAAATTTTCGGATGTCCGGATATATTCAGAACGTAAGATATGCGCGAAAATGCAAACTTGTGCACTTTTTGACGCTTTTAGTCCCTGAATGACCAATAAGTTTATTTTAGCATACCGAACCCCTCAAAGCCTATTTCTAAGCTATGTAAAGGATATTTATGGTATGTTTAACTTATGATCAAGTTCCGGAATGTTCGTTACTATATAAATCGGTATAGTTTCACAGTTTGACACAAATAGTCCCTACGATCGAACAAACTTGTTTTCGACACACCAAACCATCCAAAACTTATTTCTAAGTTATGTGAAGGTTATTTAAGGTATGTTAAGCCTATTTCACTATCCTGGAGTGTTTGTCGCGTTAATTGACTGCATTTACGCACCAGTTTGCGTATAACTTTCCAGAATGCGATTTAAAGCTTGAAATCGGAATCGAATTGCAAAATCACCAAACACAAATACACACGTAATAACACCAAAACACATTGATTTATTGATAATTAACATTGTTTTGCATTGTTCATCGATTAAAGAGCACAGTTGTCACAATTATGACGAAACTCGAACGGACGCGAAAATGATCCAAATTACGCGACGAATGGCATTTTTGCATTCCCATCACTAAAATGCAATATTTTTAGTGATTACAATTTTTTTTTATGCCCGGATATGGTCAGAATGCAAGATATTATATGCATACTTTCATAGTTTTGACGCTTTTACTCCTTATGATCAAATAAGCGTATTTTCGCATACCGAGCCCCTAAAAACTTATTTCTAAGCTATGTTAAGGGTATTTCTAGCTTATGGTCGTGTTTCGGAGTGTACGTTGCTATATGAATTGGCAGACTTTTTTAGTTTGTCGCAAATAGTCCATGTGATCGAATAAACTTGTTTTTGCCATACCAAACCCTTCAAAACTTATTTCTAAGTTATGTAAAGGTTATTTAAGGTATGTTAAGCTTATGTCACTGTTCCGAAGTGTATGTTCCGTTAAGCTGATTACGGTTGCGTAATAGTTTACATAAAACTTCCAGAAAAGCTTCTCGAGAGTTCGAAATCATACGAAATTTGATACGTATACTTGTCATATGTAATTGTACAAATCCCGAGAATGAAACACAAGATTTCATTGGATTTGTATTTGTATGATGGTTGTAAAAGCACAACTGTCACAGTCTCCCCTACTTTAGGAAATTTCGTCCCGAAATTTAATTTAGAGGAAACGTGTAGGAATAGATGTGGATGATTCGCTTTCAAATAAATCCTCCGTTCCCTAAGTAAAACTCTGAGCCACATTTGGATTTCTAGCGAATTTGTTATTCGTACTTGTCTGTTGTATATAGGGAAGAGTTCATTCCAATAAGTTTGTGTATGATTGTACCGAGCCTCACGAGTGCCATGTAATTGTCAAAATGATGTCCTTGTTGTAATAAAATATGGAGAGCATGTGAATTCGACAAGAAGCTGGAGTTTCGCACAACGGATAGAGAGAATGTTTCCTATGAAGACTATTATAGGAAACATGTGTGTGCTCGAAATTGAAGTCAGAGAGATAAAACAACATTGGCCAAGGTCCTGAACTTCTAGTAACTTAAATAATGTCATGCTTGCAATGTAATAAGGAACACTTATATATAGGAAGTATCATCGGCGTATCCACCATGCCCTTATTACATTGTTCACGTTTCGTTATTTTTATCACTATAGGTTCTTACACATTACAAAACTTGTTGTGGTTTCTGTGCACTGAATTCCATAATTATGTATGCATCCATAGTTACGTAATTTCTTGCACAGTCCGCACAGTTCATTTTATAGTGTGTAGGGGAAAAATCAAACGAATAATCCTGTGATGACTTGACTAGACTACCACAGAGTCTCTTTAACTAGATCAACGAATGATCTCTTTAAATAGACCACCATAGAGTCTCTTCAACTAGATCACCAAAGGATCTCCTTAACTAGATCACCAAAGGATCTCTTTAACTAGATCGACGAAGGATCTCTTTAACTAGATCAACACATGATCTCTTTAACTAGATCGACGAACGACCTCTTTAACTAGATCACCAGAGGGTCTCTTTAACTATATCAACACATGATCTCTTTAACTAGATTAATGAATCAATCTCTTTAACTAGACCACCAAAGGGTCTCTTTAACTATATCAACAAATGATATCTTTAACTAGATCAACACATGATCTCTTTAACTAGACCACCAAAGGGTCTCTTTAACTATATCAACACATGATACCTTTAACTAGATCAACACATGATCTCTTTATGTAGGATCGTGCGACGACCTGAATGAGTCGATTTGAAGAGCTCTTGTATGTTTCAGAGGCGGAATACTAAGAAACACACTTCAAAACAGCCTGAAATACACTCTAAATCTCTTTTCTATTGATATAACAATGAATACAATCAGAAAGATAACCGGCAGCACCTCGGTATCAAGTTTCACAATCGTTACAGATGAAACCGTTTGGAATCTATTTATAGTGATACCTGGCCGTTTGAAACATGCTTCAAACGACCAGCCTTCAAACGGCCAGCCTTCAAACGGCTGCAACATTCAAACGGACAGGCTTCATTTCAAACGGACAACTCCATTCAAACGGCCAGATTTGACTTTTCTTGATTTCTTGACCAATCTGATCTGTAATGAACCCGAGACTCGACATAAGACGAAGACGACAGATGGCTGCACCAACAGACTCCCCCTCAGATGTTGACGAGTCTTAAAGGTCGAGTCTTCATAATCTTCAGTCTTTATCAGTCCTCTGAGCTTTTCTCTCTCTCAATTTGCTGGTATTCTTTTGTTCTTCAGCAATATCTTTAGGATCGTTGCCTGGTCTTCACAAAATCAGAATCGATCAACCTGGCTTTCCTGCACATTCTTAACCCAGAAATAAATCTCTAATTTTATCACTTTACGTGCACCAACACTTGACTCCCTCTCATGTGCATCAATTAACACTCTCCATTAAATTTTCTGTGATGAACCACTTAGGAAGATCAGATTATGAAGAACATTTAATCTCACACAAACACTCTCCCTCAAATATTGCTCATCATGTTTATCACTTGGAATTTTGATAATCAGTTTTTCAACATCAGTTTGTCGAAAATCTTTTTGAATTTTTCAAAAATTTATGCTAAAACACACACAAAATCTTTTTGTATTTTTTTTAATAAAATGAAATGAAATGCAGACAAAGAAATATTTACAAACATATTTTTGTGAGTTCGTGTAAGAGGATCATATCATTTTATGAGACATGTCACTAACACCGTTAAGCTAATTTCATTTTAAGTTCTAAACAATTTACCTAGATTGCCAGTATATCGGTCCACTGAAATTTTCACACAAAGTTCAACTGATCCGAGATACGATATTAATGTTTTAAGAACTTAAACTTATCCGTGTGTCCCACTACTTGAATATACTCCCGTATCCAGATCCCAATATTCAGTCTTACAGGTGAATATACCACAGATGATATCTGTATAGGGGTTACATGCGAGGGCCGAGAGAGCTTAGGTTGATACTTCCGTATACGCAGAGAGATGACGGCTTCGACTTTTGGTGTGTCCCCTTTAGAGGATCTTTTAATTTCAACAGCAGCGACTATCAATTTTATTGTTTCATCAGCATGCTGAGGGTGAAGCTATGTTTCAAGCTTTTTGCGGAAAGCATTATCCGGGGACTAGGTCAGTACTTCCATACAGCAGAAGTCCCGGGATAATACCCCAGATATCACTGAGCATAAAGACCTAGTATCTCAGAATAAGGGACCTTTCAAACAAGATTTCAGGGGTTACCTATATATCCAAGTTTGTGTTAACCCACAGAACAAGCAAGTTTGAAATTTAGGTTTATATCTTGTCACAATTTACTAAATGTGCAAAAATCTACTGACACATCCACAGTAAGATTGTTTATCACTTTTAAACTTTCAAATTCTTTAGCATGTTGTGACAGCCTACTGACGTACTATTATTTCCTCTTTTCACAACGAAACTCATTTTTGAATTTTATCATGTTTTTGGCTTTTTCAAATTTTCTAATGTTTTTGGATTTTCTGAAATTTTCTACTCCCCCTAAAATGCAAACACATTTCAAAGAAAATTTGAAAACTACTAGACTATTGACCCACTTGAAAACATAGAAAACAATACAAACTATACAGAAACTTGACAACTGATATCGAATCACATCAAATCTCCATTCACTAGGCATAAACAATCTGAACTCCCCCTTTCAACAAACCATTTTCTCATTTAGATTTCAAAACACTTAAGTTTGTTTTAATCAAAATGATTTTTCCGGAAAATGAGTTTGTGTTTATCACTTTTAAGTTTACCACTTATACAAACATGGGGATATGGTTCATCATCTTGTTTATCAATCTGATATGAATAGTAGATCAAGTACAACTTAATGTCCTTGATTTACCTCTGTACCAATTATAGAATATGAACACTTCAAACATAACATCACAACTACCAATTGTAGGAATGTGACATCTACATCACCATTTTACCCATCAGGATGCCGATTCCTGCTTCGCACTTACCAACCTGGAAGCTCCGGCGTAGTCCTTTCACCTGTAAAAATCAAAACCCTATTCAAATTCTTTCAAACAAACTATTCAAACACTAGAAAGATGCCGATTCCTGATCCACAATATAAATGATGTGTGTAAAATGCAACATATAAATCACATCAATTAAGGCATAAAACTAACCCTTTTTAAGTACTAATGTTGGAAAAAGAATGTTTTTGTCTTCCTTTTGTATTTTTAGGATGAAATGAGCTCAAAATCACAAAAGAAGCAAAAAAGACAACTGATTCTAGAATAAATACAAGAAAAGGAATAAAAGTAGACTGCCCGGACCCTCAACGGCACCCCCCAAGGCAAAGAAGAGAAAACAGAAGACTGAACACGCCCAGAAGCAGCAGAAAAGACAAACTAGTAGAAGCTTCCATTGCCCACCACGGGGCCGTGTCCAGCGGGCACGGGGGCGTGGTGAAAGTACAGCAGGCGTATTAATTGTAATTGCGAATTACAATTAATGAAGAGAGAGAGTGTCAGACGGGCACGGGGGCGTGTCCAGCGGACACGGGGCCGTGCCCAGCCTTCTGTTCAGCCTATAAATAGGGGTGCTTGGTTTCATTCCATCTCATCCCTTGGCACACCACCTCTCTCACACTTCATCCACCACCCACCACCACCATAACACCATCATCCACCACCATCATCCATTGTCCATCGTAGAGTGTGTGAGTCGTCTCGGGATCCAAGATTGATCGTAAGAGTTCTTGACAATCAAGGCCATGTTTGCCTAAGTCTCTTACATCACTTGGTGAAGACAAGTGTTTAGTATAATACTTTTTATTTTTAATCTTTTGCACTTTTTATTTGGTTTTGTATTAATGACTTTAATAACTAGTTACTTATGTTGAAGGTGATCTTTCCTTATCGTTTGTCCGTGGTGTCTTGGCGTTATTTTACTGTCTATATAAAATAAAAGATTTTCACCATTCATATCTCCACGGTCTATATGGAGGTATGTTGGCTACCTGGTCGGGGGTTAAGGGAACGGTTTGGTAAGGGTCTTGCCCTTGTTCAGCGTTTAGAGGTCCTGCTTGGGACCTGGGTCAAATTTAGTAGGATCTTCTTCAATACCCATAGGTATTGGATGGCGGGGATCCAAACTCTTTGACCCCCTCATAAGTTAACTACTATTAATACTATAACCCGGCTATTTAGGACTGTATCCCTGCTGACTCAGACTACTTAGCCGAGGGTAACGTCACCGCCGAAAGCGGAGCCTACCACAATTTGCATTAATAACTTAATTCATTATCTTTCAATAATCCGACCCTTTAGGATTGTATCCTTGCTGACTCAAACTACTGGGTTGAGGGTAACGTCGCCTTCAAAAGAGGGGCCTACTACAATAACTAAGATAATCTCTTAAACAAGTGCAAAAGTGCAAAAATAATCAAAGGTTATACTAACACACGTGTCGGATCCAAGTGATTCATCTTGTCTATCTGTTTTTATTTTATTTTATTTTTCAGCATTTAGTTAGTTTTTATTTTTCTTAGTTTAAAACATTTTTCTCACTTTTTGATTTGATTAGACGTTGAGGATAAACCGATATTAAAAGCTCTTGTGTCCTTGGACGACCTCGGTATCTTACCAACACTATACTACGTCCACGATGGGTGCACTTGCCCATATGTGTGTTTAGTGTTAGTAAATATCGTGTTTTATAAATTTAAAACTTGGCTAAAAGTGTAAAAAGGGCTTAAATATACATCTAAAATATATACACACCAACACGCATCAAGTTTTTGGCGCCGTTGCCGGGGACACAAGGATTTTAAGAAAGTTAGGAATCAACGGCCTAATCATATTTTTATTTCTTTCTTTATTTTTTAGGATTTTTCGTAGATTTTCAGCTTCTGCAGAGCTCAGCACGGGGCCGTGCCTGGTCGGACACGGGCCGTGCTCAGCATCGTTACTGGCAGTTTTTGTTTTCCAAGTTACAGAAGGCTGACCACGGGGCCGTGCCGGTGCAACACGGGGCCGTGTCCAACTTCCAGTAACTGGGATCTGGAAAACAATCACTGAAATTCCGACCACGGGCCGTGTTCGCTCAACACGGGGCCGTGGTGAACCTTCTGACCAACATTCTTTTTTGTTTTTGTTGCAGGACTTGGAACCCGACGCCAACCTCACGTAGTGTATGAGCTCCAGTTCCAATAAAGACATAAAAGAACCACTAGAAGAACCCGAACGCTTTCTCAGAAAAAGGTTAAAAGCCAAAAACCAAGAGAAGGTTTCGGGTGATCCACCTCCAATGGCGGACCAACGTACCCTTATGGATTATCTACGACCCACCGTGGGTAATCTAGGCGCCGCTATCAATGCTCCGAATGTCGAAGCCAATAACTTCGAACTTTGGCCGCATTTGATACAAATGCTCCAAAACTCCGCAACCTTCCACGGGCTTGCGGACGAGGATCCCCATCTACATATAACTAATTTCTTGGAAATATGTGATACCTTTCGGATCAATGGAGCATCAAACGACGCCATCCGCCTCCGTATGTTTCCCTTCTCACTAAAAGACCGAGCGAAAGCTTGGCTCAACGCCCTCCCAGCTGGATCGGTAAACACCTGGGATGAACTAGCCCAAAATTTTCTATATAAATATTTCCCTCCTGCTAAAACTGCTAAGTTAATGACTGAAATTAATACATATTCACAAGAGGACGGGGAATCCTTATATGAAACTTGGGAAAGGTTCAAGGAGCTATTACGCAAGTGTCCCCATCACGGCCTCGCAATATGGCAACAAGTATCCACTTTCTATAATGGATTGTTGCCACACACTAGGCAGACACTTGATTCTAGCTCCGGGGGACTTTTAGGTAACCGACGCCCACACGAAATATATAATCAGATTGAGGAAATTGCTCAAACCAATTTTCAATGGCATACCCCCCGGGGAAATAAGTCTATCGCCCTGGGCTCCCATAAGGTCGACGAAAGCACTTCTTTACAAGCCCAAATCGAGGCCCTTTCTTCAAAAATAAAAAAATTAGAAATGACAAAAACAGTCTCGGTTATGGCTTGTGAAGGATGTGGTGGGTCACATGAAAATTGGAGTTGCATGAAAGAAACGGACGATCAACAAGAAATGGTAAACTACATTGATAATAGACCTAGGCCGTCGGGTCCCCCAACGGGAACTTACAACCAAGGATGGCGAAACCACCCAAACCTCGGTTGGAGGGAACCCGGCAATAGTAGTAACCAACAAACCCAACGAACAAACTTTCAGCAACCAAGAAATGAGTCACAAAATTTCACTCAACAACAAGGTGGACGAGAAAGGCTCGAAGATACTATATCTCGCCTCGTCTCTGACACTGATAAGAAAAACTCGGAAAGATTTCTACAATTAGAATCTAATTTTAGAAATCAACAAGCTAGCATTCAAAACATAGAAAAACAATTAAATCAAATAGCTCAAAATTTTTCCGAGAGACCGCAAGGCGCATTACCTAGCAATACCGAAACAAACCCAAAGGCGCAAGTTCACCTCATCACACTACGAAACCGCACCGTAGGGCCTGCGGAAGTGCCACCGCCAACGGAAGAAACAGTACCGACACCTCTACAGGAGAAGAACTCTCCTCCATCACCAGAGCCTACCAAGGCTCCTCGAGTTCCGTACCCCGGTAGGTTAATTCGTCAAAAGACAAATGAGCAATTCGCAAAATTCGAAAGTCTGTTAAAACAATTGCATGTCAATATTCCTTTTATCGAAGTCCTAACCCAAATGCCCAAATACTCTAAATTCATGAGGGACTTCCTTACGCATAAAAAGAAAATTGAAAATTTGCAATTAGTCAATTTAGGCGAAGAATGCTCTGCCCTCGTACTCAATAAACTTCCCCAAAAGAAAATCGATCCCGGAAGCTTCACGATTCCTTGCTCAATAGGGGAATCGCCCGTTCGCAATGCCTTAGCCGACCTAGGGGCTAGCATTAACCTCATGCCCTCATCAATGTTCAAAAGACTCGGCTTGGGAACCACGAGCCCTACAAAAATGAGCATACAACTCGCTGATCGATCCGTCAAATTCCCACAAGGTGTCATCGAGAATGTCTTGGTAAAGGTAAGCAGATTCGTTTATCCAGCTGACTTTGTCATACTCGATATAGAGGAAGACACCGAGGTCCCCCTTATACTAGGGAGACCCTTCCTTGCCACAGCCCAAGCAGTGGTAGATATGAATGACGGGACACTCACCTTGAGGTATGGGGATGATGAAGTGAAGTTCGGAGTTGGGAAGAGAATAGAGGACGACGACCCGGTCAATTACATGAAGGTTATTTATTCGAGCTTGGATGCTGCTCTCCGACGGTGTAACATGGGACGCCAGGCATCCCACTCAGAAAATATATAACCTCGAATCGGGTCTAGCCAAGGACTCTTATAAACGTGGCGCACGACGGAGGCATTCCGCGGAACTATCCTTAGTTTAGTTTAATCTTTTAGTTTTATTTTGCAGAATAAAACACACTCATGGTGGTAATGGATGAAAAGGGGAACGAGAAAAATGGACCCATGCACGAAAAACAGAGCAACCCGACACAAATCTCCGTCACAGAAGGCTCAACACGGGCCGTGCCCAACCAACACGACCCCGTGCTGAGCCACCTGCAGAAAAACACCCAGTTCAGGTAACTGGACACGGGCCGTGTTCAGCGGACACGCCCCCGTGTCCAGGCTTCTGTTTTAATTCTTTAATTTTTGTTACTGGCACCTGACCACGGGGCCGTGCCCGGTCACCACGGGGCCGTGTCCAGGATGCCAGTAACATAAATCTTTGCTTTTTAACCTACTTTTACACATTCTAATCAACCAAAAACCTTATTTTTGGACACATTGAGGACAATGTGTAATTTAAGTGTGGGGGGGATGCTAAAACCTTAACTTTTGCAAATCCTAAATACAAGCCTTACACAAAACTCTATTGGAACCGCTAAACACCCCAAAAATTTTTCAAAAAACTTTTTCATTTTTTATCATGTACTTGTCTTAGTTTAATTTGGGAATAACAAGTTCTAAAAAGGTTATATTTTTACAAATTTACAACCGATAACGTCGTGATAAAAAGAACCAACATAAGAAAATTATGAAACGGCATGACAAGCTTAGTTAAAATTTGATTATATATACTTGATCACATTAAAAACCCATTCCCACAAAAGTGAGTTTTGAGCCTTTATTGAGCATAAAAATATACATATTTAGACTAAATGCTCATTTTTCGTTTCTTGTGTGAATAGCCGCTTGGTTCTTACAACTCTAGAACTTGCCACGACGATACATTCCCGGTCCTTACCAACTTAAACCCAAGTAAGTAAGTGATGGAGGCATTAGGACTAACCATATTTTTCTTTCTAAACCATTATTTTTCATTTTTTTTACCACCTACCCAAAATCCCCCTAGATAGCCCCTTTGAGCCTAAACCTTTCATTTCATTACCCCAAAAATCTTTTTACCCACCAAAAAACCCTTTTTATTTTTCACCCTTTATTTTAGTAACAAGCTCGGTTTTTCGTAAACTCGCCTTTTTATGTGAAAAAAAAATAAATAAAAAAAATATAATGAAGTCAAAAACAAACAAAAGCTATATAAAAGCTTGTTTGGAGAAATACTTCAAAATAAAAAGTCACTAAAAACAAGGTATGTCACGGAAACCGACGCTTTTTACGATTTTCGCCCTTTTACTAACCACTAACCCAACCGACCACCTTTAACCCAAGCCTAACCCTTCACCCCAAAAGTCCTCTTGATATTTACAAAGGTAAAAAGTTAAAAAGGAGGAGGATTGATTGCTTGGCAAGCCTATAGAAGGCGTAAGTTCCATGCCGCTCACGAGTGATTCACTAAAAAATCTACACCTTCGGCCGAGTGTTGAGTGATCCCCCGCGAGGTATGTGAACTTGTATATAAATGGAATTTTAATAAGGCATGATATGCCCGAATAAGTAATTTATCTTATGAAACGTTCAAAATAAATCATAACGAATAGGATTGTAAATAAATAAAAATAAAACTTACAAAGACCTTGGATTCCCGACACTCTAGGACAAGCTAAAAACTTTCTCTTCTACCTATTCCATTTGGGAGTGTAAGCCACATTTAAAGAGTTTTGCTTGAGGACAAGCAAAAGTTCAAGTGTGGGGGTATTTGATGTGTGTAAAATGCAACATATAAATCACATCAATTAAGGCATAAAACTAACCCTTTTTAAGTACTAATGTTGGAAAAAGAGTGTTTTTGTCTTCCTTTTGTATTTTCAAGATGAAATGAGCTCAAAATCACAAAAGAAGCAAAAAGACAACTGATTCTAGAATAAATACAAGAAAAGGAATAAAAGTAGACTGCCCGGACCCTCAACGGCACCCCCCAAGGCAAAGAAGAGAAAACAGAAGACTGAACACGCCCCGTGTCCAGCGAACACGGGGCCGTGCCCAAGAAGCAGCAGAAAAGACAAACTAGTAGAAGCTTCCATTGCCCACCACGGGGCCGTGTCCAGCGGGCACGGGGGCGTGGTGAAAGTATAGCAGGCGCATTAATTGTAATTGCGAATTACAATTAATGAAGAGAGAGAGTGTCAGACGGGCACGGGGGCGTGTCCAGCGGACACGGGGCCGTGCCCAGCCTTCTGTTCAGCCTATAAATAGGGGTGCTTGGTTTCATTCCATCTCATCCCTTGGCACACCACCTCTCTCACACTTCATCCACCACCCACCACCACCATAACAACATCATCCACCACCATCATCCATTGTCCATCGTAGAGTGTGTGAGTCGTCTCGGGATCCAAGATTGATCGTAAGAGTTCTTGACAATCAAGGCCATGTTTGCCTAAGTCTCTTACATCACTTGGTGAAGACAAGTGTTTAGTATAATACTTTTTATTTTTAATCTTTTGCACTTTTTATTTGGTTTTGTATTAATGACTTTAATAACTAGTTACTTATGTTGAAGGTGATCTTTCCTTATCGTTTGTCCGTGGTGTCTTGGCGTTATTTTACTGTCTATATAAAATAAAAGATTTTCACCATTCATATCTCCACGGTCTATATGGAGGTATGTTGGCTACCTGGTCGGGGGTTAAGGGAACGGTTTGGTAAGGGTCTTGCTGTGACAACGCGAACTCTCAAGGTCAGTTACGTCTTAATCTCATGACCTCAACTCCGTTAAGCTGTGGTAACGCTGTTATGTTTCATGTATTGGGCCACCCTACCAACCACGATTAGACCTAGATTGGGCCTGCTGACTGGGCCGGTTATTGTTGATGTCGGCTGGACCGGTTGTCAGTTTTTGTGTTGTCTAAACAAAACCCTTAAACCAAAACTATTGTAGTGGAACACCCAGCCCAATCCCTCGTTTGCCCTAGTACCTCTCGGCCCAAACCCTCTGATCGGATTAGTGGCCCAAAAACTGATTATACCTTTCTTATAATTACGTAAATCATATGCTAGGTCTCACCCCTTTACTAGTTGCAAACCCTAAGCACCTCCATAGTTCATACGGCAGTGGACACCCCCCCTCTCTTGAGACATCAGCCCATCTGATCGAGCGATTGGTTAGTGATCTCTATTTAGTGATCTTGTTTGTGATTAATCTTGATTAATAAATTGTATGTGCATGCTAATGTTATGTTCTTGTATGATATAAACCGTAGACTAGGATGGATGGTATTGATTAATTTAATGAGTAATATGCAATGATGATGGCATATGGAATAAAGTGGTTTAGGAATAATCAACAACACTAAATTGTTGTCAGAATCACATGGCTTGGGTTTAGTCAAATAATAGTTCTTTCAAGATCACAATATCAAAGTCTAAAGGTCCAATAATATGCTGAAAGCTATCACTTTGTGTCGGCCAGTATTGAGAATTCAATTAATTCATATGCATTCTTTGGGTGAACATAATTGGGCCGATTGTAGTTGGTTGTGCATATCAGTATGATATTTAGGGTATAAAATCAATAGCATGATAAATTTAAACTAAAATAACATTGTGGGTAATCATGCTAGTTTGTGATTACTTGCGACCTGATACAAGCCAACTGTTAATCGAATTTTCTTGTAATGTTGACCAAGGACATGTTTACGGATTAGATGTAAGTAATTACATGGCTTCTTGATGATCATGACTATGATAAGAATTAGTTGTTATCCGGTTATTTCGATAGGCTACAAACCCATTGAATGAGTATTTGGTTAGCGGAATGATACATGATAATTGGGTTACCAATATTATTATTATTAGATGAGATCATTTATGGATGTGACTTTGGGCCGTAGATTATTGTTTGTTCTGTATAATTAAAATAGGAATTCATATGTTACCCAACTGAATCGTGTGTTAATGTGATGTTAAGAATAATGATGCTAGAATTGCTACATTATACACACTGTTTGGATTGAATACATGTAGTTTGGGCCGTACGCTACTTATGATGTATACATGGATGATTTTTGGGGACACACACACACACCCACATACACAGACATATTTTGTAAGGGGGTCAAGCAGTTTAGGTAATTAGTTATGATATTGTACACTGAATTGTCTAATATTCTGAGCTGCTAAGTTATTACATGTGATGTGAGACTTGTATGAGACTCAACTACTTGTGACATGCTATTATGAACATTTGTGTTACGTGAACTCTTGTTAAGACCTGTATAACGAGGTGTGACTAAGTATATACTACTTGCGTAATGTGAATATGAGACATGTGATTTGTATGCATAGAGACTGATTGTCTTTTGGTAACCACGATAGGGATTGACTGACCAATTGGTAAACGAGTAACTAATCGCACCGAGCAAACCAAGGTGAGTTCACTGCACTTTTCTCAAGCATGCGTCCCGGTGGTTTGGGACAACTGGTAAACATTTGGAAGGGAAACATTGGGTAAATAACTTAATTGGTTTTGGTTATTGCCTGGAGGGCAATGGGGGTGATTAGTTGATAGCGCTATTAGGTACTAATTATCTGGGTTTCACTATGGTTGTTCAGAGGCACACTCCTCGGTTACGTAAGGGCGGTTCCCCTAGGGTAACTAACCGGACAACATAGTGGGTTGCTTAGAGGCACACTCCTCGGTTACGTAAGGGCGTAGTCCCTAGGGTAATCTAACTTGAGCAACATCGTAACATATCATTGAATCGTATTAACATATCTGGTAACACCACGCGTAATAACACTTTGAACTCACCAGCGTAGTCTGACACACTTGTTTGCATGCTTGTAGGTCGTTAACGTTTGGAACATGGACTTGCTATCTGGGAGTGCTGGAGTGGTCATGGATCGAGACTCTTGGATTCACTTATAAACAATGCATTGATTTTGATTATTATTATGAAACGATTACATGCTTCCGCTACACAACTTTTGAGAATTGATATCATGTAGACATCTTATTTGGTAGTTAATGTTATGGCTTACCTAAATATTTATCATTGGTTCAATGTGATTGGTGGCTCGAACTCTGATGCGTAACACGCCTCGCGGGGTTTCCGCAGGTGGAATTTGGGGGTGTTACACTTGCCCTTGTTCAGCGTTTAGAGGTCCTGCTTGGGACCTGGGTCAAATTTAGTAGGATCTTCTTCAATACCCATAGGTATTGGATGGCGGGGATCCAAACTCTTTGACCCCCTCATAAGTTAACTACTATTAATACTATAACCCGGCTATTTAGGACTGTATCCCTGCTGACTCAGACTACTTAGCCGAGGGTAACGTCACCGCCGAAAGCGGAGCCTACCACAATTTGCATTAATAACTTAATTCATTATCTTTCAATAATCCGACCCTTTAGGATTGTATCCTTGCGGACTCAAACTACTGGGTTGAGGGTAACGTCGCCTTCAAAAGAGGGGCCTACTACAATAACTAAGATAATCTCTTAAACAAGTGCAAAAGTGCAAAAAAAATCAAAGGTTATACTAACACACGTGTCGGATCCAAGTGATTCATCTTGTCTATCTGTTTTTATTTTATTTTATTTTTCAGCATTTAGTTAGTTTTTATTTTTCTCAGTTTTTCCAACTTTCTTTTTAATTTCTTCAAATTTCAGCGATGGAAAATCATCATCATTTACTGAAATTTTCTTCTCAACCTGTGGCTCTTCTGGCTTTGTGGAACCAGATTCATCGCCGACATTCACATCAACCTTTTTAGCAACCCACACTTGGCTGTCTTTTCCCTTCTTTTCATACCTCTTCTTTGTAGAACACTCACCAACCTCAAATGTTGAATTTTCAAAAACTTTAGGTTTTTCTGTTGGTGGTTCAGAATCAACAACCTTTTCTTTCAATTTCTGAGAAACTCCCTGTTTTGTTTTGGCAGTTTTTGGACAATTCCATGCAATGTGACCAGCTTCATTGCATTTAAAACAGGTTCGAGTATCTCTTGGATGAAATACTCCAGTACCATTCCTTTTTCTCTCAGCAAGAAACTCTTGATTTGATTGTCTCCAGAATGGTTTCTTTTGTTCATCCTCCGAGCTTCCACCTGACACAAAATCAGTTTTGATTTTAGAATTTTTCTCATTTTTAATGTTTTCCGGTGAAACATAACCTAAACCTTTCTTTTTGTAGCTACGATTTTGGTTAGATTTCTTCTGAAAACCAGAACCAGAATTGTAACCCTTTTTCTTGTTTAATCGTTGTTGAACTCTAGAAGTATATTTTTTAGATTTTTCAAAACTTTTCAAAACTTTTAATTCTGGAATGTTAATCTCTATTAATTTGAAAGTTTTGTTGATTAATTCCGTTTTAATACTCATTATCGGAAATTCTTTGTTGTAATATAATTTGTCAGAACCATTCAAAGTATAAACAACTTCGAATGTTTCATCATTCAAATCTGCCTTTGATAACAAAAATTCTTTACTATAAGACCGTTTAACCGACGAATTTTGACTGTTAACAGACAACTTTGACCCTCCAGACTCAGACTTCGACTCTGACTCCTCATCAGTATCCAACACCTGATCGACCACCTTTTTGATTAATTCAGACTCATGATCGGTATCGGACTAGGTAAATGTGATATCAATGTTATCTGGTAAAACGTCAGTTGTGTCAGTTTTAAGCTTTATATTGACTGCTTTCTCAAGTTGCTCCTCATTTGGTTTCCTAGGAGAATATCCATCCCATATTGGAGGCGGACACTTGTTATAACTAACAGTCGATTTCTTACCACAATCTTTCTTTTCTTTTGGCTTGTCATCATGAAAAGCTTCCATACCTGCAACAGTTGGATAAACACGATCAATGAGATAATCAGAAGTAGTATAGCTTAACAGTAACCTCCTAATTCTCTCCTTTTCAATCTTTTCAGTTTCCAACTCTTGCTTCCATTTGGCACTCTCTTCAATATAGAAATTAATCGCTTTTTGTTTTGACATCAATGTTGCATTCATCATTGTCAGTGCCTGTTCTCTTTCTGAGTTTGTCTTTTGGAGACCAGTCACTGTTTTGTTCAAGACATCATACGATTCTTTTACGTAGTTGAGGTTGAACAGTAACTGCTCTTTCTTCTTCTCGTACTCAGCTATAATGTCGTCTTTCTCAGCACATTTCTTGCAAGCTTCCAAACATTTCTCGCAAGGCTTGACGACTTCAACAATCTTCTCAACCTCGATTGTTTTTACAACTTCAATCACCCTTTCTTCTTCTTTCTCAACCTCGATAATCTTCTCAGCAACACTTTCAACATTCTGAACATCACCATTAGATTCCTTCTGTTGTTCTCTAGCATTTCTTTTCTCCTTTAGTTTCTCCATGCGGTCTGCAAAATATAAATGAAAACTTTCAGGAGAAAGATGAGATTTAGCAACATTAATATGTTTCTCTTCCTCATCATCACTACTACTAAGATCTGGTGATTGATCAAAATGAACCGATTTTTCAGAATCAGTATCTGAAACACCAGAATCAGATGGTGTTTTATCAAATACAACAGCTTTTTCTGAAACATTCTCATTCTGTATACTCTCATCAGAACTCGATAACCTCTCATCTGAATCTTCTGAAATTTCTCCAGATCTTTCTGAAAGTTCATTAGTACTTTCTGAATTTTCATCAGAAGCAACAGATTTTTCATCTTCACTTGCCACATTTTCCCCGATAGATTTCATCCAAGTAGCAAATAGATCTGGCTCTCGAACGATCTTTGCAATAAAAGCTTTAAACTCTCCCTTCTCATCCACAAACATATCCCAATTAAAACCTTCTGGTAGTTTCTCATCATCTTGATCGATTATGCGTGCTGCTTTGCCTTCAGGTGATATATAATCACTCCAGCTGAAATCTACCAAACATGCTCTTTTGGGATCTTCAATCTTCCTCCCATGAGCTGTCTGTGGTTCTTGGGATTGACCAACTTGTTGATAGATAGCTTTCCGGTAGTAATCATCTTTCCCAAATGGATTCTGTGCTCCGCTAGCTTCTCTTCCCTTGCACTCCCGTTTAAAATGACCTTTCTCCCTGCAACGAAAACAAGTAACTTTAGATTTATCAAAACCTAAAGTAGATACATGAGCATCAAGAAAGTCATTTCTCCCGATGATGGTTTTAAACTTCTCAGCTCGTCGAAGAACACTTGCAAGACACCATTTGATATCCATGAGTTCCATTTCTTCGGCATCTATCTGATCGTAATCCTCTTTGGTAAGCATAGGATTTCCGATCCGACCAGCAACAAGCCCTTCATAGGATAACAATACAGAACCAAGAAGTGCCATGTGGTCTTTTGCAGTGTCTTCTGAAAAGCTTTGACCTTCTGGAAGGTTGAGAGCTATGTTGCATTGAATCACGTATCCATTTCCTGTTTTGGTACTCTGAGACTGAAAGCTTGTGTTTGTCTCTTTAGGATTGACACTCGAAAATGATGAAAATCCGCTACTACTCTTGTTTGAACCCTGATCAGCTTTTTCAGATGAATCTCCAGCACTGAATGCAGTTTGAATTTTAGGACTTTTCTCAGCTTCAGGAACTGGAACACTACCTTTGTAGTACATTTTCACATCCTGTTGACCACTCGGACTATTCATCCTCGCGATCTTTTGCTGTTCTAAATCCTGACTCTCGATCTTTTCAATAAACTGTGAGATTGTCAGTCCATCATAAACACCCGTATTCTTCAATATCATCAAATATGTTCCCCACTCTTTCTGAGGAAACGCATCAGCCAGCTTATCCACCCACTCCTCACGATCTTTCCTAATACTCAACATCGACATCGATCGTACTAGGTGACAATATCTTTCAATCAGTTTCTTTGTATCCTCTCCTGGTAAGCTGCTGAACAGATCAAATTCTTTCTTTAGCAATGCCTTCTTGCTTTTAATCATATTCTCACTACCTTCAAACTTGACTTTAAGTGCATCCCAAATCGATTTTGCAGTTTTGTCATGCTGAAGTAGAATAAAAATATCTTCCTTGATAGCTTGTTGAAGCAGACTGATCATCATCTTTTCTGCTTTGTACATAACACGTTCTTGATCCGTGAATTCTGATAACTCTTTGGTAACATGTAATTCAGTTTCAGGCAACACATACTTCTTTAATATACATTCCCACGATCTAAGATGATTTGCCTGAACCCAGTTCTCAAAACGATCTTTCCACCCATAATATTCTTCGATACTCATCAATCTTGGGGGCTTTTGGGTGGTTCCCGTCTCATTCTCTGAGTTCATTGCCTAAGCAATTGCGGCTGAAGTAGACGGTGTTGCGAAGGCATTGTAAAACTCGGTACTCATATTTCACAGATTTCAAATGGATCACACAGTTCAAACGATAGAGTCTCAAACGGAACAGGTTCAAACGATTAATGAATATTTCAAACGATAGAACACCTTTTTCAAACGGTAGGATACTTTCAAATGACAGAAGGTATTTTCAAACGACTGGAAGTAATTTTCAAACGATCAGATCACTTTCAAACGATCGGATCACTTTCAAACGATTGGATCACTTTCAAACGGGCTGAAACTGATTTCAAACGATAGGAACCAGTTCAAACGATCAGTTCAAACGATAGTGAACTTTTCAAACGACAGGATCTATTTTCAAACGGAAGAGTGTTCTTCAAACGACATAATGGCAATTTCAAGCGGTAGGTCACTAGACTCGTTCAAACGGACACCAGTTTTCAGTCAATTTTCACCACTTTTTCGTTGAGTTTCAAGCTGAAACTTTCAAGGCTTTGTCATTTATCAATTCCGATCATAATGTGAAGTTTTGAGCTGATTTTGACCGTGAAAAGTATCAGAAATGAAACAGAAGGTGTAGAAAGTCAGATTTCCAAGCTGATAATGGCAAGAACTCCTCGTCCTGAGCTCTGATACCAATTGTAGGATCGTGCGACGACCTGAATGAGTCGATTTGAAGAGCTCTTGTATGTTTCAGAGGCGGAATACTAAGAAACACACTTCAAAACAGCCTGAAATACACTCTAAATCTCTTTTCTATTGATATAACAATGAATACAATCAGAAAGATAACCGGCAGCACCTCGGTATCAAGTTTCACAATCGTTACAAATGAAACTGTTTGGAATCTATTTATAGTGATACCTGGCTGTTTGAAACATGCTTCAAACGACCAGCCTTCAAACGGCCAGCCTTCAAACGGCTGCAACATTCAAACGGACAGGCTTCATTTCAAACGGACAACTCCATTCAAACGGCCAGATTTGACTTTTCTTGATTTCTTGACCAATCTGATCTGTAATGAACCCGAGACTCGACATAAGACGAAGACGACAGATGACTGTACCAACACTTTAACTAGACCACCAAAGGGTCTCTTTAACTGTATCAACACATGATATCTTTAACTAGATTGACGAAACAATCTCTTTAACCCACCAAAGGGTCTCTTTAACTATATCAACGAATGATATCTTTAACTAGATCAACGCATGATCTCTTTAACTAGATTGACGAATCAATCTCTTTAACAAGACCACCAAAGGGTCTCTTTAACTATATCAAGGAATGATATCTTTAACTAGATCAACGCATGATCTCTTTAACTAGATTGACGAATCAATCTCTTTAACTAGACCACCGAAGGGTCTCTTTAACTATATCAACGAATGATATCTTTAACTAGATCAATACATGATCTCTTTAACTAGATCGACGAATCAATCTCTTTAACTTTGGAATAGTACTTTACAATCCAATGGTCTTAACTATTGCATAGAAGCCCATTAAGGATTTAAGATAGTACTTTTGGATATCCTTCTAAGAATCCATCATATGAAGATATGGAAGACTCTACAAGGATTTGGATAGCGAGCATTTGGATCACACATAACACATAAACACATAATCACATAATTATCAACTTGGTCATCAACTTGTTATCAATTTGTTATCGATTTGTACACTTACATTTAAAGTACACCAGGAATCCAATCAATGGATTTCAATTAGTACTTTAAACATCCTCAAGAATCTAACTATGAAGATAGGAAGATCTTATAAGGATTCGGTTTTGTCCTTATTGAATCGTAACGTACGTATTAAAGCACACAAAGAATCCAATTAAGGACTTTGATTTTGCGCTTTAGACATCCACAAGGATCTAACTATGAAGATAGGAAGATCCTATCAGGATTTTGAAATTCGTGTAGTGAGAAATTGTTTCGAAACCTAGTACAAGGTATGCTGCGTCAACATACAAGTGAAGTGTCCATGAAATCAAGGAGCTAGATATGCTAAGTCAACATATGAAGCAAAAAGGATCCTTGAAATCAATGTGCTAGGCATGCTAAGTCAACATACGAAGCAGAATGTCCTTGAAAATCGTGTACTACGTATGCTAAGTCAACATAGGAGCAGAATGTCCTTGAAAATCGTGTACTACGTACGCTAAGTCAACATACGAGTAGAATGTCCTTGAAAATCATGCAAGGGATCTTCGAAAATATGTTTAATGTTTTTAAAACCTTATGTAATGTTTTTGAAATCATGTACTAGGTATACTAGGTAAATATGTTTATAAAATATTTTAAAACCATGTGAAATGCCTTTGGAATCATGTATGAGGTTTTTGAAAACATGGACAATGTTTTTAAAATTATGCACTTGGTATATTGGGAAAATATACTGTGTTTAAATGTTTTTAAACCACATGAAATGGTTTTGAAATCATGAATGATGTTTTGAAATCATATACTATGTATATTGTTATGAAAACCAGAATGTAATGATATGTACATAGACATATCGTAGAAGACCAATTAAGGACTTATGAAAAGTACCCTCAGATATCCAAGCAAGGATTTGAAGTGGTACTTTGAGTATTCGTCCAGAGTTGTAACTTGTACCTTGTATTTTGTTTCTTTAAAAGAAATGAGTACTTAGGATTTGTGTGGAGATCGCGAGTGATCTCAAAAATGGGAGAACTATAAGAGTAGTTTGCCTTGCAAGGAACATGGTTCCTTGGTATCGGTATCGTAGGGGTATGTCATTCATACATGTAATCATATTTCACTTTGTAAATAAAATGGAAACGACCAATTTTATTTATATAATAACCAAAGTGTTTCAAGATCCATGGAAAGTAAACAGAAAACACAAAAGTTTAAGTGTTTATTCAGACATTAGCACAGACATTTGTTGTATGACCAATACATCCACAGTGTGAGCATCTTCAGCATTGGACACTGGCATGGTGATGAAGGTTACATTGATTGCACAGAGGAGATTTTCCTCTGTATGGTTTCTTAGCTGGTGGTGATGCCACCTTGGCTAGGTCCCACTTGGTTAAGCGGAACTGGAGCAATCGTTGTAAGATTCCTTGAAGCTTTACGCTTCTTTGATTTTCTTGAAGGCTTGGCTTTTGTCTTCTTAGGTGCCTCTTGAGTAGTTTCATCATTGAGATGAGACATGGCGACAGCTAACTCAATGGTCCCACGGAGTACTATGCTTAGTTGTTGGGCAATTGTAGCAGCCAGTTCGGACCTTTGAGTATTGTTGCGATGAGGAGACATTCTAAAGATAGTGGAAAATATGAGAGAAAACAAATGAGATGTTGAATATTCAAAACTGAACGTTAAAAATATCGACGAAGCATAAGGATTGTGACCATTCGTTCAAACCAACGTCACGGTGACTAATCAAAGTAAGTGGTTCTTTATAATGTATCGCGAAGATATGCTTTAGCCTATATGTGGACACTCACCCCAAGAGTTCCCAGGTAAGCGTGACTGGTCCGGTGATGCGGATTTGTACGAACACTCTAGCCTTAGACAGAAAACTCAGAGTATAGGCACCCACCCTTCCAGATTGCACATGTTCACATTATTAAAACCCAAACTTTGACGAGATTTGAAAACAGCGAAGGCTTAAAAGCCTAAAACAAATCATCTAAGGATAGATGATTTATTGTGAAGTTTTGGAAAAATTTTGACTCGAGAGAATGAATTGTGTTTTGTTTTTGTTAATCACCTAAGGATAGGTGATTGGTATTGTATTAAGAATCTAAACACAAGAAAATCGCGTTAGGGTCCTAGGAAGGTTATAGACTAGGTCAAGAGCATTACTAATAACCTAATTCCCTATAAACATGAGCTCTGATACCAACTCTTCTGTCACACCCCAACCGCGTAATACAACAAACCGTGGCGGAAATGTCGTGGAGTGTCATAACAAAATCATTGTTTCACAACACATGGTAATTGAAGTTTTGTTTTATTTCATTATTAGACACATTGTTTTTATATAAACCAAATAAGTACAATAATTGTCTTTCATGTTTTACGTCCCTAAAGCCCGCGTCCATCCTATGTGAAGCATGCAATCAATAATCGTCACATCATAGAACCTGAAACATATGTGAAAAACAGTCAGCATAAAAATGCTGGCGAGTACATAGGTTTTGTATGTCAAATTCATGGCTTTGAATCCATATTGCAGTACCTCGTCCAACTACGAGAGTTGTCGAGTATGTACCTAGAAATCCAAAAAGTGCTTGATATTGCAATATGTTTTATCATCTTTACAAGATGATATGAGTAAACCAAAACCATTGTAGCCATGAATCTTGGCTGAAAACATTTGTCTTTGTAAAACCAAGTAGTAAATCGTCTTTAAAAGTAAACATTGTATGGTTTATATCTTTAAGTAAACCTCGTTGTGTGTCATCGTTTGAAAACATTCGTCTAAAATCTTTCAAATAGTTTCAATCGTTCAAATCTTTCCAAACGTCCGTGTTATAAACCATCGTTCAATCGTTCGTGTTTTAATTGTGAAATACAACTTTCGGTCGTTCTTTAATGAATACATTCAAACCTGTGTGACTATACCACCCATGGGGTATCTTTAATAGGCCCTGAAAGACCTCTTTAACAAGACTAATAAACCAACACATGATTTGTTAATCAGATAACAGTTTCTGTCTTTCCCCAAACTACCCACCAAATCTAGTGAATAGCCTAGTAACGGGATTTGTCAGATCCTATGGTACCATAACATACTACTGGTCGGCTTGATCATAGTTAATGAGTGGCATTCGTCTTTCGACTAACTCCCCCAATAAGTTCGTTCACATTATTGAAATCGTTGTGATTTATATAAACCATAGCATTTGTTTATGAAAACTTGAAAAGCATTTAGCACATATGAGTCACCCCAAAACAATTGAAAGCATAAAAGAGGGGAGCTATATACTCACTTGAGATTGCAAGTATCCTTGATCAAATGAACTAACAAAGCTCGGGGAGTTCAAGGAATCAAGTGGCACCTAGTATTGGATCACTATGTTAATAATCGGGACCTAAATTGGGAGATCGGGTAGAATGAGGTCTTGTAAACCAAATGAGTGTTGGAACTCGTATGATATGGTTAAACAAAGCCTACATTCTGATTTGAAACCTATCCTAAGTGCTTTTGACCCATTATGACCATTAAGGTAGTTACTTTAACGCGTCATTTGCGCAATTGCGTGTTCGGATGGTCTAACTAGCCCTATGATAAGTCTTATATGCCTAACATATTTAATAATGTTGCATAATCAGTTTAAGTGTCAAAATTTTGGTTACATATGCTTAAATTGAAATTATGCGCAAAAAGGGCATTTTGGTCATTTTCCTAAGGCATATAAACTACCTATCATACAACTAACTAAACGAAGTGACCATAAGGTATAATCTCGGAAGGTTATTCCCTATACAACTATGGTCACAAAATATGTTTGGTCGGATCCTAATGATCAAACAAACGGGTCGGGTTCGAAAGTCCAAGCGGTTGTCGAGACCGCTTGACTTACGACCCTAAACAAGCACTAAACTAAAAGTGACGAGTTAAACATGTTAAAACATGTTTAACTAAGTTAGAAAACTGATTTGATATCAAAACAAAGTGATTTGACATAAGCCACATGTCTTGGCTGGAAAATAAGACTAAGAATCCCTAAGTTGAGGCCACCACACTTATTTATAGTATTTGATGATGCTTAGGATCAAGACATGTGGCTTATGTGTTCTCCAAGGATTAATCCTAGCCATACATGTGTTAGAGACTGATTAGGAAGCTTTACTTGGTCCCTAAACAAGGAAACAATTGGCCAAAACCATCAATTTCAGCTGATTTAATTAAAAATTGGTTTCTGCCAGCTACTGTCCTTGCGGACTTGAAATATGCTTGGAAATATCATCGATGTCGGTTCGTTTGGTCGTACGATCGCGTTGTTTGGTTAATTAAGACGAAACTCGAACGGACGCGAAAACGATCCAAATTACGCGACGAATTGTATTTTTGCATTCCCATCACTAAAATGCAATATTTTAGTGATTACAAAATTTTTTGGATGTCCGGATATGGCCAGAACGCAAGATATGCACACAAATGCATACTTTCATAGTTTTGACGCTTTTAGTCCTTATGATCAAATAAGCGTATTTTCGCATACCGAACCCCTCAACACTTATTTCTAAGCTATGTTAAGGGTATTTAGGGTATGTCTAGCTTATGATCTTGTTCTGGAGTGTATGTTGCTATATGAATTGGCAGACTTTTTCAGTTTGTCGTAAATAGTCCCTGTGATCGAATAAACTTGTTTTTGCCATACCAAACCCTCCAAAACTTATTTATAAGCTATGTAAATGTTATTTAAGGTATGTTAAGCTTATGTCACTGTTCTGGAGTGTACGTTTCGTTAAACTGATTACGTTTGCGTAATAGTTTACGTAAAACTTCCAAAAAAGCTTCTCGAGAGTTCAGAATCATACGAAATTTGATATGTATACTTGTCATATGTAATTGTACAAATCCCGAGAATGAAACACAAGATTTCATTGGATTTATATTTGTATGATGGTTGTAAAAGCACAACTGTCACATTGTTATTACCCATCTTCACCCATTCAGCCGAAGCTCTAGCTCTTTTGCCAGTTTAGCATTCTTGAAGTTGTAAAACCGAATCGCTTCCCTTCTTTATCTCTTTTCCTAGCAATCTAAGTACCTATCACTTCTCCAAACCCACCGAGGAACTTAGAAACTTCACACGGAGATCATGTTTGGCTTAGCTTTTCAAAACAATTTATGACTTTTTGGAAAAGTTAATAAGGGCATGTTTGGCTAAGCTTTTTGGAACAACTTATTGACTTATTGGCTTTTTGAAAAGTCATAAGCTACAAAATGATGTTTGGCAATGAAGGTGTATGTGAGGAGAAAAAGCCAATAAGTCAATAAGTCACTCCATACTAACTTTTCCAAAAAGCTAATAAGTCAATAAGTTATTTCAAAAAGTTTAGCCAAACATGCCCTAAGTCATAATGAAGTGACTTATTGACTTTTTTCCTCACATAACAATTTCATGCCAAACATCTTTTTAACTTTTCAAAAAGTCAATCTATACTATATAATAAAAGAAACCATTTATGGGACACTTGTCATCATATTAGATCGTGGGGTATGGTGGGGCGGGGTTTTGGGGCATGGGTTGACACGTGGACTTCGAGGGGCACCGCTGGTCAGTTGCATGTTGGGTCGGTATGGCGGGGCGTGGCTAGCCCGCGTGGGTTGGCCACGTGTTATAATTTTTTTTAATTATTATAAAAAATACACAAAAAATTAAAAAAAAAAACCTAAAATTATTATTAAAATCATAGCCACCTATAGCCTAGCCAACCCAGCCAATGAGAGCCGGCCACGGAAGACCGCTAGGCCCGCCCAACGCCCAGGCTGAAACCCTCGCCCAAGGGGCCACGCCGAAATCCAAGCCCACCCCGGGTGGTGACTTGGGCGTTTGTACCCAACCCCCGCCCCATACCCATAGTCTTAGACCATGTATCTTTTGATTTTCTCAATCTCTTATGGATAATTATTATTTAAAGATAACCCTCCTACTAAATATTATTTAGTTTAATCTTTTATGGATAATTATTATTTAGTTTAATCTCTTCTAATTAATTATAATTAACTCTCCTACTAAATATAATTTCTTATGGATAATTATTATTTATAGATAACCCTCCTATTAAATATTATTTAATTTAATCTCTTATTGATAATTATTATTTAGTTTAATCTCTTCTGATTAATTATAGATTACTCTCCTACTAAATATTATTTCCAAGCATATTTCAATAACCTAACCCAAACACTATAAAAATAACTTATTGACTTTTGTAAGTCAATATGTTATAAGGGGAGTGGGGGTGGTCCGTGATGGACACTCCATCACGCGTGGCCAGCTTTAGCACACCGCCGCCACCAAGTTCATCACTCGTGAAAAAAAGAACGCGTGGAGAGTATAATGCGTTGTAATTTGCACAATTTGAACGGTGGGCTTGATTTTTGACTGTTTTTTAACGGTAAACTTAATAAAATAAAACCTTTTATATATATATGTATATATATATATATAGGGGAAGGATGTATAGAAAACCCACTTTAATTTAGAAAACCTGGGAAACTCAAAGCTCCCGATGTTTTTTTTTTTTTTTTGAAAAAATTTACACATGTTATATACATGTTTTTAAGGGTTTTGGGCAAAAAAAAATCAAAAAAGCGCCAAGTAGATATTTAAAAAAAAATAAACAAGTTTTGGTGTAACACATGTTACATTCATCTGACATATTTGTAACATGTGTTACACCAAAATTTGTTTATTATTTTTTTTAAATATCTACTCGGCGCTTTTTTGATTTTTTTTTTTTGCCCAAAACCCTTAAAAACATGTATATAACATGTGTAAATTTTTTCAAAAAAAAAAACATTGGGAGCTTTGAGTTTCCCTGGTTTTCTAAATTAAAGTGGATTTTCTATAGATACTTACATTACATATATATATATAGGATAAGGATCATTACAGAACATTAATTATTGCAAGAACAAAAAGAACAACTATAAATCACTAAATTTTGGGATTTAATGTTCATATTTCTTAAATTTTGAGTTTCTTACATTCATATGTGTATTATATTTACATAAAAAATCATATATTTTCCCCTACACATAGTCTACTACATGTAGCTAATTTAGCCTACACATAACCTACATGTGTGTAGGTTATTTAAAAACTGAAGATTTCTCATATTTTGTTTAATTTTCTAGTATGAGAAACAATAAATCTTATATTTATAAAATTTTCATTTACTTTTTAGGTTTTTAGGATTGAAAAAATGAGAGATTCATTTTGTTCTGCGTGTTCTCGCAATATTTAGTGTTCTGCATATATATATATATATATATATATATATATATATATATATATATATATATATATATAGGGGAGGGTTCATTGGGGAACACTAAAAAAGTGGGGAACAAGGGAACAAGGGCATTTTTGTCCAAAAATAATATCTAATTACTTCCAGCTTTACAAACAAAATCCATCCACACTTGGAAACCCTAGCTTCTCTCTGAGTCATCGTCATACACCGCCACCATCACCACCATACAGCACCACCATCACCACCACCACAATACGCCACCAGCATCAGCGAACGCAAACATTAAACACCACCAGCAACAACCACTGCGATTTAATAGAAGGCTAGCACCATCCGTGTACGATTTTTCAGATTTCGGCTGAGATTTTTCGAATCTACATTAATAATCTACATATTATTCAAATCTGCTTGCGGAAAACTATTACAAAACTTTAGCTGGTGCCGATTTTGACTGAGATCTATGCAGTATTAGTTTCTAGGGTTTCAGATCTTAAATCTCAGTTTAAGGTATCATTTATTTGTGATTATCAATTAAGTTTTATTTAACTTAACCTGATTATGTGAAATTATGATTATGTCGATTTATGTTTTTGTTTTGTAGCTTTTTAAGAAAAAAAAATTGTTTTAACATGTTAATAATTCTTAATTAAATTTGATTTATATAGAGATGTGTTATATATAACATTCTATCTGCGTTTCATTCTTTTCATTGATTCTTTGCAGTTTAAGGTATCATTTATTTGCGATTATCAATTAAGTTTTATTTAATTTAACCTGTTCATCTGAAATTATGATTATATGTAGATTTATGTTTCTGTTTTGTAGCTTTTCTAGAAAAAAAATTGTTTTAACATGTTAACAATTTTTAATTGTTTTATTTAATTTAACCTGACTCTTTTCATTGTTTCTGTTTTGTAGCTTTTTTTGGTTATTGTAGTCTCTAAACTGATTGGTTTTTGGTTAATTGGCCTTTGTATTTGCACAATATTGTTGAATCTAGCATATAACTGATATCTGATGCATCTTGAGTGTATGAGGTTCTAGGAGGAAATATTGGAGCATATTTTATTTGGTTGGTAAATTAGGGTTGTCTTATACCTGGTTATTGCTTCACATTCTTCTAATAATTTGAAGTTGAACTATACCTGAACAGTTGAAGATGTATTATAACATGATAATTTTGTAATTTGCAGATGCTCCTTGATCCAGGCTGACACCTGATGTATCTAGAGCATTTGAGGTTCTAGGAGACATATTGGAGGATATTTTCTTCAATTTGCATAGTGATGAGAAGAATTTACAATTTTGGCAAGCTAGAGCAAAGGATTGTAAGGGTCAATGGGTGGGTGTAGGGAAGGCATCGGTGAACAGGTTTGCCGCGCGGTAACACTACTGCCGACCCTCACCATCCCAGTGATTGAGTAAAGAAGCGGTGAGTGATTACCGCAAAGGGGAAGAAGAGGGGAAGGAGAGAGAGTTGAATAATGTCTCAAACACTGAAGTAATTTTAGCCCTTTATCCAAACTGCATATCTTTCATTTCCATTAATAGGATATCGTCATTATTTACTGTCTTATTTAAGCTAAAATTGAAAATCAGGAAAAGAAAGGGTGTTCATAGAGGTAGCTCGTGTTCTCCAAAAGTTGAACACACGGGAAAAGTGATCAGCGGAGCTAACAAAACTGTCTCAGCTTGCCTCTATATGTCACTTGGTTCTTCTTTCTGATAACGCGGATGGATGGGCGTGGGGGCTTCAGAATATTGGGTTGTTTTCAGTGTGCAGTCTCAAAAACAGGTTGTAGTCACTGAAATACAGACCTCTGGATTATATGTTCAGTATTGGGTCCTAAAAAAGTCTCAAAAGTCACTAGGAGGAAGGTAGACAGGGCAGGTTAACTACACTGGAAGCACTCGCAAAAAGGAATATTTTCGTGATTTAGGATTTATGTGTCTTATGTGGGGATGCAATAGAATCGTGTGAACAGGAATATGGTGTGTTTGCCAATTGAAAAACGATATTGTTTTCAATCAAGGCCGGGGAGGTTTCATTAAAGAAGGTTGTTGAAGAGGTAAAGGCCATGGGCTTCAGAGGGGTGAGAAACAGATCTAAGAAGCATTCAATTACGTGGGCTCGATGGAAAACATTTAATGTGTTTGATGCTGGATGATGGAGGCTGCGTGGTTTTGTTTTTTTTTTTTTTTTTGTTCTTCGTTCTTTGGTATAGTTTGGCTCATGTGATGTAAATTGACAGATAACTCTGTTCTGGTGGGTATATGTTTTGATCAAACATGTTCAAATAATTTTTGTACGATAAACTTTAACATGTTAAATGAGAGTTTGCGTTGATCAACTAGGTGTGATTCAACTTTATTTAACCAAATTATATATTGAATTTCGGCCTAGAATTCAAAATAATTAAATAAAGTTTTGTGTATAGTCTATGCGGGCCCAAAATAATAAAATAAATTAATTTAACATGTTAAAAAAACATTTGCATTGATCAGCTAAACTTGATTTGACTTTATTTGAACAAACATATTAAAATAAGTTTTGTACAATAAACATTAACATGATGAAAGGTTGACTTGTTCTACTAGGTTCGATTTAAATTTATTTGACCAAATTATATATTAAATTATGGATAAGAGTTTAAAATACTAAAATTAAGTTTTGTATGGAGTTTATGCGGGCTCAAAATATTAAAATAAATTAATTTAACATGTTAAAGAAAAGTTTGCATTGATCAACTAAACTTGATTTGACTTTATTTGACCAAACATGTTAAAATAAGTTTTGTACAATAAACTTTAACACGTTAAATGAGAGTTTGCCTTGATCTACAAGGTTCAATTTAACTTTATTTGACCAAATTATAAATTAAACTTTGGATTAGAGTTTAAATTACTAAAATAAAGTTTTGTGTAGAGTTTATGCTAGCTAAAAATATTAAAATAAATAAATCTAACATGTTAAATGAGCGTTTACATTGATCAACTAAACTCGATTTGAATTTATTTGACCAAACATATTAAGATAAATTTTGTACAATAAACTTTAACATGTTAAATGAGAGTTTAAATTGATCAACTAGGTGTGATTCAACTTTATTTAAACAAATTATATATTGAATTTCGGCGTAGAGTCCAAAATATTAAAATAAAGTTTTGTGTGTAGTTTATGCGGGCTCAAAATATTAAAATAAATTAATTTAACATGTTAAAGAAAAGTCGGCATTGATCAACTAAATTTGATTCGACTTTATTTGACCAAACATGTTAAAATAAGTTTTATACAATAAACTTTATCATGTCAAATGAGAGTTTGCCTTGATCTACTAGGTTCGATTTAACTTTATTTGACCAAATTATATATTAAATTTTGGATTAGAGTATAAAATACTAAAATAAAGTTTTGTGTGGAGTTTATGTGGGCTTAAAATATTAAAATAAATAAATTTAACATGTTAAATGAGCGTTTGCATTGATCAACTAAACTCGATTGGAATTTATTTGACCAAACATGTTAAAATAATTTTTGTACGATAAACTTTAACATGTTAAATGAGAGTTTGCGTTGATCAACTAGGTGCGATTCAACTTTTTTAACCAAATTTTATATTGAATTTCAGCATAGAGTTCAAAATACTTAAATAAAGTTTTATGTGTAGTCTATGCGGGCTCAAAATACTAAAATAAATAAATTTAACATGTTAAAAAAACGTTTGCATTGATCAACTAAACTTGATTTGACTTTATTTGACCAAATATATTAAAATAAGTTTTGTACAATAAACTTTAACATGATGAAAGGTTGACTTGTTCTACCAGGTTTGATTTAAATTTATTTGACCAGATTATATATTAAAATCTAGATAAGATTTTAAAATACTAAAATAAAGTTTTGTATGGAGTTTATGCGGGCTCAAAATATTAAAATAAATTAATTTAACATGTTAATGAAAAGTTTGCATTGATCAACTAAACTTGATTCGACTTTATTTGACCAAACACGTTAAAATAAATTTTGTACAATAAACTTGAACACGTTAAATGAGAGTTTACCTTGATCTACAAGGTTCATTTTAACTTTATTTGACCAAATTATAAACTAAACTTTGGATTAGAGTTTAAAATACTAAAATAAAGTTTTGTGTAGAGTTTATGCTAGCTAAAAATATTAAAATAAATAAATCTAACATGTTAAATGAGCGTTTACATTGATTAACTTAACTCGATTCGAATTTATTTGACAAAACATTTTATGATAAATTTTGTACGATAAACTTTAACATGTTAAATGAGAGTTTAAATTGATCAACTAGGTGTGATTCAACTTTATTCAAACAAATTATATATTGAATTTCGGCGTAGAGTCCAAAATATTAAAGTAAAGTTGTGTGTGTAGTTTATGCGGGCTCAAAATAATAAAATAAATTAATTTAACATGTTTAAAAAAGTTTGCATTGATCAACTAAACTTGATTCGACTTTATTTGACCAAACATTTTAAAATAAGTTTTGTACAATAAACTTTATCATGTCAAAATGAGAGTTTGCCTTGATCTACTAGGTTCGATTTAACTTTATTTAACCAAATTATATATTAAATTTGGTATTAGAGTATAAAATACTAAAATAAAGTTTTGTGTGGAGTTTATGCGGGCTTAAAATATTAAAATAAATAAATTTAACATGTTAAATGAGCGTTTACATATATTAACTAAACTCGATTGGAATTTATTTGAGCAAACATGTTAAAATAATTTTTGTATGATAAACTTTAACATGTTAAATAAGAGTTTGCGTTGATTAACTAGGTGCGATTCAACTTTATTTAACCAAATTTTATATTGAATTTCAGCCTAGAGTTCAAAATACTTAAATAAAGTTTTATGTGTAGTCTATGCTGGCTCAAAATACTAAAATAAATTAATTTAACATGTTAAAAAACGTATGAATTGATCAACTAAACTTGATTTGACTTTATTTGACCAAATATATTAAAATAAGTTTTGTAAAATAAACTTTAACATGATGAAAGGTTGACTTGTTCTACTAGGTTTGATTTAAATTTATTTGACCATATTATATATTAAATTCTGGATAAGAGTTTAAAATACTAAAATAAAGTTTTGTATGGAGTTTATGCGGGCTCAAAATATTAAAATAAATTAATTTAACATGATAAAGAAAAGTTTGCATTGATCAACTAAATTTGATTCGACTTTATTTGACCAAACATGTTAATATAAGTTTTGTACAATAAACTTTAACACGTTAAATGAGAGTTTGCCTTGATCTACAAGGTTCGATTTTACTTTATTTGACCAAATTATAAATTAAATTTTGGATTAGAGTTTAAAATACTAAAATAAAGTTTTGTGTAGAGTTTATACTGGCTAAAAATATTAAAATAAATAAATCTAACATGTTAATTGAGCGTTTACATTGATCAACTAAACTCGATTCGAATTTATTTGACCAAACATTTTAAGATAAGTTTTGTACGATAAACTTTAACATGTTAAACGAGAGTTTAAATTGACCAACTATGTGTGATTCAACTTTATTTAACCAAATTATATATTGAATTTCGGCGTAGAGTCCAAAATATTAAAATAAAGTTTTGTGTGTAGTTTATGCAGGCTCAAAATATTAAAATTAATTAATTTAACTTGTTAAAGAAAAGTTTGCATTTATCAACTAAACTTGATTCGACTTTATTTGACCAAACATGTTAAAATAAGTTTTGTATAATAAACTTTATCATGTTAATTGTTAAATGAGAGTTTGCCTTGATCTACTAGGTTCGATTTAACTTTATTTGACCAAATTATATATTCAATTTTGGATTAGAGTATAAAATACTAAAATAAATTTTTGTGTGGAGTTTATGCGGGCTTAAAATATTAAAATAAATAAATTTAACATGTTAAATGAGCCTTTACATTGATCAACTAAACTCGATTGGAATTTATTTAACCAAACATGTTAAAATAATTTTTTTACGATAAACTTTTACATGTTAAATGAGAGTTTGCATTGATCAACTAGGTGCGATTCAACTTTATTTAACCAAATTTTATATTAAATTTTGGATTATAGTTCAAAATATGAAAATAAAGTTGTGTAGATTATAGTTCAAAATGAAATTTTGTACGGATCAACTAGGTTCAATTCTACTTTATTTAACCAAATTTTATATTAAATTTTGGATTATAGTTCAAAATATGAAAATAAATTTTACATTGATCAATATATAATTTGATTAAATAAAGTTGAATCGAACCTAGTTGATCAATACAAACTTTATTTAACATGGCAAATTTATTTAATTTAATATTTTAAGGCCCTCTTGACCCCACACAAAACTTTATTTTAATATTTTGATCTGTATTCCGAAATTTAATATATAATTTGGTCAAATAAAGTTGAATCGTACCTAGTTGATCAATGCAAAAATTTATTTAACATGTTAAAGTTTATTGTAGAAAACTTATTTTAAGATGTTTGGTCAAATAAAGTCAAGTTGAGTTTAGTTGTTCAATGTAAAAGCTCATTTAACATGTTAAATTTATTTAATTTAAACTTTTGAGGCCCCCTAGACTCTACACAAAACTTTATTTTAATACTTTGAAATAATCTGAAATTCAATATATAATTTAGTCAAATAAAGTCGAATTGAACCTAGTTGATCAGTACAAAATTTCATTTAACATGTTAAAGTTTATCGTACAAAACTTATTTTAACATGTTTGATCAAATAAATTCAAATAGAGTTTAGTTTTTCAATGTAAAAACTTATTTAACATGTTAAATTTATTTAATTTAATATTTAAGGCCCCTTGGAATCTACACAACTTTATTTTCATATTTTGAACTATAATCCAAATTTAATATAAATTTGGTTAAATAAAGTTGGATCGAACGTCGTTGATCAATGCAAAATTTTATTTAACATGTTAAAGTTTATCCTATAAAACTTATTTTAACATGTTTGGTCAAATAAAGTCGAATCAAGATTAGTTGTTCAATGAGAAAGCCCATTTAAAATGTTAAATTTACTTATTTTAATATTTGGATACCCTTGTGAAATCAAACTCCATATGGAAGTGAAACATTTAACTCCAAATCGTGTTGATGATAGTAAAAGAAGAGTCGGGGGCAAGACGACGATGGCATCATAGACTCGTCTAGGTGCTTTGCCACCAAAGTAGGTCTGTTCATACTTTCTGACTTGCAAGAGCAAAGTGTTGTCTTCGAGGCGTGTTGTGCCCTTGGCATCATCATCCTGCCTCTTGAGTCCAGGAATATTAAGGAGGACGCGGGTAGTGTTGCCATTGTCACTCTCCCTCTTCTCCACCACAGAGATATTCAAACTCAAGTATATGCTTTTATCCTTAAACACTGATATTTACCAAAATATGTAAGCAGATTATGTACTCAACTATAAGTTGATCATACCAACTCCATTTTCAAAAGCTTAGATCACTAATTGTCACAAAACTCCTAATCAAATTGAAGAAAAAATAATGGAAATTTGAATTTTACAGAACAAGAATAAGATCACCTAACCGAATCCGATTCGTACCTGAATCAATAACTCTACATGCATCCTTTTTAGTACAAAGCAGTTATTATATGCATCTACTGAGTCATGTACCTTACCTACTGAGTCAAAACTCAGAACGATCCGGACCGGAAGCAATCAGTTCTCTACCGGAAGTATTCTCCGGAGTATCATCAAACGGATCTCCATCACTATTCTCCATCACTAACCTTATCATCAGGTTTCGGAAACAAAACAACCCCACAAATTCCGTGAATCACAATCCAATCACTGTAATACATGTTCAAAAAGGTAATCGGAACTTCATTTACCTTAAAACTACCACCAGATCTGTTAATTTTGATCTCAAATCCACTAAAATACTTTTATATGTTAATAAAACTTATTATTAATTTATAATTCATGGAAATGTGAAATAACACTACAATTTCATACTATGGAGAATGAAACATCAAACTTCAAAATGAAAGATTAACTTAAATAAATTGAGTACAATGTCAAGTAGTTAGCAGCCTGAAACAACATATTATGCATTTTCCACTTGTTTACAAAATACTTTAACATGTTAAAAAACCTTATTATTAATTTATGAGTCATGGAAATATATAATAACAATACAAAACCAGTAAAATTTTACATGTAAAATTTTAACCTCATGCATAAACTTGTAAAATACTCGCACAAACCTGTAAAATGAAACATTAACCGAATTAGTGTCGTCTAATTCATCAACCTCATCAAGATCTACTATTACGGCTTTGCCGCTATGTAGTGTCCGTTCAATTCAGAAGTAGAAGTTGTACTCGATTCTTCGGCGAGCGTTGTCGGTTGACGATGTTGATGTTGATGTCGATGTCGATGTCGATGTGAAGGTGTCAGTGGAGTCCGATGACACGATGAGAAAGAAATTGACAGTGTTGTTTGTTGAATTCAAAGATGGACGATTGATCTATTTGAAATGGTGGATCTGGATCGTTGGCGGCGAGGAGGCGGAGGAGGAGGTCGAACGAGATGGAGGAGGCGGAGAGGTTGTTGATTGTTCGTACAGGGATGTGTTAGGGTTTCTATGTGTATCATCATGATTGGAGTTAGAATCATTTTTTTTAATTCCAAATCTACCCCTCCTTGTTTTTCAGTTGAGATTTACACTTGAAGTTGAGGATAGATCTCAGCCTCTTATTATTATGATCCAACGGCTTTGAGAGGAGTTCCCCGGTTCCCCACTTTTTTGGTGTTCCCCAATGAACCTCACACTATATATATATATATATATATATATATATATATATATAGGGTTGGGCTATATAGAAAACCCTATCTATATAAAAAACCCTAGAAAACCCAAGCTCCCGACATTTTTTTTTGAAAAAAATAACACATGTAATATACATGTTTTTAAGACTTTTGGGCCAAAAAAAATCAAAAAAGCGCCGAAGGGATAATTTAAAAAAAAAATCAGCAATTTCTGTCTTTTTTGCCTAACACATGTTAGGCACTGAAATTTGTTTATTTTTTTTTTAAATCCCTTCGGCGCTTTTTTGTTTTTTTTTTTTTTTTGGCCCAAAACACTCTAAAACATGTATATTACATGTGTAATTTTTTTCAAAAAAAAAATGTCGGGAGGTTGGGTAAAAATGGGGGGAGATTTGGGTTTCCAGAGTTTTCTACCTAAATGAGGGTTTTCTGTCTAGCATTGTCCTATATATATATATATAGGGAGCCGCTAAAATAGGAACCACTCCTAGTTGTAAGAACCGCGAAAACCACTCTAAACCAATCAGATAATGCCACTCAAAAGGGTAGTTTGGTCATTTACCACCTTATGTCATTTCACAACCTCTCTCCATATTTAAAATGTCAGTGTCTCTCTCCACCTTTTTCAAAAAACCAGATCCATATTTTAAACCATTTGTCTCTCTCCACCTTTATAAAACACCACAATTTCTCTGTCTCATACAAAAATCAAGATCCACTGGTTCAACGGTGGGTGGTGGACGGTGTTAGCATCAGACGACCACAACACCCTCCTCAACTCATCTTCGCTCACCACTTAACCCCTCCCCCCACCCCAGCTCAACTAAACGACCGGCCACCACTGTGGTGGTGGCGGCACACAGCGACGGTAGGGCCGGAGAACAGAAACGGAAGTTCCGTGAGAGAGATACGAGGCGGAGCCGGGGGACGACAGTGCCACCGTGACGGCGGCGGTGGTGCATCTGTTTCACGGCGGCGGTGGCCCGATCTGTTTCACGGCGGCGGTGGTGCATCTGTTTCACAGCGGCGGTGTTATGTCGTTTCTGCTTCTTCTGCTTGAAGCCGTCGCCGGGTTTGGTGGTGTGGCAAAAGTGGTGGGTGACGGTGGAGGGTAGGTCCAACGGAGATGAGGGAGATGATTTGCATCTGGTGGTGGTGGGTTTAAACGGGTTCAGGTTTGTTTTGGTTGTTGATTTTTGGTTTGATCTGTTGGTTCAGGTTTGTTTCGACTATTGATGTGTGTGTTGATTTTGTTGGTTTAATCTGTTGATTTTGTATGTTCTACTGTTCTTGAATTTGATGGTGGTATATTGGGGGTTTTATTTGGGTGGTATGTTGGGGGTTTAATCTGTTCAGGTTTGTTTCGACTGTTGTTGGGGGTTTGATTTTCTGTTGATTTTTTGATCAGTGAAGTATGCGCGTTTTTGATTTGTTGGATTGGGTGGCGATGATGCAAAAAAAAACCTAGATTTTTGATGACGATGGCGCGGCAACAATGGTGGAGGGTAGGTTTTTGAACCTGCAACCCCACTTTGCAGCCTTTTGATTATCCGAAAATCTGAGCCAAACCCCGTTTTTTTCGAGATACATTTTGTTTTGATGTTTTTTTTATTCCCCCCCCCCCTAGTCGATGATGATAACCATATATCTAAGACATCTCCCGAGTAACGATTTTCTGGGTGCGTTAGTTTTTGCGTAAAAAAGTTTTTGTTAAAAAAAAAGTTAAACCGTAAACTTTTTAATGTAAAATGTAAACTTTTTAACGTAAAACGTAAAAAGTTTACGTAAAAAACGTTAACGTAAAAAACCCGAATTTAAAAGTGTTAACGTAAAAAACCGGCGCGTAAAACGTAAAAACGTTAACGTAAAAAACCGGCGCGTAAAACGTAAAAAAACGTTACCGTAAAAAACTGGCGCGTAAAACGTAAAAAAAGTTAACGTAAAAATCCGGCGCGTAAAACGTAAAAAACGTTAACGTAAAAACGGCGCGTTAAAAAAACGTAAAACGTAGAAAACGTAAAAAACGGCGCGTAAAAAACCGGTCGAAAAACGTACTCTTTTATGTAAAAAAAATTTTAGCGTAAAACGTAAAAAACGGCGCGTAAAAATCCGGTCGAAAAACCACGCGAAAAAAACGGAGCGTAAAAACAGGTTGTAAAACGTTCCGTAAAAAACGCTCGTAAAGAACGGCTCTTAAAAATGTTTTAATCTCATCCATCCATTTTGAAAATCTTAAAAAAAATTATCAAAAAAATCTGATTATAAAAATATTGTTTAACAAAAAACTTTGTTTTTTAGTAAAAAGTAATTAATGAATAGGACAAAAAGACAATTAAATATAATATATATAAAAAGACAAAAAAAGTAATTTTACTTAAATACCCTTTTGAATTAAAATATTAAAGACATAATAAGACAAAAAAATACTTAATATTATTTTTAAATACTTTTAATCTCATCCATCCATCATCTTGATCTAACGGCTAGAAAGTGGTTCACGCGGTTCTTACAACTGGAGGTGGTTTTCATTTTAGCGGTCCCCTATATATATATATATATATATATATATATATAGGGTAAGGTTCATGCGAGAACCACCCTTATTGCGAGAACCGCGAGAACCAATGTGAACACAAAATAAAATCTAAAAAAAATCAAAAAAGCACTCAAAAAATTTTTTTTATTTTTTTTAATATTTTTTAACAAAAAATCGCTATATTTCGTTCCATAAAAAAAAAAAAAAAAAAAAAAAAAAAAAAAACTTTTTTTTTCGAGTAACAGTTATCCATGCACATGTGCATATGTATCATTACTTCAACAAATTCGGTAATACATTATCAGGAATAGACAATTGCACTTTAATTTACAATACCATTAGTAATACACTACTTTTTACATTACCAATATTCAAAATGCACATGTGCATAATTAGGTATAACCATGATATAACGTGTTTTGATACAAAAAGTTTGTGATTTTGAATGGAGAAGTAGACCCATATACATGTTTTTTGGTTAGTTATATCTAGTGGTTGATGGTTTGGTTATAGTTGTCAATTTTTTATGTAATATGTTGATTGGATGGTATAAATGGTGTTTACATACATGTAATAAAGTGAAAATATTGTTAATGGTATTGTATTATGGATGGTAGGAGGTAATGGTATTGTATTATGGATGGTAGGAGGTAATGGTAGTGTATTATGGATGGTATGATAGATGAAAGGGAAGGTGTATTCAAAGTGGTGTACCAAAACACCTTATTTCATGTTGATACATATAATGCACATGTGCATTTCTAATATTGGTAATGTAAAAAGTAGTGTATTACATATGGTAGTGTAAATGAAAGTGCAATTGTCTAATATATGTAATGAATTACGGAATTTGTCAAAGAAATGACAGAAATGCACATGTGCATGCTTGTGTATTATGGATGGAATGATAGATGAAAGAGAAAGTAGTGTACCAAAACACCTTATTTCCTGTTGATACATATAGATGCACATGTGCATTTCTAACATTGGTAATGTAAAAGATAGTGTATTACACGTAGTAGTGTAAATGAAAGTGCAATTGACTATTATTTGTAATGAATTACGGAATTTGACAAAGAAACGACACATATGCACATGTGCATGGATAACTGTTACTCGAAATTTTTTTTTTTTGAAATTTTTTTTATTTTTTTTATTAACAAAATATAGCGATTTTTTCAAAAAAAATAGTAAAAAAATAAAAAAAATTTTTTGGGTGTTTTTTAAATTTTTTTAGGAATTACTGTTTGTGTTCACACTGGTTCTCGCGGTTCTCGCAATAAGGGGTGGTTCCTAACGGATCTTTGTCCTATATATATATATATATATATATATCCAATTTTAATCATTTCACCCACACTAAAACACAAACACATTTCACACAATCTACATTTTTCTCAAATAGAGTTTTCTACGGATTCGACGTTTCCGATGGATAGCGATAGCGATACCGAGTCGTCTTCCGACAATGAGACGTTAAAATATTTTATTGTTAATTTCTAATTTAAAAAAATTAAAAAAAAATGTGAGTGATGGAATTACATCACTAGTGATGACCACCGTCACTAAAAAATGTTTGTGAGTGATAGAATAGTGGCTAATGAAATGGCGGGACTTGATTGGATGATTGTGAATGATAGAAATCGATCACTTGTTACCACCTCTCTCCCCTAAGGCTACTGGGTATGGTGATGGTCCATCCTTGGAGGATGATTCGCCACGTAGGCGCCACGTCATAGTCCTCCCAAGGATGGTCCATCCCACTAAACTAGAGGGTATAGGAGGATGGTGTTAGATGATCCTACCCCACAAAACTATGTACAAGTATTAAAGCATAATGTACAAATCCCACAAACAAACAAAAGAAAGAAAGGGGGCCCACTTTTTGCTCCGTCCTGGACGTCGGAATACCGACGGAGACGACGCGACTAAGGGGGGGCGGCATGGCTGTAGAATCGGCGACGGATGGAGACGGTCCAAAGCCGATCCGCATACTGTATAGCCTAAGTTGCTCCAAAACAAGCTAACCCAAACACCCCTTTGTTTATTAATGCGTAGTGAAATTTTAGATGGGAATAAAAGAGACAATCTGTCTTAACAAAACCCAAACAAATCGCCCGTGGTTTATTATTTTTTGATTTAAAAAAAAACCCACCAAACTCTTTCTGCGAACTTTTCAGAATTCAACACAACGGAAAGTTCAGAGTTAATCGGTGAACTGCAACCAACCACCGGAGAATAACACATTTTTTTAACAACAACGAAATGATATGACAAGTATAAACGCCGGAAGTTTCGAGACCCACCGGAAAACGCGCGTAACGACGTCGTTCAATCCCAAACATTTAATCCACATAACTCTTCGTAAAATCCGGAATCCGTTAAACCAATCTAAATCCTGAAACCCTAAGTATTCAATTCGTAATCAATTATCAATAATTTTGTTAAAAATGTGGAATCAACAACCGTTTTTGAAACCTGATATTGAATCTGGATCGGATGACCCGTTATATCCGATGATGGCGGAGTCGCCGGAGCTCCGGTGGTCGTTTATTCGGAAGATTTACTCGATTGTTGCCGTGCAGTTGCTGTTAACGGCTGCTGTTGGTGCCATTGTTGTTACGTATCATCCGATCGTGACGTTTTTGACCACCACCAACGGTGGATTTGCTTGTTATATCCTCCTGATTATCGCTCCGTTTATAAGTATGTTTTGGTTTTCAATTTACTTTTCTTTTGTTTTGATTAATTGTGAGTTTGGTTTGTGGCTCGCGTAATCGGCTTGTTTGTAAATGAGACGAGCAGACTAGGTTTGTAAACGAGCATAGCCTGGCCCCGAGGTAAGCTTGGCTTGTTGGCTTGCTAGTGAAGCTCGTATAGATCACTCGTTGGCTTGTTTGTTTTTATATATTATGTGTAAAATATACATATATATTTTTTTTTTCTAAGTAAACAAATGTGTTTGACGAGCCACGAGGTGCCTTGAGCCTTCTTACGAGTGGCACCTGAGCTTAAGATTTCACCTTGTTAAATAAATGAGCTGGCTTAGCTCGATTTTTTTATACATTTTCTCAATTGTGAGTTTGGCTCATGGCTCGCTTGAAGTTGGCTTGAAAAATCTTCGCTTAAAATCAGTTGGTTTGTGAATGAGCCGAGCCTAAGCCAAGGTAAGCTCGACTTGTTGACTCGCTTGTTAAGTTGGTTTAGCTGATTCGTTGGCTTGTTTGTTTATATATATATATATATATATATATATATATATATATATATATATATATTTATATATCTAATACTAATATGTGTAAAATATATATATATATATATTTTTTTTGTAAACAAACAAACAAACATGTTAGATGAGCCACGAGGTGGCTTGAGCTTTTTACGAGCCATGCCTGAGCCCAACACTTCACCTCATTAAAATAAACAAGTCGAGCCAACTAAGTTTGTAAACGAGCAGAGCCCAAGCCAAGGTAAGCTCGGCTCGTTAACTTGCTTGTTAAACTCGTTTAGCTAGCTCATTGCTTTGTTTGTTTTTATATATTAATTAATATTAATATGTGAAAAGCTTTTTTTTTAAATAAACAGGTGTGCTCGACTAGCCATGAGGTAGGTTGAGCTTTTTACGAGCCAAGCCTAGTTTGAGCTCAACTTTTAACCTTGTTAAGATAAATGAGCCGACTTGGCTCTGGTCGGTTTTACAAACAAGTCAAGCCCCAACTCGGCTTGTTTGCAACCCTAAGTGTGCGATTAATTGGTGTTGACGATTGTTGTGTTTTACAGCTTTGTGCCCCTTGTCTTACTATTATCAGCGGCATCCAGTGAACTATCTACTTCTAGGGATCTTTACCATCTCTCTTGCTTTTGCAGTTGGTTTGACATGTGCATTCACTAATGGTAAGTCCATGGTGAACAATGTTATAAAAAAGTGTATGTTATGCTTTGTGCTTCAGATATAATCACAATTAGAGGTTAAACCTGAATTTGGTTATTATATCTAGTTCAAGTATAGATACACATCTTTTTGAAAATGCATGTTAGACACTGTAGTGACCTTAGGTCCATAATGGCATCTGTTAGTTAGAAGGTGTCATGTTGCTGTGATTTGTGAATATTGTTTCTAGTTGCCTCATGCTTACAATCCACCCTGTTGAAATCTCGTGTCGGATCGGGTTCGGTCCAGTCTCATCACTTTGCTCAGCCCTAAATTCATGAAAACCCGTTATTGAAAAACTCATGAATACCCTGCTAATCAATGGGATTAGGTAAACACAGCTTGTGCTGGGCAGGTGGCCTTCAAGAGGTTATGGTAGGAAACTATATTTCATTCATGGTTCATAATTAGTTCATCATTGTTAAAGTTTCGTGGTATATTTCTCTTGTTCCAACCGAGTTATTAGAATTTTGGAAGGTTTCGGTTGTTATAGTTTTTAGATTTAAGATAGGAATCACATAGACAAATAAATCCTAGCATATACTCTTATTAGAGGTGGTTACTGGGCCAGGGATGACTAACAAAAGAGGCAACTTTTTGTGTTGGTCGAGTTGGATTGACCCTAAATATTGTGGTCCAAGTGATTTTCTAAATCTTGTAAAAATTTTTGTGTGTTAATATCATTACTAGAAGAGTGAATTACCCTAATTTTTTTAAAAATCACCACGTCTTTTATATGCATGCCTTGTTCTTTGTTGCAAGAGTTAACAGCCATTTTCGTCCCTGTGGTTTGGTGGAAAATGTCACTTCAGTCCAAAAAAAAAATTGCGCCAGTTCCGTTCTCAACATTTTTGAAACGTGCCACTTCAGTCCAAAAAGATAACGCGGCGTTAAAAACGTTGAGGACGGAACTGGCGCAAGGCGTTATCTTTTTGGACTGAAGTGACACGTTTCAAAAATGTTGAGGACGAAACTAGCGCAAATTTTTTTTTTTTTTTTGGACTGAAGTGGCATTTTCCACCATTACCAAACCACAGGGACGCAAATGGCAGTTAACTCTTGTTGCAATGTGGATTACAACACGTTAAAAGAGCAAGATTGTCGGTACTTATGTTTTTCTTTCGAGTCAATTGTTTTGATCTTTTAGCTCAAGGCTGCTAACTCTGGTCATATTAATAATCTATACAGGAAAAGTCATTTTGGAAGCAGTTATATTGACAGCTGTGGTGGTTGTGAGTCTCACTCTGTTCACATTTTGGGCTGCAAAGAGAGGTTATGACTTCAATTTCTTGGGGCCATTTTTGTTTGGTGCTGTTATGGTGCTTGTCGTCTTTTCCTTCATTCAGGTTTGTCACGTTTAAAAAAATAGTTATGTTAGATACAAGAACAAAAGTAATAAAAACTATTGAACAAAATGATTTAAGAGGTTATATGCATGAGAATTACATCCTTGGTACTTTTGATCCATTTAACATTTTTTCGCGTTTAGTTTTCTTTTCTAGAGCTGACAATCGGGTTGGGTTGACGGGTTTCGGGTAATCGGGTTGGTGGGTTGTGTTGATGAACCAAACACGACCATATATCCATATATTTATTCATGTCAAAGGCATCGAACCCTAATCTGGAAGCAAGTAAAATCATGTAAACAAGCCAGACGTTTTGATGGGCTAGGGGGTTGACAGGTTGTAAATGGTTTGTAATCAAGTTGTTGGAAGGTTGTAATAAATGGGTTAAACAGGTCGTAAACGGGTTGGCAGGTTGACAATATAAATATATACACTTTATTCTAATTTTAAATAGGTTGATGGGCCGGCCTGTTTAATTAAACGGATTGAGTAGGCCAACCCGAACACGACCACTTAATAAACAGGCTGGACATAGCAAGCCGAGACCTGATACTGTTTGTGCCGGGTTCATGACTTGTTTCAGGCCGTATCCGAATTAAACCCCTCTTTTTTCTTCAATTTTACGTGTTTGGCCCCTTAGATAAAACATGACCCAATCAAACTGTTTAGAAGTAAACGGGTTGAAATTTCCACCTCTAGTTGAATTCGGTTACCAACTCATTTTGTTAAAATCTTGTTGCAGGTTTTCTTTCCTCTCGGCGAAACTTCAGTAATGATATACGGAGGTTTATCAGCATTAGTCTTCTGTGGCTACATTGTCTATGACACCGACAATCTAATCAAACGATACACCTATGACGAGTACATATGGGCAGCCGTGGCTCTATACTTAGACATCATCAATCTTTTTATATCGTTGCTTACCATTTTACGCGCTGCTGATAATTAATGCAGTCAAGGTTCAAGGCCTTTACAACTGTTCGTGCTAGTTTGGCTAGTGGTACATTTTTGTTTGTTGTGACATGTTGGGTCAAATGTGTAGATTGTTGAGAGTCAACACTTTTTTTATATTGTTATTTTATAAATAATAATAATATGTCAAACATATTTTTAATAAAGTGTTTTACAATGTTAGACCATGTGTAGTGGAAGGGGAAAATAATGCCCCCAAGTGTGGGCATTTTACGCCACGTGGCGGTCCAGTCAGCAAAGGGGCATTATTGGGCGTTTTAGAAAAATGGGTGTAGTGGGGATGGGGCATTATTGGGCATTATTGGGGCATTAAATAAAAAAAAGAAAAAAAAAGAAAAAATCTTATTGGATAGGACAAGGGGGATGAAATCTGATTGGACAAAGGCAAAGGGTGTTGGGCGTGGTTTATAAAACGCTAAAGGGGCATTTTTTGATTTTTTGCTTAAAAAAACGCCCCATGTAATGGTACATGGGCGTTTTCAAGCGTTTTTTTTGAATTTTTTTTAAAAAAAACGCCCCATTACACAGGGTCTTAGGGGACTAGGGGTGGTTCACTAGTGATGGATTCTATCACTCCCACTCTCCAATCAAATCATGACATGTCATCAACCAAATTTCTATCACTAGTGATAGAAATGTAGGAGGGAATTCTATCACTCCCAATTTTTTTAATTTTCATTTTAAAATTAGAAATTAAAAATAAAACACTAAATTATAAATTTCATTAAACTTTAAAAATAAATTACGTAACCAAATAAAAAAAAAACAACTAAACCGGTGGCATCTCCCAACCCCACTTTGCGCAAATCGCGCGCTTTTGTTCAATGACAACTGACTTGAACGGTTCGTCGAGATGGGCGTGGTTTTCACACAAGATTTTTAAATCATTTTGTCTTTCAATCGTTTTCAAGTGTTCCTTGTACGCCTGCTCCCGTTCAACTTTTAGGGACATCATTGTTTCTTTTCTTTGTTCGGGCTTCTTGAATTGGGTCATTTTCTCCTCTTCGATTCTAAAGATCGACTCCGCCACCGCCTCCTTCCCTTTGCTTGACGATTCACCACCTCGTCTGCGTCGTGGCCTTGTGGGTGTATCTTCCTCAACGGGCTCGTTAAGGGGTTGATCGGGTTCGTCAAGAGGGTCGTCGTTTAAGTTCATTTGGGGCAAGTTATCCGACGCGGAAGTCGTGTAGTTCCCCGACTCGGATGTCTTTGATCTTTTCGAACCACCTCGTTTTTTTGGAGCCGTAGGACCACGCGTGTCAACCAACTCAACGGGGACCCACTTCGGGTGATGTCTCGCAACTTCCCATGCCGCCACGTGTGGAAAAGTTCTCTTATGGTACGTTGTGCAATACTCTGCGGTGGCTTGTTGCATGATCGTCGCCTCGCTCGCTCCACTTTGTGGGTTTCGGCTCTACAAAAAAAATAAAATGTTATAAAACTGTTTTTTTTATAAACTGTTTTTTTATATAAAACTGTTTTTTTTTAATAAACTGTTTTTTATATAAACTGTTTTTTTTAAAAACTGTTTTTTTATATAAACTGTTTTATTTTTAAAAACTGTTTTTTTATATAAAACTGTTTTTTTATATAAACTGTTTTTTTATAAACTGTTTTTTTTATAAACTGTTTTATTTTTAAACTGTTTTTTTTTAAACAGTTATTTTTTATAAACAGTTTTTTTTATATAAACAGTTATTTTTTATAAACTGTTTTTTTAATAAACAGTTTTTTTTATAAACTGTTTTATTTTTAAACTGTTTTTTTTTTAAAACTGTTTTTTTTTAAAACTGTTTTTTTTAACAGTTTTTTTTATATAAACAGTTTTTTTTTTATAAACTGTTTTATTTTTAAAACTGTTTTTTTTAATAAAAAACATACCTTTTGAATGAAACAAGCGTTGAACTTGCTAACTTTCCCGTTCAAATCCGTCCACTTCGACGTCATTTGGTCCATGTTTCGTATCCTTGCACCGGGAAGTTTCATAAAATGATTAATAACCCGTCTCCAAAACGCATCCTTTCGTTGCTCGTTCCCGTGTTTCTTACTCTCCGAGATGTGCAAATACGCCTTCGTCAACGAGACCTCCTCCTCGCTCGTCCAAGGTTGTCGGCCGATTGGAGCGATTTCTTGAACCTCAACATTTTGTTCTTCTTCCTCTTCCTCTTCCTCCGCTTCTTCTTCCTCTTCCTCTTCCTCGTCCTCGTCAAGACTTTGTTGTGGTTCACGTGGTCCATTCCACGCTTTTGCAAAATGATGAATGAGGGTGTTGTCTTCTAGTAGTGGGTCGAGTGTGTGGGGTTGGGTTTGATACGTTTGCGATTGAAATTGGTGAGGTTGAAACGGTGGAACAAACGGTTGGTTATGGTACGTTTGCGATTGAAATGGTGGATATTGTTGGGTTTGAAAGGGTGGATATTGTTGGGTTTGAAAGGGTGGGACTTGGTCGGGTTCGTCTTGCAACCTAAAGCGTGCGGGCTCACCAAGATTCGCTCGAACCTTGGGCCTTATTTTCTTCGTACCCGAACCGCCACCTCTTTTTTTCGATCCACCACCTCTCTTGCTTGAACCTTCCATATTTCTTGTAAAAATGAGTGTGAAAATCGTTGAGAGTTTTTTGAATTTTTTGTGAGAATTGTTGAGAGTGTGAGAATTGTTGAGAGTTGTATGAGTTTGTGTATTGAAATATGTGGGATTTTATATAAAAAAAAAACAATAACCAACGTTCAAAAAATTAGAAACGGTCAAAAATATACAAACGGTCAAAAATTCACAAACTTCAACGCGTGGTGAAGTTAACGTGTTACAAATGTAACGCGTGATCGGATGACCGGCGGCGGTGTGCAAATCGTTTTCAACGCGTTAAACTTCTTCATCACGTACCCGCCCCGAGTGGCTTTATGAACATAGTATGCCATGGGAGACTCTTAATCCGACCTGTTTCTTTTAGCTAGTTTCTTACTTAACCTCACCATATTTGAGACTTAGATATGTCAAACAAACGTTTTTAAACATTTTAACCTCACCACATTTGAGACTTAGATATGTCAATCAAACGTTTTTAAACATTTCACTCCACACTTCTAGTGTAAACGGAGCGAAATTTTGTACAATCATTATGTTACATATCAATGCGAATTTTGCCTCAATAATTGTGTTTCAAGTTTCAAAGTGTTTTATATACAGTAGCGGAACCAGAACTTTTTATGTGGGGGGTCACAATAGTCATATTTTTTTCGCATTCAAAGGTATACCAAATACAGTTTTATCAATCAAAACAGTGTATAAGAAGCTTAAAATGGCTATTTGTAGGTAAATGAAGCTTTTGTAAATTAAGAATGTTATAAAATTGATTGAATTTACAAATAAACATAGTTTTCTCAATATGATACACTAATAAATATGTACTACAATCTCTTTTATTTAAGAAACAAATTTAAGGTAATAAATTTAGAGGCAAAAATAATGAAATATTATATTATATTATATAATGTAATATAAAAATCGAAAACTTTTTAAAACTTAAATGAAACAAACTGAAAAAGTAAAAATAAATAAATAAAATTTGTTTAATGATTTTTTCGTATAACTAAAGCAACTATAATAATCCTTGGAATGTACAATTGAAGACTTTTTAAACTTTCTGGAACACTTCTAGGAAAAAGCAAATACAATAATAATAAAATAGTATATATTTAGGTTAAAATCAGATAAAGGCATATACCCAGTCGTCTTCTTCATCACTTGTTCATCTTTATCACAGTTCAATCGCCGATGCTTCTTGCCGGAAAATATTTTTTTATTATGTTTTTACTCTTCTCTCTGCACTATAAATACTCTAGTGTTCACGATTTGAAGGGTAAAGCTATACTAATGGAACTTTGGTCGGCCGGGGGGTCAATGGAACCCCTACCTCCCTGTGGTTCCGCCGATGTTTATATAGGTCACTCAGTTTAACTGTTTATGAAAAAAGTAACAATGAGACAATATTGAAGCTAGACATGCCAATCGGGTCGGGTTGGCAGGTTGTGCTTAGTAAACTCGTAATCTTCTAATTGTAATGCTTAAATTGAGCCTTTTCTATTCTTGGCTCTTGTAATATAAAATTGATGTAAATTGCTTCAATTGGATGTAATTAATCAACTGTGTTATAAGTAACCAAAGGAAAATTATGAAAAGGATTCAAATATGTCCATATTTACGACTTTATACAATAAACGAGATGTATGATGAAATAAGACCACAAATTTAAATAATGTATGTGCGCGTGCATAAGAAAGTTAACTTTTAATCAATTTGTTCCTTTATTACACATGGCTATATGTTCACGTGTGCATGTTAGCGCTTAGACAAGTCGCTACATGTGATCCTTATTTTATTAGTCATGTTTTCGTTACATACTTCGTATGTATTTATATAGCTGACATGGTGTGTTCTTTCAAAAATTGCTTCTCTACATTATAAAAAAATATTTTTGCAATAGGAAAATAGATCTTAAATTAAGAATTTGAATAGTTTTTACCATTCAGCTTTTGCACAAGACTTCAATACTCACATTAGTAACGGGTAGAATCATGAAATAATAACCAAGTCTTAGTATTGTATCGTTATAGTCGCGTAAAGTTTTTTCTAAGTACAAAAACCATTAGAGCTTCAATCAGAAGCGACAATTTTGACATGACCGTTATGAAAAAAATTAACAGGTTTGGATTGCAAAAATTATAAGTGGGTCTAAGTTGTCCAAACACAAAAATAATTGTGACATTTCAATCCACAGACAGAAAAATCTAGAAAGCGAAATAGAGAGACAAAAACCAATTAATTCAAAACAAAAATCTAACTTTGAATGCATAAAAGGTCCACAAAAATCAGCCAAGTAATTATATATAGGGTAAATTACACTTTTCGTCCTTTATATTTGTATCGGATTGCAATAGATACCCTTTAACTTTAATAATTACAATCACAGTCCTTTATTTGAAAAACCCATTACACCGTAGGTCCTTTAGCACAAACTAGGTTAAAATTGTCAATTAAGTATGACGGGTGCCTTGCACATAAGGGTATGTTAGTAATTCTACCACTATATTTAAAATAGGAAAATTGGTTTTTAATAAACCAACATTTGTCCCGTTGGTAAATAATAAACTTATCTACGTAATTGGTATACAATAATCTTACCTATCAACATACTCAATGAACTTCCGTTAACTGAAGTTAATTTTTAAGTTTTATTTATTACACAAAAAGTCCCATGTAGTTGTAATTTACTAGTTTTAACTATTTTGTAAAACAAAAAAAACCTCAAGGGACTGTAATTTACTAGTTTTAAAATAGTTAAAACTAGTAAATTACAACTACAGGGACTGTTTGTGTAATAAATAAAACTTAAAAACTAACTTCAGTTAAAATTTAACGGAAGTTCATTGAGTACCAACATGTTGATAGGTAGGATTATTGTATACCAATTACGTAGGTAATATTATTATTTACAAACGGGACAAAGGTTGGTTTATTAAAAACCAATTTTCCTTTAAAATATCTATTTGTTTCTTTCATTTTTACAGCCATACACATGACACAACCCAACCCAACCTAAACCCTTATCCTCTTTCACTTTCTTCTCTCTCATGTTTCTCTCTATCTCAATTTCCCTCAATCTCAATTCTTTCTCTGTCCAAAATCAGAATCGTTTCTCTCACTAAAACACGCACTCTTTAGTCTAAAGTTATTGTCTTGAGTAGCCAATTATGATTTTTCAAACATTATAATCAACTTGTGATAATACCCGCGAATATCGCGGTGTTGAAAAATGATATGTTTGTTACTTTTCAAAAGAAAATACGTTGTTATCATGGCAATTTGAATTTAAATATTAAAAAAACAAATTCATCGTACTACAAATGTAAAAAAAAAAAGGGAACGAAAAGTAAATGTAAGAAATATGTTTTCCGGATGTTCAACATAAACTGAAACTCTGTTACTCTAACACTTCTGCCTGTTCAAGATGTCAGCAAAACTCATGAAATCAAAGCCGTAAGGGGATCCACCAATATCTTCACATTGAATAGCTTCGGTTGTACCTTGGAAACATAGCCTGTTTTGATTGTCAACATACCTGTAAGCAGTGTTGTAAAAGTCGGATTCCAAGGCCGAGTACTCGGCGAGTATTCGGTACTCGGAACCCCTCCGAGGCGACTTCCTCCTAGGCGGACTCAATTAGTCGGCCTCGGTCAAACTCGGTCAAACTCGGCGCCTAGTCGGACATAGTCGGAAAGAGTCGGCCTAGTCGGTCAACGTGGTTTGTTGACTTTTAATTAGTCAAAATCGGTCAAAATCAGCCTACTCGGCCTTGTACTCGGACTACTCGGCCTTGTACTCGGACTACTCGGACTTATATTCAGAATATTTGAACTTTAAACATGTTTCGTTTTAAATTATACTCAGTTGACATGAATTATGCTTATTTTAACATATGTATAATATATAACAATTAATTTTCTTTATAGTTACCATGTTCGTGTACTCCCCGAGTACTCTCCGAGTACTCCGATTACTCCCAACTCCCCAGTCGGCCGACTAGAGACCGCCTAGCGACTTTTACAACACTGCCTGTAAGTAGAGTTATTAAAACCGATAGTTGGATTCCTGATAATTAAACATTGCTTTTCCACTAATGATTGTTGAAATTGTCGTAACACTCGATTCAAGCATGTTGCTTCAATCTTTGCACCCTGTATAATGTATGAAAAAAATAATAAAATAATTCATAATCAAATAGTATAATAGTATAATAAAGTACAAATTTGAATATATATTGGTAAATTCATAAAAATTAAATAAACCTCTTCATCAATCAGAATCATGTCCAATGAGTATAGTTGACTGGGATTCGGCCTTTCTGGGTGTTCCCAAACCCTGATCACCCTAACCTTGACAGAAAACTGCTCTTGAAATGCATCAACAACTCTCAACATAGTGATGTTATGGTTCTCCATAATATCTATGACACGGAGCAAAAAATACTTCAATATACGAATCACAAAAACGAAAGACCAACGCAAAATATTAAACAAAACAAAATGCATAAACATTTTTAGACGGAAAACAGAGTTTAAAAAATTGTGTTTTCTTGCAAAAATAATATCGTATATAAGAAGTGCAAGAGTAAAACGTAACCTAACCAATGAGAAGATATGAATGACACAATGATGAAATGAATGGAGCTTTGAAACACTACTTATAGGAGCAATATGAAAAGGTATATAAGGAAAACATCAATTTATCAATTTAATCATAATCAACATCAATCAATCAATATAATCTATAATCAAAAAATGAATACAAAAAATATGTTAACCTTTTTTTAAGTAGAATTTTTTAGTATATTTATTAATAAAGTTCGACAATTAAATAAATTGTTATTGTTATTACATATAAATAAATATTAATTTATAGTTAATCAAAATTCAAATCAATTAAATATTATTTCTAAAAATAAGTAAACATCATTTACAGTTATTATTATAATTACAGTTATTGTATCAATCAATTATCAAGCAATTACATATCAATAAATATTAAATTACAGTTATTCAACAATCAAATCAGTTACATGTTATTTCTAAAAATAAGTAAATCTATTTTAGGTTAAATTATATATTTTAAGGAATAGTATCAATCAATTATCAAGCAATTATACTTATATAAATTATACTTATAGGGTGGAGATACAATAGGAAGTTTATTTGGCTAGGAAGGCTAGGAAGTGATCTTGACCATCCATTAAGTTAATCAAGGGCTAAGATTAAATCAGGGAAATTGAAAGAAAGAAAAGATGCGTGTGAGTTTGTTCAAGGGCATTCTAGTCAACCCAAGCCAATAGTTTCTGTCTCCTCCAATCCCCCCCCCCCATTTTTAAACGTTAATAACTCTTTCATACGACATTATTTTTTTATAAAAATTGCACAAAAAAAACGAGCGTTTTTTATCTTTAAAACGAGTATAGTATTGCTATATTTAAAAAAAAAATTAAACCCAGTTGTGTAAAACGCAATAGAAAAACCACCAGTTACGTAAAACGCAATGAAAAAAAACCTAAAAAATGACATTTTTCTAAAACGCAATGTACCAAAAACACAAAGAAATGACTTATTTGTAAAACGCAATGGCCAGAAAACACAAAGAAATGTCTTATTTCTAAAACGCAATGGACTGAAATCACATAAAAAAGTGTTTTACCTAAAACGCAATGCACAAAAAACACAAAGAAATGTCTTATTTGTAAAACGCAATGGCCAGAAAACACAAAGAAATGTTTTATTTGTAAAACGCAATGGCTAGAAAACACTTAAAAATTTCTCATTTCTAAAATGCAATGACCTAAAAAAACAAAAGAAAGTGTTCTCTGTAAAACGCAATGGACTGAAAACACCTAAAAATGTGTTTTACCTAAAACGTAATGACTAAAAACACTTCAAAATGTGTTTTACCTAAAACGCAATGACTAAAGATACTTAAAAATGAGTTTTTTCTAAAACGTAATAGCCAGAAAACACATAAAACTCTCTTATTTCTAAAACGCAATGGACACATAAAACTGTTTGTGAACTGTTTGTGAATTTTCTGTGAAATGTCTCAACCCCAGCCAGGGGCTCTGCCCCTTGGACCCCGCCAGGGGCTGCCGCCCCCGGACCCCCGCCAAGATCGTAAAACGCAATGACTAAATAAAAACCCAGATCGTGAAAATGAAATTAAAGAATTTCTTACATGGATCGAAGCCGGTTTCTTCATCAATTGACGAAATTTGAATGATAGAAACACTTATCAGCGATTGAATCGAACAAATCGAGTGATTATCTTCAAAATCACCAGAAAAAACGAGATTTTGAATGAAATTAAACTGGGTTTTCTTCGAAAAAAGCTGAAGAACACGTTGATCGGGTGGTTGAATCATTGATTGATGACGAAAATCACACTATAATGTAGTGATTATTGAGATAGTAAGTGAAGAAAAGGTTGGAGATGGTGGGTTTTGAAAATGGTAGGTTTTGAAGTAACTGGGGAGAAGAAGGAAGAAGAAATGATGAGAATGACTAAAATACCCTTTCTCTTTATTTTAAAATTTGCCACATGTCATAATCCTATGGCTTCCTACCCTTGCTAGCCAAAATTAACTTCCTATTTGATCTTTTCCCTATACTTATATATGAATCAGTTTTCTGTTTACCATTTTAATTTTGTATATATAATTTCGGTAGATATAAGATAGATAAGAGAGATTTATATAAACAATGTTACAATCATAAATAATAAATTTTATATTGAGAAGAATTGATAGTAACAAAAAAATAGTATCTGGATATCTTAAAATATTAATTTATTAATTTATTAATTTATACATTATAAGTATGATCGTTAAATGTAGTTATCAACAGGTAAGATAATAAAAGTTGTGGTAAATTAAACTTTTTTCTATATGGTTTATTTTGATTTATCTGTTTTAACATTTTAAATCAAATAACACAAAGTCAAATTTTAAATTTTATTTATGATATTACGCTAATTGGCGATGCGACAATGGGGAATACAACATTACTTAAAATATATATATTAAACTTTTTACACTTGGAATATTTGTATAATATGTTGTTAGTATAGTCGTTGAAACAACAGGTAAGATAATAAAAGTTGTGGTAAATTAAACTTCAAAACCATAATCATTGTTAAATATAATAACCATAACTAATTTAATATATATATCATATCAAAACCAAACAACGAAAAGTAAATGTCAAAAAAGTACTAAGTACGCCTAATATGAGGAACAGCCCTTTCAACAATCAAAACTTGTTCAAGTTCATCAAAACAAAAATAAACCGTGTCACCCACCTCAATGCCAGCGGTATTCATGAATCTTGACCAGCTCCTTAAAGCATAACGATAACCTTTCTCTTTCATCTTTCATCTAGTACCGTTAGGAAACTCTATTGGAGGACTAAGATGCATAAGTCTGATAGTGATACTTGTTAAACCCAAATGCAGTTTGGACATTGCTGAAACATCATCAGGCTGCATTTGTATTGTTTTACAAAATATAAGTAATAAGAAAATTAATGTTAAAATATTTTTGTATTATGTCAATAAAAAGTATATAATATTTAATATTTATTAATTACTAAAAACATATTAACACTTACAAAATCTTCAGCAACTATACGAACAAAACGAATATAACGTCCAACTTCTTGTTCAGCAAAAGCAGGTGGATCATCTGAAATCGGATTACCATCTTTTACAAATCAACAAGTGCAACTTCAACCTGAAAACATTACATAAAAAAATTATTAAATATATTAAATATAAATATAGTAACATATAATATATATTATATAAAGAATCAGTGAAATGTATAGTTACCTCATCGACATTTACATCATCAAAATTCATTTCAACACCATTTTTACCAAAAATTTTAACGTAGAAAGAATAACCAAACCATTTTGTAAAATAAAAATAACAACCCGCCTCCAATTAATATAGACTAAGAATAACATCAATACCATTGGTAAAGCAAACTTTACCACCAACAGTTTCTATCTTAACATGAAACGTCTTGTCGCTTAAATGGATTGTTGAAATTAAATCACTAAGTGTATAATCATGGGACCTGGGCAGGATACACTCAGGTATGACCTGTAGGAATGATAAGAAAATCAAAGTAAAAATATTAGACTTGTAAACTGTTCTGAAAAAGTAATGTATTAAGATAAATTAACAGAAATTTAAAAATAATCTTACAGTAAAATAAGAAGATCTAGATAAGAGAGATGTCCAGAAACAGGTAGGACTCACACCATTAACACAATATGTTACTTTGAATCTGGTAGAATCTAAAGGATTCAAGATTACCAAGCAGCCTGTTTTAAGTCGTAAATGTGTAACGACATCTAACCAACCATTGAAAAGGAAAAACTTTCCTTTTGCTTCACTTATGAAAACAACAAATGTTCGCCCATCATATGTTTCTATCAGAACATTAGTTGGACCTTTATCGACACCCCACATTTTAGCCGCAGCGTCAGATGGAATCGGCTTACAAAAACAACAATTAAAAAGAAATTATAATTATATTATAATTAATACAAAACAAAAAACACAATAATAATACATAGAATTTCATGACAGCAACAAAATAAAATTTATAATTCATGTTAGAATTTATGAATTACCATAATAAGTTCATCCGATCGATTCATAATTCTACAGAAAGAAGGCTCCCTGATACTGATTCAAATTCAAAAAAGAATAAATTAATAAACAATAACATGTTAAGCATACTGTTCAAAACAATAAGATGAAATCGAATAAAGATTATAAAGGATTTTAAAAAAATAAATGCAAAACATATATAACATGAAATCTAATAAAGAAATCCTAAAACAATAAAGCGACAACGATTAAAAAAATAGATTAAATAGAAAATATAATAAAGATATGATAAAAGAAAAATATAATAAACAAATCATATAAATCATAAACTTTACATAATTTATAAAAATTTATAGAGAATCTAGATATAAAAAACAAATATTAAAACTTATAACCTACTGAAACTAATAAATTACCTTGATGAACTTTCCATCATCTTGAAAACCTACAAACAACAGGTAAAAAAAATTAAAAAAAAAAACCCCAATCAGATTATATATTCAAAAATTAAAAAATAAGAACAAAAAAACAATGTCATGAAGTTGTTATAAACATAAATCTATACCAAAAAATCGATACACTGAACAATATATTAACAGAAATTGATATTCATTTAAAACATGAAGATTACTGATAATAATGATTATGAACTTCTACCATATATCTTCCTTTATTCAGTGATAAGAACAAAAAAATCAAGGATTCAAAGACGCCGTAAGAGAGGACTAAAATACATACCGTGATTGTTCGAATAATCAGTATATTGCCTGCTGAAAAGAACGATACAAAACAAAAAAAAAACCTAAGATTTCGATTATTCAGTGATAAGAACAAACAAATCAAAGATTCAAAGATGCAGTAAGAGAAAAGTAAAATACATACCGTGGATTTTCGAATAAGAAACCTAAGATCTTCGATTATTCGCACAATCGGTTGCTGAAAAAGAAGGATACAAAAGGAAAAAAACCCTGAGAATTCGAAAGAGTATGAGAGAAGAATAATAGATGGAAAAATTGATCGGATAATTGCTTTATATATGGAACGACAAAACAGGACCCGGATAGATAATATGGATCCCGATTTGGGTTTCACATCAGGGAAAGTAGAGGAATATAAAATGGCGGGAAAATGAGTTATAGAGGCTCTAGATAGCGGACATGTGTCCCCTAGGTATGGCTTTTATTAGGTTAAGAAGATGAATATCGCCTTGAGTTTTTGATTTTTTTAAGTAAAAAATATGCACCAATCAAAGATGATACTTTCTATCTATTCAAAATGTTAACTGAAATTTGCACAGATGAGATCTCGATCCAAGTTACATTGATTCTTCACCAAACTGATTTCAATCACCACCTTCACCTTCTCTATCTCTCTTCTTCCACCTCTAGCCGGTTACAATTATCTTCCGACGACCACTACAAAACCCCTACCATCACAGAATCCCCGCCACCAGGTGATTGGTGGTGACGTATAATTGACGACCACCTAACCACCGTCACATACCACCACTGCCCGAGCGGCCGAGCCAAACCCCACTCCATTGCACACCCCCTCCTCCCCATCACCATCACCCTCGAAACCCTTGCTCCACCCCAGCCAGGACCACCACCATGCCGTGTTGCCGCCGTGGCTCTGCCACCAAGGGTGGTGGCCGTAAAATTACTAACATACCCTCATGTGCAAGGTACATGCCATATTTAACTAAAAATTTTAACTTGGTTTGTGCTGAAGGACTTACGATGTAATGGGTTTCCCAAATAAAGGACTGTGACTGTAATTATTGAAGTTAAAGGACATCCATTACAAACTGATACAAACATAAAGGACGAAAAATGTAATTTACCCTTACATATAACAATTTTAAAAAGATTTTCACTGTAACTATTGTCATGTCAAGCTACAGTAGATTAGTTTTCTATTTTTGTCTTCTTTTCTTGGTTTTTTTTCTCTTTTTATACCCTAAGCTTTATAAAAACTTTAGAAAATGTCATTTTATACATTCGAAGTTTAAAGTTTACGTGCTAATTTAATGTACATGGCTTAAATATAATACGTTTTCGTGCTTATTTTTATCTATGTTTTCGATTGGTCTACATATTGTCAATACGTTTTCGTGCTTATTTTTATACATGTTTTTAGTTGGTTTACGTTTTGTCATATATAATACGTTTTCACTAGGTTGTATAAATTCGAATGATTTAACATAAAAAACACTGTTTTCTAACATGCTTTTTTATGTACGTGTCGGTATAGATCAAGTTGGTTTACGTTTTGACGTAAATGGTCTACGTTTTGTCATAAATTTTGTTCGAAAACGAGTCGTGTCAAATATAATACGTTTTCACTAGGTGGTGTATAAGTTCGAGTCGCTTTACGTTTCAACGTCACCGCAACGCTCGGTACCATTCTTTAACTTAAAAAAATGCTATTTTCTTACGTGCTTTTTTTAGTATGTTTCGATATAAATCTATGTTGGTTTAAGTTTTGACATAAATTTTTCTTGGCAATGAGTCAAGTTAAATATAATACGTTTTCATGCATATATTTAACGGTACAAATTTGAGTTACTTTAAATTTTGACGTCGCCGTACGTTTTCTAGTTCAAAACAAAGGAACATGAACCAAGTAGAAGATTTGTATTGTGCTGCAACGACTATCCATCAATTATGCCCTAAAGGAAAGATTAATTAATATAAAGGAAAGATTAATTAAGTCCAAGCCCCAAATGGGTCGTAGGATTCAAAACAAATTTGAAAAAGACTCGGCCATAGGAACGGACACACCAAATAAATTATTGAGAAACAAATAAATTACAATGCATTATATCGTTGGATCTGGATTGGGGAAGGAAAAGAGGATTTCAGTGTGGGTGTTGTTAAAAGAACAATTATGAAAGGCAGGGGTTCGAGTTCCGGGTCGAAATTTAAGTGTTGTAAGTGGGTTCCTGCAAAATGTAACATTTTCGCTTGGCGTGCGGTTATTAACAGGATTCCTACGATCGAAGCGTTGAGGAGAAGAAACATTAGCATTCAGAATTCGTCATGTGGTCTCTGCAACGATGGAGAAGACGAGGTAAACCATCTCTTTTCTCCCTATGTGGCTATGTAGTGTGGAGTTATGTTAGTAATTGGTGCCGCGTTCCGCATATTTATGCTTTCTCTGTTCAAGATTCGGTGGAGTATTATGCGACGTGTGGTCTCAAAGAGCCGGAAAAAACTATTTTTCAAGGTATAATGATCATAGCTTGTTGGAGTCTTTGGAAAGCGAGAAATGAAGCCAGGTTCAGGAATGTTTAAATCAGAATAGAGAAGGTTATTAGTGAGGTGAAAGCGTTGGGGTTTCTTTGGGTTAAGAATAGAAAGAAGTTTAGAAGTTTATCATGGGAAAACTGGTGTAAATTTGTAATTATGTAGTTCGGTTGTGTGTTTTTGGTGTCCCCCGGTTTCTGGGTGGTGGTTTGTTAATGAAGTTTACTTTAAAAAAAAAAATTCAAAGCTTTGGAAAATGACAAACCGATGCGTGGGATTGGTAGATCATACCAACCGGTTTTACCTGTTTGGGTGGGTGTTTGGGATTCCTTATTTTGCACCAATTTTTAACCTATTGACTTGTTAAAAGTTAATAAGTTGAAAAATAGTGTTTGGTAAATGAATAGGGACTTTTATAATGACTTTTACTTACACTTAATAAAACGCTTTTTGAAAAGTCACAAATTCTTATTTCTGAAAACTCAAAAGTCCTTTTTGGTCATTTTACATGAATAAGTTAAATCAAACACATTTTAAAAAGCTACTTAGACTATCTCCAATGAGCCCTTGGAGAACAAGCCCTCAGAGGCCCTTAGAAGCCCTTACCATTGGAGCTCATCCATCTCAATAAGCCCTTAGGTTGGATGCTCTGACACAAGGGTATGGCTTTGCCTCGGTTCATGCGATATGGTGGGTCCAAAGTGAAAAAAGAAAAGTTTTATTTAAATATTGTGTGTAATGGGGTAGGTGATGAGTGGAAATTAAGAAGGGTAAGGATATTTGTAGGGTTGGAGATGAAAGTGAGGCTTTTAAGGATTTGTAAAGATATTATGTGGCAGATGACGTGACAGCTAAGGGTGACTAAGGACACACTTAGCATTGGAGATAGTCTTATTAACTTATTGGCTTACAAGCTAACCCAAACACTTTTTTAGACCATGGGGTGTGGGGATCCCCCCCCTCCGGCTCGTCCCCCTCGTCCCACACCACCCCCTCCCCCTCGTCGCGTCCCAAGCGGCAATCCTTCCACATTTGAGACGAGGCATGAATGCTTGAAAAGTGGGCCACCCCCACAATATAATGCTTGAAAAAGAACTATGAGGTCGGAGGGTGTCGGGGTGCCACCCTCGCCAGCTCACACTCTAGCGCCCCGAGGCGCTATCCACCCACACCCTGGAATTCAATTGGGGGCGCCATGGCTTGGGCTCCATGGTGGTAACGAGCTTCTTTCGCGTTGAACGAGGAGAATTGGTCAACATGACCGTTGTCAAACGGTCGACTTTTTTTTAAAAAACCTTTTTTTTATTCAATTATATACGTAAACCTATCCTGAACTAAATAACTCACCAATCAAAACTAAAACACACGCCAATCACAACAAAAACACACACCAATCACAACTAAAAAATGTCTTCTTCGAGCTCCTCATCCGACGGTGTTCTTGACGATATGGTTATCGCCATGACGCAGGAGGCGATAAATTATTTGCGAGAAGAAGCCGAATCCTCTATATCGCGTACCAGACAACTGCCTCTTGAACAGAATCGCTTAGGTGCTCATGAATGTCTAGTGCAAGATTATTTTTGTGGAACTCCTTTGTACGATGATGGTCAGTTTAAGCGTAGGTTTCGTATGAGCCGACGACTATTCGTTAAAATTTCTAATGATCTTGCGGGCGAATTCCCTTTTTTCACGCAAAGAGTAAGTGCAAGTCGCATAGTCGGTCTCTCAGGACTACAAAAGTGTACAACAGCAATTAGGCAAGTAGCGTACGATACAGCGAGTGATGCGTGGGATGAATATTTAAGGATGTCGTCAAGAATGTGTCATGAGTCTCTTGAAAATTTTTGTGAAGGTAATTTTTATTAACACTATTATTTATTATTTTTATTTACATCGTTATTATTTTTTAATTAACACTAGTTTATTAGGTGTTATCTCTCTGTACGGGAGATGATATTTGAGGATGCCAACCGCAGCCGACGTTGCACTTCTATACGAGGCCCATTAGCGCATACACGGGTTTCCTGGAATGTTGGGTAGTCTTGATTGCACGCATTAGGAATGGGTGGCACGTCCAACCGCTTGGAAAGGGCAATATCATCGTGGTGACCACGATGGTCCTACCCTAATATTACAAGCGGTCGCTTCTCAAGATTTATGGATTTGGCATGCGTACTTTGGCATGGTTGGTGCGAACAATGACATTGCAGTTTTAATGTCCTCGAATCTATTCGACGATGTCATAGACGTGGTTGCACCAGATACTTCATTCTATGCAAACGACGTACAGTATAAGTATGGCTACTATCTCACAGACGGTTGTGACAACTGTCAAAATTTCAGGTATCCGTACAACTATTAAACCATGATTAGTGCTTAATGACTGTGCTGAATTACAATTAATTGCTTACTGATTATTGCCATATACATACATGTGCATCATATATTGCTTAATGTCATATCATTATTGCATGAGAACTTTATTTGACTCAAATGATGCACGAAACATAGTTAGCACAGTTATCAGATAAGAAAATATGCTGACGGACTTCAGTATATAGGCAGACAGTGTGTTGAGACACAGAATGAGCCAGAAACCAAGTCTTACACTAGTATAGTGTGTAGGAAAGTAAGGATCACAAAACTGCCTTTTTAGAGATAGTTTAAGTGCCGGAAAGTGCCTAAAACTCACATAGAGTGCTGAATTCCACAAAATTCAGCAATAATCAGCATTTAAACAATCTAACATTATGCAGAAATATGGTTAAATGGTCTTGTATGCTTTCCTAAGTGTCGGGAATCAAAAGTGTTACAAAAGTTAACATAAAGCACCCTAAACTGCAAAGTTTAGCCCTTAACGAACCAGTAACCAACCGAACAACCGGACACTACCCGAAACACCAAATTTACACTAGAAGCACTGTTTTAACATTACCAAGCTAGTTATGGTCCCCGAACATCATAACACACCATACAAGTATCTAATAACTAAAACACTTTACTTACACTTGGATTTCAACCAATAACTAACTAGTTTAGTTTAACCTATGTCTAGACCCCCCTATCTACGGCCCCAACAAGGGCCCCACTTTGTTGATTTGTTTAAATATTTTAATAGATTATATTTATGCTTTCCTAAACATAGAGACCAAGAGTTAAACACTTAACATGGATTATAAGTAAACTTGAAAGTTCATCACTTCATTCCTACACTTACCAAAACACACACAAACTCTCTCTTCTCTTCTTCTTGTTCTTGGCCGACCCCAAACACCCACACACTCACCATCATTCATTCATTCTCATACAATCCAAGCATATACAAGTGTGTTAGAGGTCACATAAAGGAGCTAGGAGCTTACGGAAGTTCAAGGACCTTGTTCATTTGCTTTTATCCACTTGATTTCTTCTCTTGATCATCCCTAGCCTTAAGCTAGTGGTAAGAACCTTGATCTTGCTATTTTACTTCTAGTTTAAGTGGTTAAAAGAAGATTCATAATGTTAATCATGAAGAACACTAAGAATCACAAGAAGTAAACTTGAACATAAGCATGATTAATGAAGAAACTACGTTGTTTATGTGTTGATATACTTGTTGATCATTGTTTGTTTGTGAAAATGATGTTGATCATCATATGATCTTGCTAGATCATGATTAAAAACATAATCTAGCAAGATGAGAGGATGAACATGATAGAAGTAAATGGATCATCCTCATGAAAAAGCATGAACTTGAAAGAATATGTGGTTTTCTTGAAAAATAATGATCAAAGTAAGTTGTTAATCATGTAGATGTAAAATTTCATGGATGATTTCTCAAGAAACCAAGTTAAAAATATAAGTTTCATTAAATCTTGGTTCTTACATAAATAAACCCTATTTTTAAAGGTTAAACAAGTGTAGAAGTATATGTGTAACAAGAAAAATCCATGAAGAAACATTTTTAGGAAATATGATCATAAGTTGTAAAGATCCATATTCTTTAAAAATGAAGTTTTCAAAGAATCAATCACACTTTAGAAGGTAACAAGGCTTACTAAGAACACTAGTAAATCTCTACAAATTTTTACAAATATTCAAGTTTATGAAGTATTGGATTATGCTTGTTTTTGGCAAATTGGTAAGTAAAGGTTGTTTATTATTGATTGTGTTGATTCTTACAAAAGAAAATGATATGCTTGAAAGCATGGAAACCTCCATTTTTAGGGGAAACTATGGCAAAATTTTTCTAAAAATTAAACACTTAGAAAAATATTTCCAAACGAATATTTACAAGTGTATCTCAAACCATGAATTTTTCACATAAACCTTGCCATAATTTTTGTTACAAAAAAATAAATATTGGAGGTTGGTTTTCATAAATAAAAGTGATTAAATATGTATTTAGGAAAATATATATTTAGAAGTCACCATGTGTGTGATTATTTGTATATTGTGTGTATTAGTTATATTATTTTAGGACTTGAAATAATATAACTCACTAAAACACCAAAAATTACAATCCAAAATATTACCAAAGTTCCAAGGAATAAATATACATATTTACACAAAAATATTGGTGAAACCGAACCAAGTAATATAACTTACAAAATATTCCAGAAAATTTATTCACAAGTATATTTTGGTAAATAATATTTTGGACACCAAGGAAACGAAAGTATGATTTTTACAATTACTACAAGAATATATCATATTTTTGACAAGGGAAAATATATTATTTTTGGCAAGTATAAATATATATTTTTTCTTGAAATTTTTAGAAGATATATTATTTTTGAAAGAAATATGTATTTTCTTAAACACACATGAAATACAATATTTTTGGGGTGAAAGATATATTTTCTCAAATAAATATGAAATATATCATTTTTGTAGAAAAATAAGTTTATATATATTTTCTAAGTTAGACTTGAAAATATATTAATTTTTGGAACTTATGAGAAAATACATATATTTTTGCAAAAAAAAAATTATAAATAATTTTTCTAAATAATATTTATTACAATATATATGTTGTAAATATATATTGGTGAAATTTCATTAAGGATAATATTCCGGAAAAATTAATACGAAATTAAGTATAAGAATACTCAATGAATACAATAAAAATACGTATTCTCGTACGTATAAATACACACCGGAATACGACCCCAATACATGGCAAAAATATACAAATACAAGAATACGAATACACCCATCCTTGGGAAGGATATACACGTATAAACAATACTAAATCAAGGCATGACCCGTTCGTCTAATAGACATTAGTACGTTGTAGGTAGTCGTGTACGCCAGGCGGAGCTTTGAGTTACGGTGTTAACGAAGAACGCAAAACCGTGAGTTCATGTCCCCCTTTTCTTTTACTTGTTTTCATTTTTATAACTTCGGGGTGAAGTACATGTTACAAAATGTTTACAAACAATTACAGTTGGTATGATTAGCTAAGGATTGCATAGTAGATCATGTGAATGGGTAGGCGCATTCCTAAGACCATTAATCCTCATGTTAGGACCGAGGGGCATGAGTGATAGATCTATTTGGGTGTAGCGAGCCCACACCCATGTGGACCAGGGTGGCCCATGAGGTGACTATGTCTTACAGCTGAGGCCGGTACAAAATCTGCTAGGTTTGAGCCTTCCTACGTCGTTGCACACACATTAATGGCCTTGCAAACCATTAATTGATCTGTATCCTTGTTTTTGCTTTCTTACCTGGTTTACAAATACACATACATATTTACAATGATATCAAAGGTTTATTCGCGCACACAAACAAACACATAAAATCGCTCAACTTTTGTTGATGTTTTCAAAATGCATGTATTTCAGGGAATTAAAAGTGGATCTGGCGGGCGTTGGATGTTTCAAGTTGCATTAAGAATAAGGGATGTCATCCATTGTCCTAGGGTTTGGTTAGTGTGTCTTATCTTGGACGAGACACATCTACAAAAGCCTGATTTTATTTAGAGTCTTTTGATGAGTCCCTATGGAACTCTAAACAATTCGTATGGTTTGTAAAATTTGAATTTGAAGACTATGTTTCAAACAATGATGTTTGTGATGTTTTTAAACTAAATCTATGGTTTTATCATATAGTTGTTGTTATGATTGAATGCAATGATATTAAGCAAGTCACACATAATCACGCTTCCGCAAAAGTGTAACACCACGTAAAAACATGTCCAACTATGTGAAGACATGTGTCCTAAACCCTAATCATGTGGAAGATTGGGTTTGAAGGACTAAAGTTGTAAAACGATCAAAATATGAAACCGAAGGGACTAAAAGTGTCATCATGCAAAACTTGTGCCTCTGAATGACCACCCATGAAAAATATATCCTTAGACAAGTAATTAATTAGATATAAGAAGTCGTTTGTGAAAATAACAGAAAGATTATAAACTACAGGGGTTAAACGTGTCAACATGTTAATTCTTACCTCTGAGTGACCTTTTAACAAACCCGAGGCTTCGAAATATTCAAATATACTCTCAAAAATAAGTGATATAAATTTCACGAGGTTTCGAGATCGTTAAGTGTTGTTTACACGAGTTCCCAAGAATTAGGGTTTAAAGCATCATCGAAGCAAAACTTATGTTTCCGGAGATCGTTCAACGATACCGGACCTAACGGTGTTTGGTTATACTCCCTAGATCATCTACAAACTAACTACAAGGGCCTACTGTGCCTAAAAAGAAAGATATGAAGCTTAAAAAGGTGCAGGGGCTAAATATGTCAAGTTTTAAAACAAGTTTGGCTGACCTTCATGGCGTTACGCTGCGCGACCAAACTCCTATCATGCCGTCGCGCGACGCGACGGCTCCGTTTTGACAGCAAGCTCATTTTTGAGCTGCAGCTTGATTTTGGAGGACTTTTATGCAATTTTCTTTGTTGTGGGCACCAAGTTAACACCTTTGCAAGGCTTCTAACCACAACCAAACACTTGTAAGGCCAAGATAATTCCTTGGAGACTACACAACACACTTGGCATGATCCAATCCATTCTCAAAAACTATATATATGACATGAATCCATCCATTTCATTTGCACCATTTCATTCTATCATCTCTTCTCTCAAATCTAGTTGTTCCTGATCAAAAGGAAGTTTGTTCTTGTAGAAAAGATAGCTAGGACCCTTTGTAAGTGTGATGCTTGTGAAGTGTTATATATATTAGGTGTATATTTTAAGCCCTTTTTACACTTTTTAGCCAAGTTTTAAATTTATAAAACACGATATTTACTAACACTAAACACACATATGGGCAAGTGCACCCATCGTGGACGTAGTATAGTGTTGGTAAGATACCGAGGTCGTCCAAGGACACAAGAGCTTTTAGTACCGGTTTATCCTCAACGTCTAATGAAATCAAAAAGTTAGAAAAAAGTTTTTTAAACTACGAAAATAAAACTAACTAAAATGCTAAAAATAAAATAAAATAAAAAAAAAACAGATAGACAAGATGAGTCACTTGGATCCGATTCGTGTGTAGTGTAACCTTTGATTATTTTCGCACTTTTACACTTATTTAAGAGACTATCTTAGTTATTGTAGTAGGCCCCTCTTTTGAAGGCGACGTCACCCTCAACCCAGTAGTTTGAGTCAGCAAGGATACAATCCTAAAGGGTCGGATTATTGAAAGATAATTAATTAAGCTATTAATGCATAATGTGGTAGGCCCCTCTTTTGAAGGCGACGTTACCCTCAGCTAAGTAGTCTGAGTCAGCAGGGATACAGTCCTAAGTAGCTGGGTTAAAGTTTTAATAGTAGTTTAACTTATGAGGGGATCAAAGAGTTTGGACCCCCGCCATCCAATACCTTTGGGTATTGAAGGAGGTCCTACTAAATTTGATCCAGGTCCTTTGCAGGATCTGTACACTGAACAATGGCAAGACTCTTACCAAACCGTTCCCTTAACCCTCGACCAGGTAGCCAACATACCTCCATATAGACCGTGGAGATATGAATGGTGAAAATCTTTTATTTTATATAGACAGTAAAATAATGCCAAGACACCATGGACAAACGATAAGGAAGAATCACCTTCAACATAAGAAACTAGTAATTAAAGTCATTAATACAAAACCAATTAAAAAGTGCAAAAGATTAAAAATAAAAAGTATTACACTAAACACTTGTCTTCACCAAGTGATGTAAGAGACTTAGGCAAACATGGCCTTTGATTGTCAAGAACTCTTACGATCATCTTGGTTCCCGAGACGACTCACACACTCTATGATGGACAATGGATGATGGTGGTGGATGATGGTGTTATGGTGGTGGTGGGTGGTGAGTGAAGTGTGAGAGAGGTGGTGTGCTAAGGGATGAGTTGCAAGAGCTCCAAACACTCCTATTTATAGGCTGAACAGAAGCTCGGGCACGGCCCCGTGTCCGTCGGACTCTCTCTTCATTAATTGCAATTCGCAGTTCCAATAAATGCGTCTGCAGGAAGCTGATCACGCCCCTGTGTCCGCTGGGCACGGCCCCGTGGTGGGCAACAGAAGCTTCTATGAGTTTGTCTTTTCTGCTGACTCTTGGGCACGGCCCCGTGCTCGCTGAGCACTGGGCGTGTTCAGTCTTCTGTCTTCTTTGTTTTGCTCGGGAAGATGCTGTCGGGAGGTCGGGCATGCCACTTTTGTTCCTTTTCTTGTATTTATGTTAGATTTAGCTGTCTTTTTGCTTCTTTTGTTCATTTGATCTCATTTAATCCTGAAAATACAAAAGGAAGACAAAAGCACACTTTTTCCAACATTAGTACTAAAAAAGGGTTAGTTTTATGCCACAATTGATGTAATTTATATGTTGCATTTTGTGCACATCAAAGTGTCTTAGCCCCCTTCCTTAGTTCGGTTTTTAGTTTAAAAACCGAAAAGTCAAAGTTAACGTAATTTGACTTTGGCTTTCGGTTTAGTCACAAATGGTCCAACCACTGTCCAAATTAAAAGTGGTTATGCGACCATAATTAGGTAGATGATTAACCCTTAAAAGGGCACCTCCTAATTATTTCGTTTGACTAGTTAATTGTCGGGTCAAACTAGTTAGTCAAAAAGTCAAACTGGACAGAAAGTTTAAAAATAATTTAAACTAATAAAACAAAGGTTCTAAATTATATTTTAACATTCTAATGACTTGGTAATTAGTATTAGAGCATGTTTAATCAGGTCTAACCCGACAATTATCAGTCTAAGGTCAGTTTATAACCGAAAGTCGCAAAAGCTTGACTTTTGCTTTGACTTTCAGTTCTGACCCGTTTAAGCTTAATTCTCCCATGTTTTAAGCTTTCATTAGGACCATATTATTCAGTAGTATAACCCTCTGGAGTTATATTGCTTGGTCCCTAGTAGTTTGAATTATATGCTCTTGTTGTTAATATGCTTATAAATGTCGTTGTTAGTGCACCTACGTCTGCTGACTACGTCTTTCATCAAGTCATGAATATTGAGAAGATCGGAAATGACACGGAATACTAGAATAGTGTTTTGTATATGGATCACTCATATGTTCATAGTTCTAGGGTCGCTTTTATGTCATGGATTGTCAGGATCGCTTATAGAGTCTTGTGTCTGGATCGCTTTTGTGTCATCATGTAGGGTCACTCATACGGCATGTCGTATGAGCGGTCCAGAACTTCTATATATAGGAGGGGCGATCCACACACATAGATAACGGTGTAATTGTTCCGGTACTCTGCCGAAGTGCTGTCTGAACGTGTAATCTTGCAAGAAATCAATATAACAACAGGTTTAAAGTGTATACAGTTTCAATAGCACCGAATTATTAGTTTCCGCCTCTTAATTCGGACACGAACTTCTCTGAACGACTCGTGAGGTCAGAAAAACGATCCGACAAGTGGTATCAGAGCTCAGGAGGAGGAGTTCTTGCCATTGTAGCTGCTATTCTTCTGTTTTTCTACTCTTTCTTCATTTTTTCAAAATTTTTCACGGTAAAACAAGCTCAAAATCACACAATGCACTCGGAAACATGAATTAACAAATCCTGGAAGTTTTCAGAACTAAAATCGAAGTAGAAACAGAGATTTTAGGTGATTTGTTATTTCAGGATCGCTCATTAGGTGACGTAAGCCTTTGAACCGCTCAAAATTACATGTTTGGATCGCTCCAAGAGACAGTTTTTAGTTGAATCGCTCGAAAGTTTAATATTTGAACCGCTCGAGTTGACTTCTGGATCGCTTATTGATACATTGGTTGAACCGCTCTTATTGACTGATCTTGGACCGCTCGAATTAAAAATTGCCTGGATCGCTCGAAATAGCATTCCTGAACCGCTCGAACAGATTTTTGTGAATCGCTCAAATGAACAAAATTGTGAATCGCTTTTAGTGACATTGTTGGACTGCTCGAACGGATTGTGTATTGGACCGCTCATTTGAACATTTAATCATTTCATTGGACCGTTGTTGTGAACTGATTGATAAAATTTGAAAATCATTGTGAATTTTTGAACAGTTTGAAAGATGGATACGGAATTTTATAACGCTTTTGCTACCCCGGTCTCGATTACTCAGAATGCTTTGATTGAAAATGAAACCGGAACGTCTCAGAAACCACCGAAACTCATGGATATTGATGATTACAACGTGTGGTCGGAACGATTCGGAAATTGGGTTGAAGCTTATCATCTGGATGCATGGGAACACACTGAGGAACCATATGATAAACCAGTTAAAAATGGTGTGCAACTAACACTTCGAGAGATGAGTACAGATGAGAAAAAGAAGTATCGAGATGAGAAATTGATGGTCAGTCTACTTCAACAAGCGATAAAAGAGGATATCTTGATTCTGCTTCAACACGATGGAACTGCATATTCGATTTGGACAGAATTGGAAGCAAAGTTTACGGGAAGTGATGACATGTTAAAGAACAAAATGTCTCTCATGAAAAAAGAATTTGACTTGTTTCGGGGATTAAAAAATGAAACCACCAAACAAATTATTGATCGATACTGTAATTTGGTGAGAAATATGACAAAGTTAGGTGTTAAGAAAGATACTGACGAATTAATTGAAAAACTTGCAGATGCGCTTCCATATGAAATCTGGGGAACATTTTTGATGATGCTGAAGTCCAACAAAGCAGAATACAAAAAGATGAAACTAGGGGACTTCATAAAGCATTTGGAAGCTCAAGAAATAGAGCAGAGAAAGATCGCTAGGATGAAGAACTACGATGGAGAGCAGGATATCAGTCTGTACTACAAGCATGGTGCTACTGATTCAACAAAGTTTTCTCCTAAGATCGAAACTGCTTATAGTGTTAAAGATTCTGCTGAGAAGACAACATCTCAAGGATCAAGCAACATCACGAGATTTTCATCTTTTGATCCTAACATCTCTGTAACAAAGAATGGTAGAAAACTTCAGTGTAACATTGTATTAAGCCTTGAAAATGATCATTTGAAGACTTTTGAAGACTACACTGAAGATATTGCAAAAAATCAAATGTCTTTGTTAGGGATGATATTAGAATCTTATAGTTGTTTTGTTGCAGGAAAGATCGGAAATCCAATGCTCACAAAAGAGGATTACGATCAAATTGATGCTGAAGAAATGGAATTGATGGATATAAAATGGTGTATGGCGAGTGTGATGAGACGTGCTAAAAAGTTCAAACAAATTACCGGCCGTGATGATTTTCGTGATGCAAACGTTTCAACTTTAGGTTTTGATAAATCTAAAGTTACATGTTTTCGTTGCAGGGAGAAGGGGCATTTCAAGAGGGAATGCAAAAACCGTGAAGCTACCGGTGCCCAGAATCCTTTTGGAAACAATGATTATCACAAGAAGGCCATCTATCATCAAATCACTCAACCAGCACAGCAGCATCAGGCACAAACGGCTCATGGGAGAGATGTGGTTGATAAAAGAGCATGTGTTGTTAGTCAGGGAAAATATGATAATTTTACCTGGGAAAAGTATCTTCCAAAAGATAGAAAAGTGTGTTTAGCTGAACAAAATGACGAGAAGTTGGCTGAAGGATTTACTTGGGATGATTTCTGTACAGATCAAGATTTTATGGCCAAAAATACTTCTCATGCTTTCTTTGCTAATGCTTATGATCTAAAATGTGCAGAAAGATGCAGAAAAGTCATGGAAGCTGCTGAAGAGAGACGAAGAAAGATTCAAGAGGAGGCTGAAGAGGAAGAGAGATTGAAGGAAGAAGCGAAAGCTGAAAAATTGAGAAGAGCTCACTTTTTAAATTCAGGCAGGACAGTCAAAGAGGTTCCTGAATTTGAGATTAAAGTGGATGCTGAACCGGTCATGGTCCAAGAAAAGTGTATGAACTGTGATTCGCTGATTAAACAGAACAATGAGTTGCTGCATAATATTCACAAACTGAAAGAATCGTATGATACTATGAACAGAGAAATCAACAAATACACAGATTCTTATGGTGAACAAGCTGAAGCGATGAATACTTTGAAGATAGCTTACCTAAGACAGCTTGATACGGCGAATTATAACATAAAGAAATGTGCAGATCTCGAGCTTGAGTTGGCAACACAAAAGATAGAAACTGAGAAAGTTAAGAAATTATTAGACAGTTACTCATGTTCTACTTTTTTTGTTGACAGGATTTATCCAGTGGTGAAAGATTTGAAGACTTTTGAAGAAGTGAAGATATTTGAAGAAGAAAAATCCATGACAAAAGATGAAGAAAAATTGAAGACTTCTGGTAAGAAACCAAGTGTATCCTACAATAGATGTCCGCCCCCAGTCGAAAATGGATATTCACCTCGAAATCCAAATTCAGAAAGAGTCAATCAAGCAATCAATTTGAAATGGGAGTCTGGGTCGTCGGATAACTTACCAGAAAGTATTGATGTCACATATACGTCATCAGACACTGATCATGAGTCAAAGTCGATAAAAAGTATGGTCGATCAGGTGTTAGACACAGATGACAATGAGGAATCAAAACCGAAGTCAAAACCCGAGTCAAAGTCTGGGTCCAGTGCGTCAAAGCCAACAGTTAAAAAGGACAAAAGGGTTTATGATAAAGAGTTTTTACTTTCGAAATCTAATTTGAATGATGAATCAGTCAAAGTGGCATATACTTTGAAAGGTTCTGACAAATTATATTCAGATGAAAGTTTTCCAATAAGAAGTGTCAGAATTGAAATGATTCAAAAGGTTTTCAAAATGACAGAAATTAATATTTCTGAAATAAAAGATTTCAATCTTAATGGAAAACCTAAACAATACACTTCAAGAGATCAACAAAGAATCAACAAGAAAATGGGTTACAATTGTGGTTATAGTTTCCAAAAGAAACCAAACCATGATCGTAATTACAAAAAGAAAGGTCTTGGTTTTAATCCACAGAGAAACTATAAAAATGAAAAAGTTTATAAACCAAAACCAATGTTTGTTGCAGGAAAAACAACAGAAGCTGACAAAGAGAAATCATTCAGAAATCAGACAAATCAAGAATTCCTTGCTAAGAAGCAAGAGGGCATGATGAAGAAAGAAGACCCGAAAAAAGTTGAAAAGAGATCTTGTTTTCAGTGTAAAGATGTGGGTCATGTTGCGAAAGATTGTCCAAAGACATTTCGACCAAAACAAGAAGTCTCAAGAAAAATGAAAGAAAAAGTTGTTGAGAAAACTGAACTGTCAACCCGGAAGTTCACAGGCTTTGAGAATTCAACTTATGAGAAAGGAGAATGTTCAAAGAGTGCTTCCAAAAGAATAGACAATGCTACAAATCAGAAATGGGTTGTAAAAGGTTCAGGTAACAAGTCTGGTGATGAATCTGATTCCATAAAATCAGAGGAGCCACGTGTTGAGAAAAAGAAAGTTTCGATAGTGGACGATGTGAATTTTCCGCCACTAAGTGCTAAAAATTACAAATCTAAAATCGGAAAACTTGATATTTCAAATCAGTTTTATTCTGACAAGAAGAAAATTGATGTTGAAAAAACTTTCAATGGAAATGTAAAACGCATCTTTGGAAAAATGGTCAGTGGTAAGGCCCAAAGCATTCAGGATTTTTATGCTTCCAAAGGATGGGTTTACAGGTCGGTTGAAAGAAATAATGAAAACGATGAGGTTACACCCAAGGAAGGTCAGGCTTGGGTGGATATATTTTTCCAAGAATGAAAACCTGACTTGCCGGAGATCCCAAGATGGTATCGTGGATCATGAATCGACATCTTTCTAAGTTTGTTTGTAAAGTTGCAGGATTTGCCGGAACTCCCAGGTTTGTAAGCGAGGAGTAGGAATCGGCATCTTGAGAATTCAACCAAAAGATGGTAATTGGTTGAAAAACAGGTTTGAAGAGCTTGAATTGCTAAACTTACAATTGGTTAAATAGTTTTGATTGATGTAGATCTTACAAGTGGTTAAATCAAGGTCATTAAATTGGACTTGATTTAATTATCATTCATGAAATTGGTAAACAATGTGATGATTTGAACCCCAATTTGCAAAAGATAAGAACAACAAAACTTATTTTCCGGAAAAACCATTCTGATTAAAACAAACTTAAGTGTTTTGAAATCATTATGGGAAAATAGTTTGTTGTGAGGGGGAGTTCTGATTGTTTAAGCCAAACGGATGGAGAATTGAGGTGTTTTGATATCAGTTGTCATGTTCTGGACAGTTTGTTTTCAATTTTCTTTAGATGTATTTGAATTTTAGGGGGAGTAAGTATTTTTTTTAGAAAATCCAAAAACATTAAGTATTTTTTTTTAGAAAATCCAAAAACATCAGAAAATTTGAAAAAGACAAAAACATGATAAAATTTAAAATGAGTTTTATTGCAAATAAGAGGAAATGATAGTATATCAGTGGACTATCACGGCATGCTAAAGAATTGTAAAGTTAAAAGGTGTTAAACAATCTTACTGCGGATGTGTCAGTAGATTTTCGCACATTTAGTAAATTGAAACGAGATATAAACCTAAATCAAACTTGCTTGATTCGTGGGTAACTATTCTTGGATATATGGGTAACCCCCGAAATCTTGTTTGAAAGGTCCCGTATTCTGAAATACTAGGTCTTTATGCTCAGTGATATCTGGGGTATTATTCCGGGACTTCTGCTGTATGGAAATACTGACCTAGTTCCCGAATAATACTTTCTGCAAAAAGCTTTGAAATATAAGCGCCGCCCTCAGCAAACTGATTAAACAATAAAATTGGTAATCTTTGCTGTTGTAACAAAAGATCCTCTAAAGGGGACCCACCAAAAGTCGAAGCCGTCATCTCTCTGCGTATACGGAAGTATCGACCTGAGCTCTCACGGCCCTCGCACATAACCCCTTTACAGATATCATCTGTGGTATACTCACCTGTAAGACTGAATATTTGGGATCTGGATACGGGAGTATATTCAAGTGGAGTGATACACAATTAAGTTTAAGTCTTTAAAACATTAATATCGTATCTTGAATCGATTGAAATCTGTGTTGAAAATTTAAGTGGACAAACATACTGACAATCTAGGTAAATTGTTTAGAACTTATCATGTAATCAAGCTTAACGGTGTTTGTGATATGTTTCATAACTGATATGATCCTCTTGCACAAACTCACAAAAATATTGTTTGTAAATATTTCTTTTTCCGCATTTATCTTTCATACAGAAAATTCAAAAAGATTTTCAGTGTGTTTTAGCATAAATTTTTGAAAAATCAAAAATATTTTCGACAACTGGTGTTGAGATGCTGATTTTCAAAATTCAAAGTGCTAAACTTGAAGAACTGGTTTGGGGAGTGTTTGTGTGTAAATGGTAAAGTTGTTTTGTTTAAAACCAGTAATCATTTCTTGAATGCAAAATCATTACTGTATTTGTACAACATAGTTTCTAAATTGTTGAAAAGTTTATTCTTTGTAGAAACTTATGGTTGGGTAGAGATTGTGCAGGACTTGAGCCAGGTATTGATCCTGAGAGAGAATAGAGTCAGATTACGATCTTGAACCTGATTGGAGCCTGTTAACGATCTAATAATCAATGAAAGTTTGAATTCCAGACTACAATCCCAGCTATGTGAGAGGGGGAGTCTGAAGACACCGAGTCAACATTCAAAAGAGAAGAGTTTGATGATGATGAAGATAGAGAACGAGGATTCTTGAAATGACAGATATTTCAGAGGCAGATTGTCGACTGATGAAGATTGTAGACAGAGCGAATGCAGACTGGAATGATCTTTGAAGACATTGATGAAGACTCCGTCAACATCCGAGGGGGAGTTTGTTAGTGCACCTACGTCTGCTGACTATGTCTTTCATCAAGTCATGAAGATTGAGAAGATCGGAAATGACACGGAATACTAGAATAGTGTTTTGTATATGGATCGCTCATATGTTCATAGTTCTAGGGTCGCTTTTATGTCATGGATTGTCAGGATCGCTTATAGAGTCTTGTGTCTGGATCGCTTTTGTGTCATCATGTAGGGTCGCTCATACGGCATGTCGTATGAGCGGTCCAGAACTTCTATATATAGGAGGGGCGATCCACACACATAGATAACGGTGTAATTGTTCCGGTACTCTGCCGAAGTGCTGTCTGAACGTGTAATCTTGCAAGAAATCAATATAACAGCAGGTTTAAAGTGTATACAGTTTCAATAGCACCGAATTATTAGTTTCCGCCTCTTAATTCGGACACGAACTTCTCTGAACGACTCGTGAGGTCAGAAAAACGATCCGACAATGTCGTAAATGCCCTTTTGACACATAAATGAGATTTTTAGAAATGTGAGAGGACAAAAACCTTTGTTACTGATATATAAGCTTGTCCCGAAAATTTGACATCATTTCTTGGTCTCAAATAGGAGTTATGCCCGATATCGTAATTAGAAGCTTTTTGTTAATTAAATTGCGATATCTTGCATAAGTCATGTTTAAACTTGGATTTTGAACCAAAACTCATTACCTATTGTTAAGATATTATTTTTTAAGGAATATTAGGATTTTTTTGTCAGATTATAAACTGATCAAATCGTGGAGTTCTTGTGTAATTCGGTAAATGATGATAATACCCTTTTCATGCATAAAATGAGATTAACAAAGGATTTGAATGCCAAACCTTTTCCTACTGATTTCATACATTAAATTAATTATTTTGAGCATTTAAAACTGATCAAAATCTCATATTTACATAAACATCTTAATTATCGTCAATTAGCGAGTTTTACACTAACTAGGTGCATAGTATGGTTTAAAACCATATTTAACGCCTAAGACTTACTACCTACTGAATTTTTAAACAAATTTTAATATTATTACAGTAAGTATAAGTCATGAACTCATACTTCCAAAAATGTCCTTAAAGGCATATGTGAAATGACCAAAACGCCCTTTGGGGCATAGTTTGGCCATAAATAGTAAACCTCACATATGTATAATATCTTACTGATGTAATGTGATAAAATAAATATTTTTACTGATTACAAAAGACCAGAACCTCAGTTTATTATAAAATCTCTTTTATAATCATTAAAATGACCAAAATGCCCTTACGGGACTTAAAATGGTTTTAAATACTTCTTGGGCATAAATGTTGACATCTTACTGATGTATTAGCATATTTTAAGCATAATAACATATGAGACCTATATATAATTCATTTGGTTACCCGTTACGCATTTATGCATTCGGATCGGTTTATGTGACTAGTTTACATAAAATAGCCGAAACGGGTCTAACCTTGTCATCAAACCCTCAAATTTCAGAATGTGTATAGTTTGCCCATATTATACAAGTATCCAAACTTGTTGGGCCTGAATCATATTCTATTCCGGTCACTGCTTAATCTAGCGTATCGTATCGTTTCTAAAACTTTGAGTTAGCCGGTCTAGGTCCATGACCTAAATAAGACCCGTTAGCATTCTGAATTGGTTATATATTACCATCATTCCAGACTAGAGCCACCTGGTAAAAGCTACCTGCATTTAGATAGATTGAATACGACTGAGTTATTTTGCTGTGAATCAAGTATTAGCTCAGGTAAATACTTTTAACTTATTTTCCCTTATACGGGCTTGGGATATGGTATTATAATAATACCACTTGGTCGGGTATGAAATCATTTAATCGGATTGTGATTAATAAATTTACATAACCCGTTTTAATCTGTCTTGTTCGATAACATAAGCATTGGGGGTTAATATGACCGTGTCCTGGATATCCTCGGCTCATTTCATTTGAAAATGGCCACGACCTATGCACGGGGTGTAGGCATACATCTGACAGATGCAAATGCTAAAATATAAACCCACATGTTGGGACAACTCCTTTGTGGGTTCTATAAGTGGTGAGTCGGTTAATCAAGACCGGCTTCCAACCGGCCCCAATTGTATGACAAACATGTAAATCTGTATACAAGATTATCTTTAAATAATTGTCCCAAGTTATAAATGATTTGTGCCTTGTGCACTTAAATCAATTTTCATAAATGTTTTCAAAAGAGTCAGTTAATTATATTTACCAGTGAAAGCTGACATATTTTCCAAAGACTAAGTGGCAGGTACTACTCGTAATAGGCTGGGAGATTGCTCGGTGTCGAAATAGAGGATCTTGCAAATCTTTAAAGATGCCTTAAAGTCTGCTAAACTTCATTTTATACATTCTGTAAAGATCCACCTGTGGATTTGATATTACAGGCTCGTCTATAATAAATACTTTGATATTTTCATACATTTGGGTTTGTAATAATATTTTATATTCCTAGTCTTCCGCTGTGCTATTCTGTGTATGTTTGACCATGATGATATCAACTACGTCACGATACTCCCCACCGGGCCCACCGGTTATACGTGGAAATATCGGGGTGTGACAAGTTGGTATCAGAGCCAACATTGAGTGAATTAAACACTAACCTTTTGTGTTTAATCTCAATGACACAGTAGCATATTCCTTAGACCTCCTGAGTCTAGACTTAACATAGGAATGCTCTCATCCCTATTAAGTAAACATTGTTTTCGATTTTATGTATTTTGAATAAGTCGCCAAGCAAGAAAGCCATTGATGGAGATTCTCCTCATCCGAAGCCAAGGAATGTTAAGCTTCGTAACACGGCTAGGAAAAGCGTGCGACCGGTTTGGAGGAAGACCTTTATGGATTCATTCCCAAAACCAAATCTATTGAAATTTATCATCAAACTTCGGAGTCCATACCATAGGTCCCTGAGGCTCCAAATTTTGAAGTCTGTACCAGTGGAGTCCACACCAGGTGGTCCCTGAGGCTCCCGTATTGAAAATAATACCAGTGGATCCTAATGATCCCTATTTCTTACCTTCAAATTTTGAAATCCCAGACTTGGATTACATCAGTCAAAACCCAATCCGTGATCCATATCATTCTTTAACCATAGAATCCTTGAATTCTACTTCTATAACAGATCCTGATTGGAATACTTATTTTATTCATTGAAGTCTTCAGTGTCTCTACCGAATATGGTAAACAAAGAAGAAAAACCATCAAAATGGAGCAAGGAAGGCGTTAGATAATCCTTCTTTCACAATATTCATTATCCTTTAAGTCCTTATAAGGACCTATCCCTTCTATATAGTCCCTGTGTGGACATATTTTTCGATTTAAAGACCCTGTATGGGCATTTGCTATTAAGTACCTTTATGGACATATTATTTCATTAAAATCCCTTGTGGATATGATATTTCATTATAGTCCCTTCAAGGACATATTGTCTCATTAATAAGTCCCAATGTGGATGTACCTTTTGACTTAAAGTCCATGTGAGGACATTTGTACAGCAAAGCCCTTTTGTGCGCACGTTGTACCAATATAGTCCATTTATGGACATGTTATTTCATTAAAATCCCTATGGGGATACGTAATTTCGAAATAGTCCCTTTGTGGACATGTTATTTCATTATAACTCCCTTGGTGGACAAGATACTTCTTGATAACCCCCTTCGAGGACATATTTTATATACGGACTTATATTTCCCTTTTAATCCCTGCGTGGACTAAAGTTGCTTTAAAGTCCCCGTGTGGACAAATGAGTTATTAAAGTCCTGTCTGAGGCACTATTGTAAATTTTCTGATGATTTATGGAAAGTTTTTCATGTATAGGTATTCATATCGTCCTTTATCAAACGATCGTTCCGATTTTACTCGAACTTTATCGATCATCTGAAAAATTTCCAAAGATCCTCTTAATGGTATAACCTAGCCTATATGTCTATGAACATGGCTGTGATGGTAAAACCCTCTTAAGACAATTAATCCTTGTTAGCATCTAAAAACATATTAACATTCATGGCTGTGTGACTTGAGAGACCACATTAGCTTCCAAAAGTACTTGGATCTTTCCAAGCCACCTTCATGGCCTAAATGATCTATATGAATCATGGCTAATAATGTCGAACATGATGTACACATCAAAACATCCATTTGAGATGTATGCCTACAGGCAAAGATGTATTCATGACAAAAATAGTTTTATTTTATAACTTCTTGTCAAAAGGCAATGAACTATGAAATTTTAGATCCAAAGGATCATTGATTATGTTTTAATTGTCCTCGTGACAAGGCCTTTTGTGCCATCTAAAAGTCCTTTGAGACAAGCCTTTGCGCTACATAAAATGTCTGTACTGTCACACCCCGAAATTATCAGAGCTGGCGTGACTGGACCGGTGTCTTCATTGCACAGCGGAAGCAAATAAGCTAAGACTTCTAGAAATTGAACGCCTGCTAAGTACTCGAAATCCCATGAGTTCTCCTATTCCAACCGTTCCATAGTTTTGAAAATGAAACCTGAGAAAGAACATGCGAAAAAGTCAACATCAAGTTGAGCGAGTTCATAGTTTGTTTTGAAAAGATTTAAAATAAATCTTTTTGATAACCGGTTTTAAAGTTGTTGAGAAAATATAGTAAAATCATTTTCTTGGCATGATATATGAGAACTGTGAGTCTAGCCCACGAGAGTCTTTGTGCATTGCACGAGAGAGAATGGGCCAAGCCCAAACGAACCTTTATAAGCAGGATCAGCGTGTCCTCTTACTTAGGTATAATTTGAAAAACGTTACCAAAGTTTGTAAATCCATGTTTTTGTAAGTTTACATCAAATGAATCTTAAAAACATTTGAAAGTTCAGTTTATAAGTAGGTATGTAATGCGTCTATGAACATGTTGATCATTAATGTGTAGCTAAGACATTAATATGTGTGCCGACATAGGAAGCACTCAACCCGGTAGACGATTTAAGTGTCGATTCACTTCGACAGGGACAAAAAAGCACTCTAAGTGGCCGCACAAGGACCGTGAGTGGGGCTCGGCCGTACCCGATAGATCTACCCCCTGTTCTGTGGTCCTTAAAAGGATTAATGGTGCCTAAGTTAGCGCCTATTCGCACGTGATCCAAGAATTCATTCCATAGCTTAATCATACCCTAGTTAATATGTATTTCAAAAGAAAAGGGGACAAAAACCCATTGGGTTGTCTCGTTGTTCGTACGCAGAACAACCCAGTCCCGTTGTAGTAACTAGGACATTCCTGTTACTAGTCATGAAAATCATGCACGTTTGCGAAAATACGCGTTTGTTTTGTAAAACCGGTATGTTTAGTATAAACCTTTCGTAAACCATTCGAGTTCGTTGAAATTCATTTGCAATATGGTTTATAAATATGCGTTATCGTTCATTGAGATAGTGTTTGCTTTTGCAAAAACTTGCATGTCTTTCCACCCCCGAAAACATTTAGAAAAATGTAAAACCATAAAAAGTGGGGGTTATGAACTCACCTTGACATTCCTGTGCAATGCTAGCTTAGCGTGATTCCGCAGTCGTTCCAAGAACGTGTATTTGCTAGCGTGCAACTATGACATTCCTACAAAGGAATACTTATGAGTTTTCTAAATAAATGTACCTAAACTACGTGTCCGAGCTCTACCGAGTCGTAAATAAATCGACTCTATGAAGGTGTTGTTAGTTTGACTTAGAATAACCGATCAATGGTTATTTGATCTTGAGTCGTAACTCTTCTTGTGAAGACACACACACACACACACACGCATATATATATATATATATATATATATATATATATATATATATATATATATATAGTTAAAGAAATATGTTGTAACCACATAGGATGCCACACTTGTATAACATGTAAATTTTCTCAAGCAAGTATATATACACATTTAACATGTATATATAGTTTAGTTATTTATACCAAAACCCGTAAAACGAACGTTTCGTTTCTCGAATAAGTATGTATATTTAGTATAGGTACTTGTATCAATCCCTATAAAATGGATCTATAAAATTTAAGTTTTTTTTTTTGCTATTATATAAATTACATACTTTTAATAAAACATACATAGTGTAGGTCCCCTTGATGTATGGATCGTCACAGAATCGTCTATCTAACCTAGAGTGCGGAATCCTCTAGATCAGATTGTAGCAGAAAACGTGTAGAACAGCAAATCACTTCAACCGGGTTTCTATTGATTATCAAACAAACGTATTACAATCAATCAAACCCTAACCCTAATTTTCGTTCAAGCCTAATTGCTCTCACGAAAATACTCTCTCACAAATTGTTTTGGCTGATTAACCTTAACCCTAATGTCTAACCTTGTTTATATAACACAAGGTTTACAAGTGGGCTAGGTCAAGACTCTTGGGCTGCGAATTGGACAGGCCCAATTCGCCCCCATCACCCAATTCCTTGGGTTTAGTAAGCCCAAACATTACAACTAACTATTACAAAGCTAAACCCGCTAACCGTTTATCGTTTAACTAATTACAAGATATCCAAAGACCAAATCTAAGCTGTTGTCACAAATATGCACCAACAAACTCCCCCTTGACAATAGCTTCATAAAAACTTTGTCTTGAGTCAAAACTTTGTCTTCAGTCTTCTTGCAATCTTCAAGTAGTCTTGCACTGTCTTTGGTCTTTGGATAGCTTCAGCTTCAATAGCTTCTGTCAGCAACAGACTCCCCCTAAGCTGATGCATCCAATCACCAAATCTTCAACACGTTAGCGTTTGAGTAAACTCCATTTTAGCATTTGCACAGCAATCTTCAAACTCTTCAATCTTGTCTGCAATATAGAAAGGAGGTTCTACCATGCAGCCAATCAAACTCTCATCTTCACACTTCACAGCAACTTCTCAGCAACAAACTGCTTCAATCTGTATACTATAAAACAAACATCTCGAGAAACCATAAGAATTTTTCAACAAAAGTTAAATAAATTATTATTTTTCAAGAGATTAGTTAAACTGTATCACAGATTAAGCATTTTCAATCACCAACACGCAAAACTTTTTGTCCAACACTGAAGAACCTGCCTGATTTTAAAATTTTGAACTCACTTTCTAACACCGTCTCCCCCTATCAGTAACAATTCCTCCAAGAATAACAGTTTTCCGTACGTTAAGAATTTTAAACAGAAAAAGACACTATTTTTGTATTTTTATATTTTTCTGAAAGCAAGTAAATACAAAAGCAATAAACACTCTATTTTTGTGAGAATCACTGGTAAGAAGATCATATCAACATAATCAAACTGTTTCACACAATTAGATAATTCTTTACTCAATTTTTAGTGCTAGCAGTTCACGACGATTACCAGTATGTTTGTCCACTTAAACAAAATGCATGAACATTTCAAGTACCATTACCGTATGATACGTTAAGGTAATTTTATTTTCTGAAATATCAGCGTGTCCCACAAAAGGATATACCCCCACGATCAAGGTATGCACAAAGATTCATCGTAGTAGGTGAGTATACTGAATTCATACTTTAAGATATCCTGTCTGTGTCTAGTTCTGCACTTAACCTGTTTTATCATGTTTTGATTTCATAACCATGAACACCCAAATAAATACAAATCAAATCCTGGAAATATAAACAGCACACTCTATCATGCAAGTATCTTCCCTACCACATATTTTCACAAGTCCAATCCAGATTTCTGAAATCTTAACTGGGAATAGGTTGAGAAGAGAAAAGAATAGATCTTAGTAGAGATGGTATAATATACAGATCAAATGAGATTTTCTCAGTTTGATATAGGTTTATTGGGTTTCTTTTGGGCACTAGAGGGCCTCTTTCGGGTGTATTAGATCTATAGCGCGACAACGTACAGCTAGGTCAGCATGTATCTGGATGCAGCAGAAGCTGTCGTTGCCTAGCACCTCCAGGTCAGCATATATCTGGATGCAGCAGAGGAGGTACACGACTTTTTTCAGAGAAGATTTCAGAATCAGATCAAAATTGTGTGTATCGGGAAATATACAGACATTCAAATAGAAATGAGCTAATTCCAAGTGACTATTTTTTCTGGGGTCATGTACAATTTTAGTTCTAACAGACAGACAGCCAAGATATCCCTAGTTGAAATAACAGTATAAAGACCCAAAACTTCAGATTTTGGCAATCTATCAACGCAAGAATTAAGGTCATTAAACCATACACCACTAATGTGTTCCCCACTCAAATTCAGTTCATTTAAGTTTATATCACATTGGTAAGTTGATTATTTCATGCTTTTGCCTACTGGTACATCGTATGATGAAGCTGCTATCCCACTTAAGCAATTTAGGTTCAATTTCAGTGTGACAGTCTAACTTGCTGATGTACTATCATTTCTCCTTTTTCACACAGTGATAACTCATTTTTGATTTTCTATTTTTTTTTTGTTTTTGATTTTTCAATTTTTTCTGTTTTTGATTTTTAAGAAAACAGTAAACTATTTACAAAAAAAAAATTCTTATGAAAAACCAGTTATTCAGGATTCCTCATCCCGTTGAGTTCGACTAAATGTTCAAAGCGAGCCCTGTCAAATGCTTTAGTATAAAGATCTGCCAGGTTATCCTCTGTGTCGACTTAGCACTTTGAACTTCAATTTAAATCATTTAAAATATATACATATCAACAAACTCACACCCCCCTTCATGTGCCTGAAGCAGCCAATATCAACATAAGTTGATACTCCTCCTTAGCAGCTCCTGCACACACTAACTTAAAAAATTAGTTAGATTGGGGGACCCAAGCCTTAATGGTCTTGGGTCGTCCAAATTCACCAACAACTGGAACATCCATCCAATATCCATTACTCCTAACTGGAGTCTTGGATCTTAGACCTGTTGATGGAAATGGGTTTTGATTTCCACTAGGTCTTTGGTCCTGAGGGTTCCTATATACATTTGGACTATTTGACCTTTGAAAATTTTGATTTTGAAACCTTGAATTTTGATTCCAAGAAGCTTGATTGTTATAATTTCTAAAGCCATTGTTATAAAAAGTTCGACCACCATTATTTTGGTATCGATTTTGATATTGACATTGACTTCTGAAATTATTAGAATTAAAGTTGTTCATTCTAGGTGAACTGCTTCTAGGTCTCTGATATCTGCCTGATGGAGATCTAGGCTGAAATCTTTGTTGATTTCTTTGAAAACGAGGAACTTGTGGAGTTCCTTTTTCAGCCTTAACCTCACCAACAGCAATTGGCTCTGGTTGCTTAGGAGCAGATTTCTTTGGAGAATTTGAACCTTTCTCCTCACTCACCTGTGCTTCATTCTTTTTGTTAGGACAGCAGCTAGCTACATGTCCCTTGGTGTGACATTTGAAGCACGATCTCTTTTTCGAAAACTTCTTATTGGAAGTTTTTGAACTAGATTCAGATTTCACATTATTGCTTGACCCAACCTGGTTCCCGTCCATAACTTCGTCAACTTTTTGCTTACCTTTCTTTAAAGGACAACAACTCGCCACGTGCCCTTTGTTGTGACATTTAAAACAGGATATTTTCTCTTTGTTTGATCCCTTTTTAAATGTGTTGGTCTTGTTGTCTTCAGTATCCTCATCCAATTTATGAGGTGTACTGTTAGACCCAACAGATTCTTTCAAAGAAACTGGACTACTTGGCAAGTCCACAGCTATCGGATCCACTACATGTGCAGTGGTTACAAAATCAGTTAGCTCATCTTCAGTTGGTAAAAATGAGTAGTCAGAAGATGAAGCTTTAGTAAACCCCACCCCTGTTTTATCATTACTTCTTTTTAAACCTTTCTGAATTTGAGTTCTGACTAACGAAGAATTCCCAAAATTATGTAACTTCCCCTGAAGTTCTACAATTTTGGCTTGTGCATCAGCCAATTCTGTGCACTTTTCTGAAAGCTCGTTATTCGTTTCTTTCACAGTTTCACGAGCCAAATCAATGACTTGTAACAGTTCATTGACTTTGCTTGTTAAACTGCTAATTTCCTGTTCATTTGATTTGAGTTTTTCCAAACAGTTTGACTCTCGTTTAATCAAAAGAACATTTAACTCTTTTCGGTTTTCCAAATCAGCCAACAAAATTTTGTTTTGTTCCGATAGTCTGTCAACTTCACCCTGTAGTTCAGTGCAATTATGACACGTATGACTTACAGGTTCTGGTGTTACCTTCACCTCTGTTGTAAGTTCATTCACACCATTCATGCACTTTGAAACCTTTGCAGCCTTCTTCTCAACCTTCTGCTCAAGAGCTTCCTTCTTCTCTTCTTTCACAGCAACTGCTTCTTCATCAAATGCACGATCTCCTACACTCTGTCTTGATGAATTTTGATAGCGTTTTCGTAAAGCTTCCCACAGATCATAAGAAGTCCCATAGTGCTTGATGGTACGTTTAATTCCCTCAGGCAGGGACATCTTTATCACTGCTAAAGCTTTCTTCTCAGCATCAACCATCAGTTTCTCAGATTCATCCATCTTGTCATAAGAAATCACTTTTGTCCTTCCTTCAACACGACGTGTAGGAGCCATGTATCCATCTATAATACAATACCACATTCTGGTATCTTCGCTCTTCACAACCAATTCAAACTCCTCCTTCCAGACAGCATATTCGTTAACATTTGTAAGCTTTGGCCACTTCTCGACATTGTCCACTTTAATCATCGTTAAACACGTTTAACAGTAACCGTACTGATAAAACCATACAAAAGTCGTCCGAAAACAGTGGTTACCAAATTATACCGTTAGAATCGTCTCGAAAGGACGAATCCAATGATATATAATGTCAAAAACCGAATTCGGGATTTTCCAGAGTCTTTTTTTTTTTTTTTTTTTTTTTTTTTTTTTTTTTTTTTTTTTTGTCCTAAAAATCACACGAGTTCAACGGTGCAAACGGTTCTGTCTAACGAGTTACGGATCAATTTCTATTTGCAAAACACCGAAAACTTTCCGACGCTTGCCAATGTAAATTCCACCTTTTTAATGTTGCTGATAAATTCGCTGAAAACCCAGTTAATTTCGCTGGTTATGTCTTAATTTCGCTGGGCCAGTATTTAAATTTGCTGGACTAGTCTTTGTTCAATTTCGCTGATATTGTTAAATTTGCTGACAAGTTCGCTGGCAATTTCGCTCAGATTAATTTCGCCGGTTAACCAGTTCGCTGAAACCGTGATAATTTCGCTGTGGAAACTAACACAATTACCAAAGTCGCCTTTGGATTTTAAATTCGCCGATCACCGTGAAATTATGTCCCAAATTCGCTGGTATATTAATTTCGCTGGTCAGTCAGCAAATTTAATCAATTTCGCTGGTTATCTTTGGAAACCTAATCTGTTCGAAAATCTGAAGATTCTCCAACACAACCAGCAAAATCAAACAACCAAATCAGCAAAGTTTTTACTAAAAATCTTGATGAACTTGATGAAGAACACGAAGAACAGTCTTCGAATCTTCAAGAAATTCAGCCAAAATTCTTCAAAACTATCAACCACAAACAGTCCTGCAAACCCTAAAACCTGCAAAACAGCAATCAAACAAACCAGAATATCAAAAACAACCAACAGATTTCGAAAATCAGAATCAACCACCTAAAAATTTTCGAAAATTATAAAACCCTAATATTCAGGTTTCACCAAATTCGAAAATCCTTCTGCCAAGCACAATTCTGAACCGAGCAATCAAGAGCCTAATGCTCTGATACCAATTGTAGGTCCCCTTGATGTATGGATCGTCACAGAATCGTCTATCTAACCTAGAGTGCGGAATCCTCTAGATCAGATTGTAGCAGAAAACGTGTAGAACAGCAAATCACTTCAACCGGGTTTCTATTGATTATCAAACAAACGTATTACAATCAATCAAACCCTAACCCTAATTTTCGTTCAAGCCTAATTGCTCTCACGAAAATACTCTCTCACAAATTGTTTTGGCTGATTAACCTTAACCCTAATGTCTAACCTTGTTTATATAACACAAGGTTTACAAGTGGGCTAGGTCAAGACTCTTGGGCTGCGAATTGGACTGGCCCAATTCGCCCCCATCACCCAATTCCTTGGGTTTAGTAAGCCCAAACATTACAACTAACTATTACAAAGCTAAACCCGCTAACCGTTTATCGTTTAACTAATTACAAGATATCCAAAGACCAAATCTAAGCTGTTGTCACAAATATGCACCAACACATAGCTATGAACAGCCCGTGATATATGCGTATGTTAAAAATACACCTATTCTTTCAAAGTCTATATAAAACTTTTCTTATCTTAGAAATACTATATAGATTATAAAAATCCATAACTTTCTTATCTTAAAAATACAATATAGTTTATGAAAAACATAAGTATTTCTAAAGTTCTGGATCTATTTTTATATGAACTAACCCAAAGTTCAACAAAATGTGCCTTGTCTTTTTACCCCATGACATATTTATGTGTTATAATAATCTTTACATGAAAGTTGATTAGAATGAGTCACAGTACAATACGTAAACTTTCACCAAGTCAAAACAAGCCTAATGTGTATTCTTGTAGAAACAAATGTATACATGTTTTTAGATGTGGTTCGAAACTATTATTGAAGTAAAAAAAAACTAACAATATATAGGACTAGTAAATCATACCAAGAGGATGATGAGATAAGATACTAGGATGTGAGTACTCTAACTTGAGATTCCATTTACTTGTGAAGCTTACAATAATCATCAAAAGAAGGTGTGGTATTGTTGTGAGAAAGGGTTTGGTTAGAGAGAGAGAGAGAGCCGAGAGGGAGATAAGGTTTAGTTGGTTGAATGTTGTAGGTGTAAATGAAGATCTATATCCATTAGAATAAGATGTTGAGATTATGTACTTGGGATTTTTATTATTAGGTTTACTATACCCAAGCAAATGATTATGGATGAGTCAACAAGAAAGTTGTTACATGATTGGTTTGAGTTGAAGTGAACTCTCGAGAGAATGCTTGACAAAAGTATGGCATTCTTTATTTGTTTAATCTCATTAGGTTGTGAGGTCACATCCAAATTCAAAAAGGTGGTGATTTTGGGATGATATAACTGACAAAGGGATGAGTTTGTCAAAGCATGACATTCTCATTTTTTTAAGGCTACGATGGTGGTATACATTGGTTAAAGTGTGGTTTTGATAAATACCCATTCAGTTATAACCACTACTCACTCCTTTCTATTGAAATATAATATATGACCATAACAAATATATATATATATATATATATATATATATATATACATAAATGTGTCAGGTGTACAAAAATATTTTTTAATACATTCATATTCATGTCGCGCTAACAGCGTATCATAAATATAATTTACAAGTTACGCGTCGAAAACTTTAAATAATAGAAAATATATCACTATATATATTTATAGTAGTATATACGTAATAATACTATAGATTGATTTCCAAAGGATTAAGACAATTATAACCAACGTTCGTGCGTGTAGGGTTAGCTCGTGTGTTTGAATGAAATTAGGGTAAAATTTTCTTATAAGTGTGTATATATATGTAGGGTTTTAGTGGGCTTGGGCCTAGGCCCTCAAGCCCGTTTTGCGCGGTCGATACGTTTACAAAGCCCATTTTCGAATCTGATCGTCGTAAAATGTCGTAGAATATTATTTTAGGGTCGAAAGCATGTGAAATTTGTCGTAAGTCGTTTATTAGACGCATACGCTTTTCAGTCGCGTTAAATCGCGTAAAACACTTCGCTCGTCGTTTCTAACCCGTTTTCGATCCGTTTTCAACTGCGGATATTAATATTTAAAAACTAAGCTAAATATATCATAATATATTAATATCGAGACATACCCCTCGAGTCCGGGGCTTCCGCTTCGTTGCCGGTGCGTTCCCACAGTCGCGTTTTTCGTTCACGTTTGCGTTTTGTGTCATTCGAACGCATGATATCTTCATAAAGCCACATTCATATATATAAGTTATATGTACAAATTTCGTATTCGTTGGCGCGGTCAGTATTTCGTACGGTGTCAGTTCGTTACCGCGTATCGTTCAACAGTCTTCTCGCAAATCCACATTCGCGTACTGTAAAGTCAGGCAGGCGTTCCTAGGCATTCCAATAGCCTAATTAAGTTAGTACGTGTCTTAAACACTGTTAATTATCTCCTTATACGTTTGTTAATTGCGTAGTTAGAAGCCGTTAATTACCGGTTGTCACATTCTCCCCCTGTTGCAGAAATTTCGTCCTCGAAATTTAGTCTATGTTATCTCCTCAGAGTTGTGTCGTTCCTAGGTAAGTCCGAATAATACCAAAGTGAATGACCGTGTAATCGAACCAAAACTTGTTCAGATTACGTGATTGCAAGAACATTTTGAATCAATAGGAACCCAATGGTTTAACTGAGTTTGTTCTAGAAATCGATGTCAAGTGAACGAGAAGTTGTGAAACTATCACCAATGTGACTAGGTTTACTGGGTTCAACAAAAGAGGAAATTCAACCAATGGAATTCCAAATGAACGTTGACAAACTGCAAATCAAGTTTTGAAACAACAGAATTTACTAACAACGGAAGCTTGCGTTGGTTGTTGTATGATCGAAATTCAAATTCAACAAGCTCAAATAAATAGAATCGTAAAAATGATTTGTCAACTATCGAACCATTAAATGAATAGGATCAACGTGTTGACATTATTGGGTTGCAAGGATACACCAAAATGAAATACAACCGAACCTGGTGTATCATCGTCTTAATACGTAGTTGCGTTAAGACTATTTAAATGATTAGCCAAGCAAAGAGCGTACGTAGTTTTGCACGAAACGATCGATCATGATTAGCGCAAGCTACAAGTTTATACCGACGCCACAAGGTGTCGTAGTGAATGAAACAATTCAATAATAGCGGTGATTGAACAAGTATCACCTGTGTTTTGCATGAAACACTCGATCATGATTAGGCCAAGCTAAAAGTTAATACCGACACCACAAGGTGTCGTAGTGATTGAAATAATTCAATAATAGCGGTGAGCAAACAAGTTAACCGTGTTTGAAGTCAAATGAAAGGTTCATCGGAGTAAATCTGAATATTTATTTCAAACAAATCTCGTAGGATTTTCAACATAAAACGAAACAAATAAACAATGTTTTTGAGTAAAGATGAAAAGCAATGAATATCACCAAAATGTCTGCTCGATGATGAAAGATCCGTTAAGAGGCACACCGAAATATGACATGAACTTGTGTACCATTGTCTTAACACACAATTGTATTAAGACTGATTTAACATGATAAATCAACACAACAGATTTAATATCAATAAACAAATAAATAAATAATTAAATCCGTACATGATGTGAGCAACGAGATTAGCGCAAGCTTCAAATTTGTGAGAACGTCACCACAAGGTGATCGTGATCAAGGAAATGATTCAATGAAGTCGAAGACCAAACAAGCATGTTATGGTTCAAAGCAAATGAAGTGCTTGTTGGGATGATTTCGAATATGATGGCCTCAATCCATCATATGGAATCTTGAATCGAATATATATTACGAGCAAGTTCAACAATTGAACTTGGTTTAGTCACATTCCAATGATGAATGCATGTGTTACGAAGAGATTTCGACATGGTCACAATGAACAAACCATGTAATGTATTCAAAAGAAAAGAGTTTCAACTAGTTCGTTGACTCGATATCAAAAAGTCAACACTTCGCAACAATTCGGGTCATCTAGATCTCAATGCAAAGATCAAGTATAGCGAACGATATTTGAGCTTTGATAAAACGACAATTTGGAGTGAAGCCCTCCAATGGTCTTCACGGATCAACGAACCACATGCGCGACAAACAATGCATGCGTACATATGAATTCATCAAAAATAAAACAATTGAGTGTTTGCTATCATTGAAGAAAATCTTTGTGGTGCAACGATCATTAGGGGGGAGTATAAATGCAAAAATCTACTCACTATATGCAAGAAGTCGAAATTTCAACAAAAGAAATTTAAGGACTTTACCTGGAAGTTCACGTGATGATTAGTTGTTATGTGACATTACCATCGAATGTTGTACGTAGCATAATCGCCAAGAATGAAGTAGGGGGAATGCGAAGACATGTGACTTCTTTTGCAGCGCCAGCAGTTGTGAGTCCCTTCAGACTAAGAATCGACTGTTGTGAAATCTTGTTTTAACGTACCTCAGCGTGACTCGTGTCATTTGCAGGATCACATTGCAAAGTGCTGCATTTTGGTTGGTAGCTCTCCCGCTAACAGGATTAGCATCGTTGTTGTCGTGGCCATTTGTGTTTCCCCCAAGGCCTTGTCTCGAAAGTCGTGTGTGATATACTTCGAAATCCGCTGACGTATAGTTTAAGTTTCACGTGCATTCGCGCACTAGCGTTTCGTTCCATGTAGATTACCTGCTTGGTAATTAAAATAGCATAGACAATATAGATAATGGCGTTTACCCGAGTTGTTAGTCACGGTTCTAAGTGAGGACCTTTAATGAGTTTCGACATAATCTTTACAAAGGTCCTAAATGCATGTTATCCAGAACTCTCAAAGTTTTGCTTAATGTATGAATCTGTTTCGTGAACTGTGTATCAACACAACACTTGTGTATGTTTAAAACCAAAATTGTTGACTCATTGTTTTCGGTAACGGTTGGAACCCATATTCGAGTCCTAGGAATTTTGTATGTGTTTAATTCTTGATATCTAAGTCCCCAAGAATAGTGAGGTTAAAGCCTAGGTATCTCTACAGAAACCTAATTTGCTGAAACCTATAGCTCTGATACCAATCTGTCACACCCCGAAATTATCAGAGCTGGCGTGACTGGACTGGTGTCTTCATTGCACAGCGGAAGCAAATAAGCTAAGACTTCTAGAAATTGAACGCCTGCTAAGTACTCGAAATCCCATGGGTTCTCCTATTCCAACCGTTCCATAGTTTTGAAAATGCAACCTGAGAAAGAACATGCGAAAAAGTCAACATAAAGTTGAGCGAGTTCATAGTTTGTTTTGAAAAGATTTAAAATAAATCTTTTTGATAACCGGTTTTAAAGTTGTTGAGAAAATATAGTAAAATCATTTTCTTGGCATGATATATGAGAACTGTGAGTCTAGCCCACGAGAGTCTTTGTGCATTGCACGAGAGAGAATGGGCCGAGCCCAAACGAACCTTTATAAGCAGGATCAGCGCGTCCTCTTACTTAGGTATAATTTGAAAAACGTTACCAAAGTTTGTAAATCCATGTTTTTGTAAGTTTACATCAAATGAATCTTAAAAACATTTGAAAGTTCAGTTTATAAGTAGGTATGTAATGCGTCTATGAACATGTTGATCATTAATGTGTAGCTAAGACATTAATATGTGTGCCGACATAGGAAGCACTCAACCCGGTAGACGATTTAAGTGTCGATTCACTTCGACAGGGACAAAAAACACTCTAAGTAGCCGCACAAGGACCGTGAGTGGGGCTCGCCCGTACCCGATAGATCTACCCCCTGTTCCGTGGTCCTTAAAAGGAATAATGGTGCCTAAGTTAGCGCCTATTCGCACGTGATCCAAGAATTCATTCCATAGCTTAATCATACCCTAGTTAATATGTATTTCAAAAGAAAATGGGGACAAAAACCCATTGGGTTGTCTCGTTGTTCGTAAGCAGAACAACCCAGTCCCGTTGTAGTAACTAGGACATTCCTGTTACTAGTCATGAAAATCATGCACGTTTGGGAAAATACGCGTTTGTTTTGTAAAACCGGTATGTTTAGTATAAACCTTTCGTAAACCATTCGAGTTCGTTGACATTCATTTGCAATATGGTTTATAAATATGCGTTATCGTTCATTGAGATAGTGTTTGCTTTTGCAAAAACTTGCATGTCTTTCCACCCCCGAAAACATTTAGAAAAATGTAAAACCATAAAAAGTGGGGGTTATGAACTCACCTTGACATTCCTGTGCAATGCTAGCTTAGCGTGATTCCGCAATGTCGTTCCAAGAACGTGTATTTGCTAGCGTGCAACTATGACATTCCTACAAAGGAATTCTTATGAATTTTCTAAATAAACGCACCTAAACTACGTGTCCGAGCTCTACCGAGTCGTAAATAAAATGACTCTATGAAGGTGTTGTTAGTTTGACTTAGAATAACCGATCAATGGTTATTTGATCTTGAGTCGTAACTCTTCTTGTGAAGACACACACACACACACATATATATATATTTAAAGAAATATGTTGTAACCACATAGGATGCCACACTTGTATAACATGTAAATTTTCTCGAGCAAGTATATATACACATTTAACATGTATATATAGTTTAGTTATTTATACCAAAACCCGTAAAACGAACGTTTCGTTTCTCGAATAAGTATGTATATTTAGTATAGGTACTTGTATCAATCCCTATAAAATGGATCTATAAAATTTAAGTTTTTTTTTTTACTGTTATGTAAATTACATACTTTTAATAAAACATACATAGCTACGAACAACCCGTGATATATGCGTATGTTAAAAATACACCTATTCTTTCAAATTCTATATAAAACTTTTCTTATCTTAGAAATACTATATAGATTATAAAAATCCATAACTTTCTTATCTTAAAAATACAATATAGTTTATGAAAAACATAAGTATTTCTAAAGTTCTGGATCTATTTTTATATGAACTAACCCAAAGTTCAACAAAATGTGCCTTGTCTTTTTTCCCCATGACATATTTATGTCTTATAATAATCGTTACAAGAAAGTTGATTAGAATGAGTCACAGTACAATACGTAAACTTTCACCAAGTCAAAACAAGCCTAATGTGTATTCTTGTAGAAACAAATGTATACATGTGTTTTAGATGTGGTTCGAAACTATTATTGAAGTAAAAAAAACATTAACAATATATAGGACTAGTAAATCATACCAAGAGGATGATGAGATGAGATACTAGGATGTGAGTACTCTAACTTGAGATTCCATTTACTTGTGAAGCTTACAATAATCATCAAAAGAAGGTGTGGTATTGTTGTGAGAAAGGCTTTGGTTAGAGAGAGAGAGAGAGCCGAGAGGGAGATAAGGTTTAGTTGGTTGAATGTTGTAGGTGTAAATGATCTATATCCATTAGAATAAGAAGTTGAGATTATGTACTTGAGAATTTTATTATTAGGTTTACTATACCCAAGCAAATGATTATGGATGAGTCAACAAGAAAGTTGTTACATGATTGGTTTGAGTTGAAGTGAACTCTCGAGAGAATGCTTGACAAAAGCATGGAATTCTTTATTTGTTTAATCTCATTGGGTTGTGAGGTCACATCCAAATTCAAAAAGGTGGTGATTTTGGGATGATATAACTGACAAAGGGATGAGTTTGTCAAAGCATGACATTCTTATTTTTTTAAGGCTACGATGGTGGTATACATTGGTTAAAGTGTGGTTTTGATAAATACCCATTCAGTTATAACCACTACTCACTCCTTTCTATGGAAATATAATATATGACCATAACAAAAATATATATATATATACATAAATGTGTCGGGTGTACAAAAATATTTTTTTATACATTCGTATTCATGTCGCGCTAACAGCGTATCGTAAATATAATTTACAAGTTGCGCGGCGAAAACTTCAAATAATAGAAAATATATCACTATATATATTTATAGTAGTGAAGGGGTAAGGTCCCAAAAACCTCACAAAAAGGATGTAAGACCATACCACCAGCTAGCCTTTCAACCTTTTTAACCTTGCGCGGCCGCGCATTGGTCTTACAAAGGAAGGAAGAAATCAACGAGCGATAGTTGCGCGTCCAAAGGAAAACATAAAATCCTTGCGCCGTCTCCCATTGGCAAAGGGTTAAAAACCCTGAGGAACAATACTTCCGCCCAAATATCCAAACTTGGATGTTGTTTTACCCAAACTTGGGATTTATGCAGCTGTATGCACACTGTAAGGTGTCACACCAGATTACAGCAGTAATCTTCTAGAAGGAATATGATCGTGCACCACCCAGACGGTTATAACCGTCTGGACACGTGTCATTACCACAAACGTTCTGAAATCACAACGATGGCATGTAATTGGAGAATGATCTCCACTTAAATCACTTTCCACGTGGCAATTCCCCAACCATAGATCAAGTCATGATCCGTGTGCATTCACATCAGGATCAAAGCAACTTAACGAAGATTAAAAGAACTTAACGGAAGGAAATATAACCGCTACGGCGTTAGCATCTTCCGTTATCTTTTCAACAACAGATTTTCCCTCCTAAACTCCCGGTTATAAATAGGAGAACTCTTCAGGTATAAACCCAGATCACATTCACTACTCAAATACTTTATCTTCTCCATTACAAATACTTATTCTCACACCGGAGTCGGGTCAAGGAGAGAACCCTCTTCTCCCCTTGACGAGGCTAACGGTGCTCTGTTTTGCAGAATCACCGGAGAAGGAACTCGGCTGACACTGAATCAGTTGAGAGAGAACTAACCTTTTATGCGGATTCAAACCCCCTAGATATCTCGGTTCCGACCATTTATCTAGTGTTTCTTCATTGGCGCCCACCGTTTTCTCAGTTTTTCTAGTTTCTATCTCGTTTCGATTCAGTTCATCTCATTTTTCTGTTTTTGCACATGGCAGAAAATTCATCTTCTCACCGACAGCCTGGTCCTCGACCAAATGTCGGAAACAATTTACCAGTAGAAGGGATGGTAGAAGAGGCCTCAGACGATAATGAGGTTCAATCTAATGGAGCAAATAATCCTGTTACTCCAGGGATATTTCCCACAAATCCCGCTCAATCAATTTTACCACCAGGAGAAACTCCGATATCATGGTATGTCCGGTCACAAGGGGCATTAAATGCAGTGTACACGCAGTTGTGTGCTCAAACTGCTCCCGTAACACAATCACGAAGGCCGGGATCTAGAGCTCATGCTTCCTAGCGAGAAGAATCAACTTATGATGGTACAAACAGCTACCAGAGAAAACACCATGAGTCACAGCCTCGTCAAAGGCAATCGGTTCATGATAGGTTGGGTTCCCAATGGGATGCCCACACCGATGAATCCGATCAAACATATCGTTTGACTGCATACACCAGCGTATTCAACAGACTACACCCAAACTCTAACAAATCCAGGCCTCGAGCGGTTTACAACCCTGAGGCAGAGCATAATTATGACTTAGTTTACCGCCCTGCAGAAGCAGTGGAAAACTCGAAGTTTATACTGGAAATAGCTCTGGCTCCGTTAGAGAGGGCAAAATTACCATCTAACGTCGGGAAATTCAATGGGTTAACTGACCCCGACGATCATCTGAGAGTCTTCACCAGCGCAGGGTTGGTTGGCGGTTGGACTCTTCCGCTTTGGTGTCATTTGTTTGTTCAAACATTAACTGGGCCAACGCGAATCTGGTTTGATAACCTACCGACGGGGCAAATCGAGTCATGGAAAGACTTGTGCCAAAAATTCTTAACACACTTCAGCCAGCAAAGGCGTTCCATGCGGGATACATCCGATGTCATGAACATATGGCGTCGAGATGACGAGAATCTGGAAGATTTTATAACCAGATATAATAAGGAAGTGTTGGAGATTGGTGGTGTTCACGAACAGCTAATCCGTGCTCAGTTTAAGTACGCGGTTAGATGTGACGACATGGTCAAAGTATTATCCGGAACAGAGGGCCTTCCCAAGAGTTGGGAAAAGATAATGGCGGCGGCCAAGGTTTATGCGCAGACAGAGAAAAACCTTACTACAAATAGGCCACCACCACCACACAGCAGGCCCACAGATTTAAGTGCAACGGGCGAGCGAAGGTTCAAAAAATCATGGCGCGAGTCATCCGGAAGTCGCTCCTCTGAAGATGCTCGCACAACAATTAACAAACTATCTGCTCAAAGAGAAAACAAGCATGAAAATAGGGAGAGACAGTGGACCCCCCTAACAAAGACCCCGGCGGAGGTTCTGAGTACCGAGGATTATCAGTTCAAACCGCCAATCCCGATGAAGAGTAAACGTGGTCAAGACCTGGCGCAATATTGCGAATATCATAAGGACACTGGGCACACCACAAACAACTGCATTTTCTTGCGCACAAAAATAGAGAAAGCCCTAAAAAATGGGGAGTTTGCGCATCTACTCCAGAATATGCGCAAGGAGATAAAGCAGATTACCCGGGGAGAAGAAACCTCCAGCAAGCGGGCAAAGACTTAAGGGACTCTGTAGAGTTCCCCGCAGGAAAAAACATCAAATATGGCGAAACTATCAGGGAGTAAGTTAAGTTCCATCATTAAAGACTTTGTAACGCCTCTGAGCTTTATCCGTAAATAAAATTACAAAGTTTCTATCATTTGTGTTTACAAAATGCATGCAATTTCTTTTTAGTAAGCGCAAAAACATTATGGTAGTATAAAATAAGCTCCATACGCGGTCAGTGATTACCTCACAAACGACCATAAGCTTCACACATGAGCTTCATACCAACTTTATTCGCCTTACTTAAGTAAAAGCAATTGTACTCATGCAAATATTGTAAAGTCATTCAAACAAATAGAAACATATTACCTTCAGCGTATAAATACGCCCTGAAAAGATTCAAACAAGACAGTGTTTCGAGTTTTACACAAACAAGCGCAACAAAACAAGGATCTACATCCCACACAAAAAAAAAAAAAAGAAAAGGGGGGAAACACAAATTGTTCAAAAACAATTTCACCCTACTCTAAATCTTCATCCTCATCAGGGAAGATTTCTTTAAGCTGCGTTACCGGATCATCCGACTGCAGCGCCACATTTATCAACTCCATAACTGGAAGTTGTAAATTATTAAACTCTGCCTTCAGAGAGGCAAGCGCAGCGGCAGTATCTACGCCAAAAGCAGCGGACTTGCTATCATCCCAAGTAACTTTTAGCGCACTATTTACATGTTGGGAGCATTCTGCATAACCTTGCGCATAACCATCCCGCCACGCAGCAACTACCAAATCAGCAACAGTCTTGTCCAGTTCTTTAGAGTTCAATACAGATTCAGCAACCTATGAAATCAATCGACATTGGTAAAACAAAAAAAAAAGAGAGAAGAGCAAAAGCGAGAACATATATAAGGAAAGGAACTTACACAAGCAATCCCACGATCCTTCAACCAAGTCATATCGTTCTTTAAAGGCTCAAGCTCGCTTTCCGCTGAGACCCGCGCCGTTTCTGAACTTTCCAGTTTCTCTTCAGCCTCAGTCAAGCGGCGAGAGGATTCAGCATGTTCGGAACGCGCAAGCTCCAGGTCCTTTTTCAGTTGTTCCTGGTCAGAAACCAAAGCAGTAAGTTCCTCTAGTTCTTTATCTCTAATGGCAAGAGTGCTTAAAGCTTGTACCTCCCGTTGCTCACTCCGTTCCCTATGAGAACGCACCTCCGCCAGTGCAGCCTCTAAGTCAGCCTTCTCCTTCTTCAATCTTTCAACCTCCGCATCTTGATTCTTCAGCTTTTCAACATCAGCTTTGAGATTACTAATAATGGTGCGGAGATTTGCTTTCTCAGCATTATCTTTTTCACAAATTTTCCTCCAATTTTTTCGTTCTTCAGAAAGAAGAGCAGCCTCAGCTTCGGCCTTTCTTTTCTAACCAGCAACAGACCATTCCTCAGTCTTGCGCTCAGCCTCAAACTTGGCTTGATCATCTTTTAATTTAGCCATCAATTGAGCCAGACGTCTCTCATCGTTGGAAAATTTCTTCTGGGCCACCATAAAAGATTTCTGCTCTTTGTGCATATTATACCACTCGCGAACAATACGGTGGGTGGTAGAAACATGAGAAGCAGTCTCAGCAACATAAGACTGATAGGCCTGTTCACAAGATCGGGTTTCCTGAAACTTGACCTCCCCAGGCGGAAATATCCCCTGCAGCCAATCTTGGCACACATGCCAGTCCGCGAAAGTATCTCCTTTCTTCAAATTCCAAACAGGGGCATGAAGGTCAGCAGCATCCTTCTCCGAATAGCTCCGGTAGTAATAATCTCCCAAAGTTTCCTCTGGGCGGATGAGAGATTGTTTGCTAACGTCGGCAGACGAGTCTTGCTCTTCAACCGTCGTCCTCTCAGCATGCTCCGGCATAGTGTCTGAAGGAGAAGGAGTAGGAGTTTTATCAGTTGCCCCTCCCCTTTGGTCTTGAGCAACCACTTCAGGGGCCGAAGGAGTATCAGTATCATCCACCATACCTAGGCCAGCATCAGCAGGCCTCTCGGTTTCAACAGACTTCTCCGCATCATCATCTGCACCTTCTGCAGCGTTCAACTGGACAGCTGCAGAAGCATGCGGAGGGCTAGGAGGAAGTTCTTCATGCACCACAGATTGCACATTTGTGGGAGTTGGAGCAACAGGAGCTGCTGTAAAAATAAAAATCCGTAAGAATCTAATCCATAAAAAGGAAACAAGGGAAGATGCTACTTACCAGGAACAGATTCCGTAACAAAAGCATCAAGATTCCCCCTTCGGGTAATCTTCTTTCTTTGAACTTTCTTAGGAGGTTGACCCTCCGCGTCAGTATCGGTTTGTTTTCTCTTGCTCGCTCCCCTTTGCACTAAATGCTCAGGGCTAGATTCCAAATCAATCGGATCATCGGGGTTGGATGGAGGAATATCAGCAGAATCTTTCGGTTCCGGTTTCGGTCTCCTAATAGTAACTGCAGGCGTAAGACCCTCCAAAGTATCAGAAACCACCACATAATCACACTTGTCAGAAGAATGGCGCATACCTTTCTTCTCAACATTTTTAGCTTTAGAAGATTGAGTCTTCCCAGCATCGCCTTTCTTTGGCGCAACATTACTAGCCGTAGCGCGTCTTTTCTTCTCAGGGCCTACACCCAAATTTGACAACTCACCTATAAAGCGCAAAGAACAATTCACTCAAGGGCGCAAATAAAAAGTTAAAACAGACAGTAGGCGATCTTACCTACGCCAGCAGCAGGATGTTCAGACAAATCCGCGTCCCGCGGAAGAGAAAAATTCCTCGCAATACGATCATACCAAAACTCTTCATCAGGATTTTTCTTAATGGTACCCATTCTCCCCCCTTCTCTTTTGTATGCAACAACATACAGCAAAACAACTGCAAGAAAAGGGGGACATGCTCAAAAAAAAAAAAAAAAAAAAAAAAAGAAAAGAAGAAGAAGAGAGGAACCTAAACTATACCATGGCCTCCCTATGTGTACACAGGCTTGTCATCCCGATCCATCTTCCAGTTCAAACTCATCCCAGCTCCGACAAGGGCTTTCTCCGGCAAAGCAATGTTAGGTATCTCCTTCAGATCCTGGTACCAAGTTTAATCAGAAGGGGTTCGGAGTGTTTCAATAGGAACATCTTCTTTTCCCCTCAAAACCATCCTCACCGGAATCACTCCGGCCTTGATAAAGAAGAATTTCTGTTTCCAATCATGGAAAGATTTCGGAGGATTAAGCAAAATCTTCTTTGCAGTAGCTCTTTGAACAAATGAATAAAATCCCTGGGTACAATGCATTTGATGAAAAACCCTAAATCGAGGAACGGTCGGCTCAATATGCATAGTCCGACACACAAACTCAAAATGTCGAACTCTGACCATACCAATAGGATGCAGTTGAGAAAGATGAATATTGTAAAACGCAAGGATTTCAAGAAAAAACGTCGTTACAGGCAAACGAAAGTTGCCATCGCAGAAAAAATCACAAAAGAGGGTAATATACCCGGCCAGAGCATCTGCTGCTGTCTGCCCCTCTTCAGGGTACAGAGCACCCCAGCTTTCTGGAAACTTGAGATTCCGAACCAAACCGTCAAAAGACGCTCTAGGCCACTTCAATGGTGGAAGTTCAGTTGACATCTCTTCAGCAAAACCTTCTTGATGTTCTCCGGTCGACATAAAAAGGGGAATAATGGATTCCAAGGAAAGAAAGGAAGGAGAAAAGTTTTTCAACAAAACAATGATGGCACTAGGAGGATACCCAAACGCTATATACTTATCGCAATAAATAGCATCGGTAACCGTCACAGCGATTTTTCCGGATATCACAGTTGTCACACCCCGACCGCGTATAACATGCAACCGCGGCGGAAAACGTCGGGGAGTGTTGTGGACAGAATTAATTGTTATACAACCATGGAAATTAAAGTTACATTTTATTTATTAAACAAGGGTAGTACATTGTCTTAAACAGGATAACAAAGAGTTTATAACATAGTTAACTAAGTCTATCTTCAGTTTTAGTCTCTAAGGCACAGGTCCGCCCTAGTATCGTGATCAACATCCTATGGAACAGCTCCTGAAAACACATGTGAAAGTAGGTACGTCAGCATAAAAATGCCTGTGAGATACATAGGTTTTGTGAAAATGGGATTCATGACTTGAGTTTAAAGAATGTTTAATAACAGTCAGTCATGAACCTTGTAATTTGTCTTGCTTTGTAAACCATTTGAAAAACGATGATATCAGATGATATGTATAGATAAAAGTAAGGTTAAATGAATAACCTAGTAAAATGAGTTGAATAAGATAAGTTGTTTTGTAAGACAATGTTTTATGAAAAGTATGTTATTTGTATAAAATGTTATACGTCTAAACTGAAATGATTTAGATAACGCTAAGATATGTAATATTATACAAACATTTATATATAGGAAGTACCAGCGGCGTATCCACCATGTTTGCATCATATTAAATACTCCACGTTACTTAAAACATTTACCCAAACCAATCCACCATGTAAATTGTTCATGTATAAACCAAATGTCAAGTGTTATTGTGTAAACCATGTCAAATGTTTATGTTCAATGTAAACCATGTAATGTGTATCCCAAAATGTATCATGTTTGGTAAGCGAAATGTATCAACTTAAACCATATGTAAAATGCACAAAACAAGTCGTTGAAGTAACACGTGGTTTAAATCAACGTTATGTTCTGTGGAAAAATGCATGCTCTATTGATATTAACATTTATGCGGTATTGTAAACTATGCATACATCCAAGCCTTGAGACTGCGGCGATAAACCCTTAAACAAATTAAAGGTTTATCTAAGTTATGTATATCGAATTCGGTCATTCCTTCCAATCCTATCAAACCCAGGATTTCAGAAACGGGAGTTGTCAATTCCTATGGTACCACTACCTACTAACGAACGGCGTGATCAATGTTAATGAATGTATTGTCCCATGTTAAACAAACCAAATGTTATAACAAAATGAAGGCATGTGATGTAAACAATTGTACTAAGTATGCTAAGTAAACATACGAAGCAGAAATGTTTATGTAAATCAATGTGTCCATATGCTGAGTAAACATATGCAACAGAAATGTTCATGTAAATCAATGTGCCCATATGTTGAGTAAACATATGCAGCAGAAATGTTCATGTAAATCAATGTGCCCATATGCTGAGTAAACATATGCAGCAGAAATGTTCATGTAAATCAATGTGTCCATATGCTGAGTAAACATATGCAACAGAAATGTACTGTAAATCAATGTACTAAGTACGCACACAATGGGCATACATAGCATAAAATGTAATGAAATCGTGTACTATAATGTACTAACAACATAGCAGGCATATGATGTGAAAACATGGAAAGCATGAATGTAACAGATAGGCACATGTGTTTCACCCCAAAACAGTTTGGAAAACAGTAAAAGAGGGGTTCAATGTACTCACCTGAGATTGCTTTGTAGTTCTTGTATAATAACCAAATAATGCTAGAGATCACGGAATATCAAACGGCACCTAATAGGTAGCAATGTCAATATACCGGACCAAACCGGAAGGATCGGATAGTATGCGGGTTTGTAAACCAAACGAGTATAGAGGCTCATGTAATATGGTTTAACAAAGCCTACATACTAAAATGAAACCTAACCTAAGTGCTTGCGACCCATCACGACCCGTTTAGGTAGCTTATGCTACCTTACGCGTCGTTCGCGTAGAACGCGTCTGGAACGCCTAACATCATGACCACAAGGTATAACCTCGGAAGGTTATAGCTATGGTCACCTAATGTGTTTGGTCGGATCCTAATGATCGACCAAATGGGTCGGGTTCGAAAGTATAAGCGATGGTTTAGATCGCTTACCTTACGACCCTATATAAGCACTAAACTAAAAGTAACGAGCTAAGCATGTTAGAACATGCTTAACTAAGATTAGAAAACAGGTTTGGCATCAAAACAAACGGCTTTGATGCTCACTAGTAGTTTGGTTACAAAATACGCAAGAATGCGCATTTTGGCCGAAACTACGACTCGTCACTGAGCCTAGATAACGTGGTGATCAGTAGGTATAGTCACTACAGACTATAACCATCGTGATCACGCTCACGTTATGAAGTTCTAATGAACTTCGCATCGACCATAAACTGGTCAATGCAGAAAGTCAACAAAACGTCGACTTTCGGACTCGAAAAGCGAATAAAAGAACGAAAGAATACTTACGGAGGGTCCCCGAATGCTAATCTAGACCAAAATGGCTCAGGTATGAAACAATGGTTCCAACTTAGAGCCTTAAGATCAGATTGTGTGGGTTTTGAGCAAAATGGGGGGGGGTATTTATAGGAAAAGTGGAACCGTTAGGATCGTTCATCGAATAACGTGCCACGATCTTGTGCGTACATGTGTCAAAATGTTATAGTTCACTGAATATGGCCCTTGGCCTTTGATTGGGTGAAAAGGCAATTGGACCTTTCGCCATTTGAAGAGCCAATCAGCATTAAATGTGGGTTCTGCTGTACTGGGGACTCCTTACGGACCGTATGGGATTTGGCTTACGGTCCGTAAGCCCCTAGTTTGGCAGATTTACAGTTTTGGTCCCTGCAGCTCCAAAACTTGGTATTTGATGCGTTTTTGGCACTTTTAAGCTCCGTTAACCCCATTTCAAAGCTTTAAAATAAAGTTAAAGTATAGGGAACTTAAAATGTGCTCAAAAATATGTCGGATGTCGGTTCGTTTGGCCGTACGGTCGCGATGTTCGGTTAATTACGACGGAATGCGCATAAGCGCGAAAGACGATCCAAATTGCGCGACGAATGGATTTTTCTCATGCCATACACTAAGGCATAATATAAGGATGCTTACATAAATTTTTGGATGTCCGGATGTATTCAGAACGTAAGTTATGCGCGAAAGTGCAAACTTGTGCACTTTTTGACACTTTTAACCCCTAAATGATCCAAAAGTTTGTTTTAGCATACCAAACCCCTCAAAGCCTATTTCTAAGCTATGTAAAGGATATTTATGGTATGTTTAACTTATGGACATGTTCCGGAATGTTCGTTACAGTTTAAATTGGCATACTTTCGCAGTTTGTCAAGTTTAGTCCCTGTAAGCGAATTAACTTGTTTTTGCCATACCAAAGCCTTCAAAACTTATTTCTAAGTTATGTAAAGGTTATTTAAGGTATGTTGAGTATATGTTGATGTTCCGGAGTATTTGTCGCATTAAACTGAGTACGCTTTAGCACCAGTTAGCGTATAACTCTCCAGAAAGCGATGTAGAGTTTGAAATTGAACAAAAGTCAAAACATGAAAAATGTAAAACACAACCAAACAAACATTGGGATCAAATAGCATTGTTTTATTGATAATTGAACTGTTCACAATGATTACAAGCACAAATGTTACAGTCTCCCCTACTTGTGGAAATTTCGTCCCGAAATTTATTTAGAGGAAACTCGTGGAAACAGATGCGGATATTTCACCTTCATTTGATCTTCACGTTCCCAAGTAAACTCGGGTCCACGTTTGGATTCCCAACGAACCTTGACCAAAGGAATGCGCTTGCGTTTAAGCCACTTGACTTCACGTTCCATGATTTCTACCGGTTTCTCAACAAATTTCAGTGTTTTATCAACACGAATTTCGTCAAGCGGTATGTGGAGGTTTTCATCAGCTAAACACCTCTTGAGATTGGACACGTGAAAGGTTGGATGAACATTTCCAAGTTCAGGAGGTAACTCAAGTCTATAAGCTACCTTACCGATTCTTTCGACGATCTTGAATGGTCCAATATATCTAGGTGCAAGTTTTCCTTTCTTTCCAAATCTGATCACACCTTTCCAAGGTGAGACCTTAAGTAATACACGATCACCAACTTGAAAATCCAAGGGCTTGCGTTTTAGGTCCGCGTAACTCTTTTGACGGCTTCTAGCTGTCTGAAGGTTATCACGAACTTTCTTTACCTTATCTGTTGTCTCTAAAATGAGGGCAGGTCCAGTAAGTTAAGCCTCGCCAATCTCATTCCAGCAGACTGGTGAACGACATTTTCGACCATAGAGAGCCTCGAAAGGAGCCATGTTGATGCTAGAGTGATAACTGTTGTTGTAGGAGAATTCAATCAATGGAAGGTGTGAATCCCAACTACCACCAAAATCGATCACACAAGCTCTAAGCATATCCTCCAGTGTCTGGATTGTTCTTTCAGATTGACCATCCGTTTGCGGATGATAGGCTGTGCTCAGATTAAGTTGAGACCCCATAGCAGATTGCATGGTTCTCCAAAAATGAGAAGTGAAACGAGCATCTCTGTCAGAAATGATGTTCAAAGGAACACCATGTCGAGCTACAATTTCATCCACGTAGATTTGAGCAAGTTTGTCAGCAGAGAAATCCTCACGGATTGGCAAGAAATGCGTTGACTTGGTAAGACGATCAACGACTACCCAGATGGCATCGTGATCCTTCTTTGTGCGCGGGAGTTTTGTAATGAGATCCATAGTAATGTTTTCCCATTTCCAAACTGGGATCTCTGGTTGCTCCAATAATCCAGAAGGACGCTGATGTTCAGCCTTAACCTTAAGACAAGTAAGGCATTTGGATACGTATAAGGCAATGTCTTTCTTCATACCAGGCCACAAATACTGAATACGAAGATCCTTATACATCTTATCTGAGCCAGGATGAATAGAATAGCGAGACTTATGGGCTTCATCCATAAGCAAGGTACGAAGATTATCTTGGCTTGGGACCCGCAAACGGTCCATGAAGTAATACGATCCATTGTCCTTCAGCTCTAGAGCAGGAGTTATGTGATAAGGAAATTCCTTATCCATCAAGCCTTGTGAAACACAAGCTTGTTGAGCCTGAGAAATACGGGCTTGTATATCAGATTGAGCTTGAATAATGGATTGGACACGAACACAATGAAGCTTAGTACGTTCCTTGCGACTTAAAGTATCGGCTACGACATTCGCCTTACCAGGATGGTAGCGAATTTCGCAGTCATAGTCGTTTAGAAGTTCAACCCAACGTCGTTGTCTCATGTTGAGCTCTTTCTGATTGAAGATATGTTGAAGACTTTTGTGGTCTGTGAAGACCACACATTTTGTACCGTACAAATAGTGTCTCCAGATTTTAAGAGCGAAGACAACTGCACCTAACTCCAGATCATGAGTGGTGTAGTTCTGCTCATATATCTTCAACTGCCTTGATGCGTATGCTATGACTTTGTTTCTTTGCATCAGGACGCAGCCAAGACCAAATTTAGATGCGTCGCAATAAACGACGAAATCATCATTGCCCTCAGGCAATGTTAGGACAGGCGCGTCGCAAAGCTTTTGTTTCAAAGTCAGAAATGCTTCCTCTTGTTTGACTCCCCAATCAAATGGCTTGTTCTTTTGAGTTAGACCCGCCAGACCAAGAAAAGAACGAACTTCAGTAGGGGTAGTAGGTGTATCCCAATCCTTAATCGCACTGATCTTGGAAGGATCTACATGAATACCTTGTTCGTTGACAATATGTCCTAAGAATTGAACCTCTTTAAGCAAGAATTCACACTTGGAGAATTTGGCGAAAAGCTGCTCTTTCTTTAGGAGTTCCAACGTAAGACGAAGATGATGCTCATGATCAGCTCGCGTCTTAGAATATATTAAAATGTCATCAATGAAAACGATGATGAACTTATCCAAATAAGGCTTGCAGACCCTATTCATCAAGTCCATGAAAACAGCAGGAGCATTAGTCAAACCGAATGGCATGACTGTGAACTCATAATGCCCATAGCGAGTACGGAAAGCTGTCTTGGGAATGTCTTCTTCATGCACACGGAGTTGATGACATCCAGATCGCAGATCAATCTTTGAAAAATAAGAAGCGCCTTGCAATTGATCAAAGAGATCATCAATGCGAGGTAGGGGATATCGATTCTTGATGGTAAGCTTGTTAAGCTCACGATAATCGATACACATCCTAAAAGATCCATCCTTCTTCTTAACAAAAAGAACGGGAGCACCCCAAGGTGAAAAGCTAGGACGGATAAAACCTTTGTCAGAGAGCTCCTGAAGCTGCTTAGATAACTCTTGCATCTCAGACGGTGCAAGACGGTATGGAGCTCTGGCTATGGGATTTGCACCAGGTACGAGATCAATACGGAACTCGACTTGGCGTGCTGGAGGTAGACCGGGTAACTCTTCAGGGAAAACTTCAGAATAATCCCGAACGACAGGAATATCTGAAATAGTCTTACCCTTGCCTTTATCTGCTGTAACATGTGCTAAGAAAGCCACATATTTCTTCCGTAGATACTTCTGTGCTTTAAAACAAGACATAAGTCTGAGACCACCGGCAGGCTTCTCACCACGAACCTGTAGGATCTCGCCTGTCGACAGCGGTATACGAACAATCTTCTCAGAACAAACTATTTCTGCATGATGCTTAGATAACCAATCCATTCCCACAATAACGTCGAAGCTTCCAAGTTGCATTGGCGTGAGGTCAATAGGAAAAATATGGTCGTTATGGTTCAACTGGCAGTCGCGTAGAACAGAATTAAGAACAATGGGTTCTCCACTGGCAACCTCTACTGCCAAAGGTTTACCTAGTTTCGTTCTAGACACGCGAAGCATTGTCTCAAAAGACAATGACACAAAACTCTTGTCGGCACCCGAATCAAAAAGAACAGATGCTGGCTGATTATTAATAAAGAACGTACCGTTCCCCACCTCGTTGTCTGCTTGTGCTTCTTGTGCATTCATGTTGAAGACTCGTCCTCGAGCCTGTGCCTGATTCTGGTTTGCATTCTGGTTCTGGTTGGCTAGTCTTGGACACCGATTTCTGTAGTGGGTCAGGTCCCCACAGTTATAACAAGCACCTGGTGGGTAGTTTGGTCATGCAGCCTGACCCTGTTGCTGAGCAACTTGTTGAGCAGGGTTCTGAACTGCGCGATTCTGAGCAAACCGACAAACATCGGCAAGATGACCCGACTTCCCACAGTTAGTACAGAAACGTCACTGATATTGCGGCTGATGGTGACTGTTGCATTGATTGCACAAAGGTGCACTTCCTGAATAGGGCTTCTTTGCTGGAGGCTGGTTGGGAGCTGCCTGGTTTGCTTGGGCAGTGACAGCATAGTTTTGGGAAGCCTTACGCTTCCTTGACCCCCTTGAGGAACCAGAATCCTTTCCCTTCTTGTTTTGACCTTTCTTGCTATCTTCCTTGTCAGCCGACTGTTTCTTGCCCTTGTCGCCCTTCCTGTGTAGCTTATTCTTTCGAATCTGCGACTCAGTCAGTGTCGCTGATAACTCGATTGCCTGACGGAGTGTGGTAGGGTTGCTACCAGTGAGGATGTCTTGTACTGAGTCAGGTAGGCCGTCGATGTACCTTTCGATGGCCTTATCGAGTGGGGTAACCATAGTCGGGCAAAGCAGACTCAACTCTTCAAACCTATCAGTATAAGCCCTGTGCTCACCACTATCTTGCTTCAAAACATCAAATTCTTTCTCCAACGCCCGTTGTTCATGACGAGGACAAAACTCCCTCATCATAAGAGCTCTCAGTTCAGCCCATGTCTGAGCTAGAGCAACTTCTGCACCTTGATCTCTCATAACCCCATTCCACCATGTAAGAGCCCTCTTCTGAAACACGCTTGAAGAAAACTCGACCTTGCGATTATCCGGACACTGCACGTGGCGAAAAGTGTTCTCGATGCTCTCGAACCACTGAAGAAGCCCAGTTGCTCCTTCAGAACCACTGAACTTGAGTGGCTTAGCCGAGTTAAAATCCTTGTATTTGCATATACCATTGTTGTTGTTGTTGGCTTGGTTCCATTGAGCGAAGAGATTTGGGAATTGAGCAGCCATCTGCTACGCAATAATCTCCGCCAGCTCGGCAGTAGCTATCTGGTTGTCGCGTCGAGGAGGCATTCTAGAAGAGAAAAACATGAAATGAAACGAGTGAGATGATTGGATGAAGAGAATGAGATGAAGCAAAATCAACAAAAGCAAAGATGGCGGTTATCGCAAAGCAAACAAGCGACATGAAATGTCTAGTCAAAGTAAATGGGTCAGAATTAGTGTATCGCGAAGACATGCTCGCCTATAAGTGAACACTCACCCCAAGAGTTCCCAGGTAAGAGTGACTGGTCCGATTATGTGGATTTGTACGAACACTCTAGCCTTAGACAGAAAACCCAGGGTACAGGCATTCACTCTTCCAGTTCGCACGTGTTCACACTATTAACCCAAAACTTTGACGAGATTTTTGAGAATCCAAAGGGTTCAAAACCATATAACAGAGGGTTCAAAACCTTATAACAGAGGGTTCAAAACCTAGTAATCAATCATCCTAGAACAGATGATTAATTTTCAAAGCGGATTCGGAACCGAAGTTCCCGTTGTGGTTATCACCTAAGGATAGGTGATGTGCATGTTTTAAACTCTAAACACAAGATAACTTGTGTTAGGGTCCTAGAAAGTTATAGCCTAGGTCAAAGCATTACTAATAACCTAATTCCCTATAACCAATGGCTCTGATACCAACTCTTCTGTCACACCCCGACCGCGTATAACATGCAACCACGGCGGAAAACGTCGGGGAGTGTTGTGGACAGAATTAATTGTTATACAACCAAATCGGTGATCGTGTATTACTTAAGGTCTCACCTTGGAAAGGTGTGATCAGATTTGGAAAGAAAGGAAAACTTGCACCTAGATACGTTGTACCATTCAAGATCGTCGAAAGAATCGGTAAGGTAGCCTACAGACTTGCATTACCTCCCAAACTTGGAAATGTTCATCCAACTTTCCACATATCCAATCTCAAAAAGTGTTTAGCTGATGAGAACCTCCACATACCACTTGACGAAATTCGTGTTGATAAAACACTACATTTTGTTGAGAAACCTGTGGAAATTATGGATCGTGAAGTCAAATGGCTTAACACAAGCGCATTCTGTTGGTTAAAGTTCGCTGGGAATCTAAACGTGGACATGAGTTTACTTGGGAACGTGAAGATCAGATGAAGGCGAAGTATCCACATCTTTTCCCACGAGTTTCCTCTAAACGAATTTCGGGACGAAATTCCCACAAGTAGGGGAGACTGTGACATCTGTGCTTGTAATCATTGTAAACAGTTCAGTTATCAATGAAATAAAGTTATTTGATCCCTATGTTGTTTGTTTATGTTTGATGTTTTTCATGTTTTGACTTTTATTCGATTTCAAACTCTATATCGCTTTCTGGAGAATTATACGCAAACTGGTGCGAAAACGTAATCAGTTATATGCAACAAATACTCCAGAACATCAATTTATGCTTAACATACCTTAAATAACCTTTACATAACTTAGAAATAAGTTTCGAAGGCTTTGGTATGGCAAAATCTAGTTTATTCGCTTACAGGGACTAAAATTGACAAACTGCGAAAGTATGCCAATCTGAACTGTAACGAACATTCCGGAACATGATCATAAGTTAAACACACCTTAAATATCCTTTACATAGCTTAGAAATAGGCTTTGAGGGGTTTGGTGTGCTAAAATAAACTTTATGCTCATTCAGGGACTAAAAGCGTCAAAAAGTGCATAAGTTTGCACTTTCGCGCATAACTTACGTTCTGAATACTTCCGAACACCCAAATTTTTATGTAGGCATTAAAATATTATGTTTTAATGTTTTGCATGAGAAAAATCCATTCGTCGCGCAATTTGGATCGTTTTTCGCGCTTATGCGCATTCCGTCGTAATTAAGCAAACATCGCGATCGTACGACCAAATGAACCGACATCCGAGATATTTTTGAGCATGTTTTGAATTCCCTATACTTTAACTTCATTTTAGAGGCTTGAATTGAGGTTAACAGGCCTTAAACGTGTCAAAAATGGGCTTAAACTCATGCAGGGACCAAAACTGTCATTTTTCAAAGTTTCTGCTGATCTGACATGGCCAGGCGGCCCGCCTACATTTCTGGTAACTCCCACGCGGGCCGCTTCAGGCTCCCAGTTCTGCAAAAATGTTGTAAACAGCTGGTTGCAGCTGTTTTGCACCTCCAAACCACTCCCAAATGGTTTTTAAACAATCTATGGGCTGTTTTGGGACTCCCATGGTTTTATAAATCAATGGGCTATAGGTGTACGGCTGAGATTTGATCATGCTTTGCGAGGAACGATCTTAACGGTTCACCAAATCCTATAAATACCCATCCATCCCCATTGCAAAACTCACTTGAATTCTGAGGTTGTTCTCTAAGTTGGGGTGCTTTGACACTTCATACCTGAGAATACTCGGAATTCAATCTTGCGGGGACCCGTTGTAAGTATTCATTCGTTCTTTTATTGCTTTTCGAGTCCAAAAGTCAAACTTTGTTTGACTTTCTGCATTGACCAGTTTATGGTCAATGCGAAGTTCGTTTGAACTTCATAACGTGAGCGTAATCACGATGGTTATAGTCCCTAGCGACTATACCTACTGATTACCACGTTATCTAGGCTCAGTGACGAGTCGTAGTTTCGGCCAAAATACGTTTTCTCGCGTATTTTGTAACCAAACTACTCTAGGGTATTAAAACCGTTTGTTTTAATACCAAACCTGTTTTCTAATATTACTAAACATGTTCTAGCATGTTTAGCTCGTCGCTTTTATTTTTAGTGCTTGTCTAGGGTCGTAAAGGTAAGCGATCTAAACAATCGCTTATGCTTACAAACCCGACCCATTTGGTCGATCATTAGGATCCGACCAAACACATTAGGTGACCATAGTATATAGGGAATAACCTTCCGAGGTTATACCATATGGTCGCGACGTTTAAGTAGTTGTATGATAAGTGGTTTTTATGCCTTAAGTAAATTACCAAAATGCCCTTTTTACACTAAAACTCATTTTAAACATATGTAACATAATTTTTTGACGTCTAAATTGATTTAGCAACAATATTAAGTGTGTTAAGGCATATCTTGCTTGTCATAGGGCTAGTTAGGCGTTTCAAACGCGTTTTACGCAAACGACGCGTTAAAGTAGCATAAGCTACCTAAGCGGGTCATAACGGGTCAAAAGCACTTAGGTTTGGTTTCGTTTTAGTATGAAGGCTTTGTCAAACCATATTACATAAGTTCCCACACTTATTTGGTTTACGAACCCTCGTACTACCCGGTCCCCCGATAGGTCCGTTTATTAATATAGATGCCTTTATAGGTGCCGTTTGATTCCGTGATCTTCTAGCATTGTTTGGTGGTTATCCTACGGCTTCTAAGCAATCTCAAGTGAGTACATAGACCCCTCTTTTACTTTCTTCCAAACATTTTGGGGTGAAACACATGTGCCTACTTGTTACTTTCGTGCTTTCTTGTTTTCACATCATATGCTTGCTATGTTCTTAGTACACTTATAGTACATGATTTCATTACATTGTTTTGCTATGTATGTTAACTTAGCATGCTAGCACATTGATTTACATTACATTGTTTTGCTATATATGTTTACATGGCTTATTAGCACATTGTTTTACATGACTTTTCTGCTTTGTATGTTTACTTAGCATACTTAGTACATTGTTTTCACATAATTTGTTTACATTTGGTATGACATTTGGTTTGCATAAACGGTTCTTTACTACATTCATTAACATTAGCTACGCCGCTCGGTAGTAAGTAATGGTACCATAGGACTTGACAAATCCCGTTCCTGACATCCTGGGTTGGTGTGGATGTAAGGAATGACTGAATCCGTGAACATTTTACTTTGATAATCTTTACTCTAAGGTTATCCTGTTGTCTCAAGGCTTGAATGTAATGCGTTATCTTACCACATAAATGTTTGTATCAATAAAACAAGTTTTCTACATGGCAAAACATAACTTTTTGATTTATTCAAAATACTTTGTTTTGTTCCTTTTTACTTATGGTTAAGTATTCTTATTTTGTTACTTACCATACATAACTTTTGTTTACACATAACTACATGACTACATTTTGGGTTTTAAACATTGACAATGATTTAGACAAGGACATTTGATGATTGGTTTGAACATGAACTATATGCTTTGGTGGTTTGTTTAAATGACTTAAGTAACGATATGTGTGTAGTATGCTATAAGCATGGTGGATACACCGCTGGTACTTCCTATATATAAGTGCTTGTATTGTATTACAAAACCTATGTATCTCACAGGCATTTTTATGCTGACGTACCTATTTTCACATGTGTTTCAGGAGCTAATGCATAGGACGATCGTGACACGCTAGGGTGGACTTGGGCCTTAGTGACATAAAACAGAGCTAGACTTAGTATTAATTATGTTATGTACTTTGTTTCTTTTTATTTTAAGACAATGTAACTTGTGGGTTCTCGTTTGAAGCAATGTATTCCACCCTTGGGTGATGAATAAAATATTATTTTAAATTACCTTGGTTGTGGAACAATAATTCTGTTACAACACTCCCCGACGTTTCCGCCACGATTTGATGTTTTACGTGGTCGGGGTGTGACAGAAGAGTTGGTATCAGAGCCAATGGTTATAGGGAATTAGGTTATTAGTAATGCTTTGACCTAGACTATAACCTTTCTAGGACCCCAACACAAGTTGTCTTGTGTTTAGATTTTAAAACATGCACTTCACCTATCCTTAGGTGATCACCAAAACAAGAACCCAGTTTTCTAAAACGATTTTTGAAAAACAATCCTCTATTTTCAAATAATTTATTATATGGTTTTGAACCCCTCCAGTTTGATTTTTGGCCTTGTGCCTTCCAAGTTTTCAAAATCTCGTCAAAGTTTTGGGTTCTAAATAGTGTGAACACGTGCAAACTGGAAGAGTGAATGCCTGTACCCTGGGTTTTCTGTCTAAGGCTAGAGTGTTCGTACAAATCCACATAATCGGACCAGTCACTCTTACCTGGGAACTCCTGGGGTGAGTGTTCACTTATAGGTGAGCATGTCTTCGCTAAGCATTATTTATGAGCCCATTTACCTTGATTAGTCACTGTGTGTCGTTTGTTTGCTTTGTGATACGGACGAATGACCACCATCCTTGCTTTGCTGATTTTGTTTCGTCTTGTTCTTTTCATCTAATCATCTCACTCGTTTCCTCTCGTGTTTTCCTCTTTTTAGCATGCCTCCTCGACGCGAAAATCAGCTACCTAATGCCGAACTGGCAGAAATCATCGCACAGCATATGGCTGCTGCATTCCCGAATCTTATTGCTCAGTTTAACCAAGCCAACATCAATCAGAACGCTCCTTGTAACTTCAAGAGCTTCAATTCGGCTAAACCACTCAAGTTCAGTGGTACTGAGGGGGCAACTGGGCTCCTTCAATGGTTTGAGAGCATTGAGAATACTTTTCGTCATGTTCAGTGTCCTGATAATCGCAAAGTCGAGTTTGCTTCTAGTGTTTTTCAGAAGAGGGCGTTGACATGGTGGAACGGGGTTATGAGAGATCGAGGTGCTGAAGTCGCTTTAGCGCAAACATGGGCTGAGTTAAGGACTCTCATGATGAGTGTGTTCTGTCCTCGTCATGAATTGCGAGCGCTGGAAAGGGAGTTTGATGATCTAAAGCAGTTTAGTGGCGAGCACCGGGCGTATACTGACAGGCTGGAAGAGTTGAGTTTGTTATGCCCAACGATGGTTACCCCACTTGACAAGGCTATCGAGAGATACATTGATGGTCTACCTGACTCTGTGCAAGACATAGTTACTGGTAGTAAACCTACCACTGTTCGTCAGGCAATCGAACTATCTGCAACGTTGACTGAATCTCAGATTCGAAAGGGTAAATTGCATAGAAAGGGTGACAAGAAGGGTAAGAAGCAGGATTCTGACAAGAAGGATAGCAAGAAAGGTAAGAACAAGAAGGGGAGTGATGCGGGTTCTTCGAAGGGTTCGAGGAAGCGGAAGGCTTCCCAGAACTATGCCGTTACTACTCAGGCTCAAGCTGCTCAAAATCAGCCTGCACAACCTCCTGCCAAGAAACCATACTTTGGCAATGCACCTTTGTGCAATAAGTGTAACGGACATCATCAACCACACCACCAGTGTCGTCAATGCACCAACTGCGGAAGACCTGGTCATCTTGCTGCTACATGCCGCATTCCTGCTAATTTGAATCGGGCAGCTCAGAACCCGGCTCAACAGGTTGCTCAGCCTCTTGCTCAGCAACAAGGTCAAGCAGCACGACCTCACTTTCCCCCAGGCGCTTGTTACAACTGTGGGGATCTGACCCACTACCGTAATCAATGTCCAAGATTGGTGAATGCGAACCCAGTTCAAGCTCAGGCTCGTGGACGAGCTTTTAACATGAATGCTGCTGAGGCTCAGGCAGACAATGAAGTGGTAAACGGTACGTTCTTTGTTAATAATCAACCTGCGTCTGTTCTTTTTGATTCAGGGGCCGACAAGAGTTTTGTGTCGTTATCTTTTGAGCCTTTGCTTCGCGCGTCTAGAACGAAACTAGGTAAGCCTTTGACTGTCGAAGTTGCGAATGGTGAACCCGTTGTTCTTGATTCTGTTCTTCGCAACTGTCAATTGAACCTTAGCAACCATCTCTTTCCTATTGACCTCACGCCTATGCAACTTGGGAGCTTCGACATTATTGTTGGTATGGATTGGTTAGCCAAGCATCGCGCAGAGGTAGTTTGTTTTGAGAAGATCGTTCGTGTGCCGCTTTCGTCAGGTGAGATCCTACAGGTTCGTGGTGAGAAACCTGCTAGTAGCCTCAAGCTTATGTCTTGTTTTCAAGCTCGGAAGTATCTGCGAAAGAACTATGTGGCCTTCTTGGTACATGTTACGGCAGATAAAGACCAAGGTAAGCCTATTCAAGATATCCCTGTTGTTCGGGATTATCAGGAGCTGTTTCCTGAAGAGTTGCCTGGTCTACCCCCAGCACGCCAAGTCGAGTTCCATATCGATCTCGTACCTGGTGCAAATCCTATTGCCAGATCTCCGTATCGTCTTGCACCGTCTGAGATGCAAGAGCTATCTAAGCAGCTTCAGGAGCTTTCTGACAAAGGTTTTATCCGTCCTAGCTTTTCACCTTGGGGCGCTCCCGTTCTTTTTGTCAAGAAGAAGGATGGATCCTTCAGAATGTGTATCGATTATCGTGAGCTGAATAAGCTTACCATCAAGAATCGATATCCCCTACCTCGCATTGATGATCTCTTTGACCAGTTACAGGGTGCTACTTGCTTTTCGAAGATTGATCTTCGTTCTGGGTATCATCAACTTCGTGTGCATGAAGAGGATATTCCCAAAACAGCATTTCGCACTCGATATGGGCATTATGAGTTCACAGTCATGCCATTCGGTTTGACCAATGCTCCTGCTGTTTTCATGGACTTGATGAATAGGGTCTGCAAGCCTTATTTGGATAAGTTCATCATCGTTTTCATTGATGACATCTTGATTTACTCTAAGACGCGAGTTGATCATGAGCACCATCTTCGTCTTACTCTGGAACTCCTAAAGAAAGAGCAACTTTTTGCCAAATTCTCCAAGTGTGAATTTTGGCTTAAGGAAGTTCAATTTCTGGGACATATTGTCAACGAACAAGGTATTCATGTAGATCCCTCCAAGATCAGTGCGATTAAGGATTGGGATACGCCTACTACTCCTACTGAGGTTCGTTCTTTTCTTGGTCTTGCGGGTTATTACCGCCGCTTCATCGAGAACTTCTCAAAGATTGCAGTTCCTCTAACTGCTCTAACTCAGAAGAACAAACCCTTTGAATGGGGTTCTAGGCAAGAAGAAGCGTTTCAGACCTTGAAGCGGAAGCTTTGTGATGCACCTATTCTGACTTTGCCTGAAGGCAACGATGATTTTGTTGTCTACTGTGATGCATCGAAATTGGGTCTTGGCTGTGTTCTGATGCAAAGGAACAAAGTCATAGCCTACGCATCTAGACAATTGAAGGTACATGAGAGAAACTACACCACTCATGATCTTGAGTTGGGTGCAGTTGTCTTTGCTCTCAAAATCTGGAGACACTATTTGTATGGCACAAAATGTGTGGTTTTCACTGACCACAAAAGTCTTCAGCACATCTTCAACCAGAAGGAACTCAACATGAGGCAAAGACGTTGGGTCGAACTCCTAAACGACTATGATTGTGAAATTCGCTACCATCCTGGTAAAGCGAATGTTGTGGCTGACGCATTAAGTCGTAAGGAACGTATTGTGCTTCATTGTGTTCGTGTTCAATCTGCTATTCAAGCTCGATCTGATATCCAAGTACGCATTTCTCAGGCTCAACAGGCTTGTGTTTCACAAGACTTGATGGGTAAGGAATTACCCTATCACATTAAGCCTGATCTTGTGCTGAAGGAAGATGGATCGTATTATTTCATGGACCGTTTGTGGGTCCCAAGCCGAGATGATCTTCGCACTTTGCTTATGGATGAGGCCCATAAGTCTCGTTACTCTATTCATCCTGGCTCAGATAAAATGTATAAGGACCTTCGTACTCAGTATTGGTGGCCTGGTATGAAGAAAGACATTGCCTTGTACGTTTCAAAGTGCCTTACTTGTCTCAAGGTTAAGGCTGAACACCAACATCCTTATGGTCTTTTGGAGCAACCAGAGATTCCAGTTTGGAAATGGGAAAACATTGCTATGGATCTCATTACCAAACTCCCGCGCACTAAGAAAGGTCATGATGCCATCTGGGTAGTTGTTGATCGTCTTACAAAGTCAGCGCATTTCCTGCCGATCCGTGAGAATCTATCTGCTGAAGATCTGGCCAAAATCTATGTGGATGAAATTGTATCTCGACATGGTGTTCCCTTGAACATTATTTCTGATAGGGATGCTCGCTTCTCTTCTCGATTTTGGAGAACCATGCAATCTGCTATGGGGACCCAACTCAATCTTAGCACAGCTTATCATCCACAAACAGATGGCCAAACTGAAAGAACAATCCAGACTTTGGAGGATATGCTTAGAGCTTGTGTGATCGATTTTGGTGGTAGTTGGGATTCACATCTTCCATTGATTGAATTCTCCTACAACAATAGTTATCACTCCAGCATCAACATGGCTCCTTTCGAGGCTCTCTATGGTCGAAAATGTCGTTCACCTGTCTGCTGGAATGAAATAGGTGAGGCTCAGCTTACTGGACCTGACCTCATTCTAAAGACAACTAACAAGGTTAAGAAAGTTCGTGATAACTTACAGGCAGCTCGAAGTCGTCAAACGAGTTACGCGGACCTACGACGCAAGCCCTTAGAATTCCAAATCGGTGATCGTGTATTACTTAAGGTCTCACCTTGGAAAGGTGTGATCAGATTTGGAAAGAAAGGAAAACTTGCACCTAGATACGTTGGACCATTCAAGATCGTCGAAAGAATCGGTAAGGTAGCCTACAGACTTGCATTACCTCCCAAACATGGAAATGTTCATCCAACTTTCCACATATCCAATCTCAAAAAGTGTTTAGCTGATGAGAACCTCCACATACCACTTGACGAAATTCGTGTTGATAAAACACTACATTTTGTTGAGAAACCTGTGGAAATTATGGATCGTGAAGTCAAATGGCTTAAACACAAGCGCATTCCGTTGGTTAAAGTTTGCTGGGAATCTAAACGTGGACCTGAGTTTACTTGGGAACGTGAAGATCAGATGAAGGCGAAGTATCCACATCTTTTCCCACGAGTTTCCTCTAAACGAATTTCGGGACGAAATTCCCACAAGTAGGGGAGACTGTGACATCTGTGCTTGTAATCATTGTAAACAGTTCAGTTATCAATGAAATAAAGTTATTTGATCCCTATGTTGTTTGTTTATGTTTGATGTTTTTCATGTTTTGACTTTTATTCGATTTCAAACTCTATATCGCTTTCTGGAGAATTATACGCAAACTGGTGCGAAAAAGTAATCAGTTATATGCAACAAATACTCCGGAACATCAATTTATGCTTAACATACCTTAAATAACCTTTACATAACTTAGAAATAAGTTTCGAAGGCTTTGGTATGGCAAAATCTAGTTTATTCGCTTACAGGGACTAAAATTGACAAACTGCGAAAGTATGCCAATCTGAACTGTAACGAACATTCCGGAACATGATCATAAGTTAAACACACCTTAAATATCCTTTACATAGCTTAGAAATAGGCTTTGAGGGGTTTGGTGTGCTAAAATAAACTTTATGCTCATTCAGAGACTAAAAGCGTCAAAAAGTGCATAAGTTTGCACTTTCGCGCATAACTTACGTTCTGAATACTTCCGAACACCCAAATTTTTATGTAGGCATTAAAATATTATGTTTTAACGTTTTGCATGAGAAAAATCCATTCGTCGCGCAATTTGGATCGTTTTTCGCGCTTATGCGCATTCCGTCGTAATTAAGCAAACATCGCGATCGTACGACCAAATGAACCGACATCCGAGATATTTTTGAGCATGTTTTGAATTCCCTATACTTTAACTTCATTTTAGAGGCTTGAATTGAGGTTAACAGGCCTTAAACGTGTCAAAAATGGGCTTAAACTCATGCAGGGACCAAAACTGTCATTTTTCAAAGTTTCTGCTGATCTGACATGGCCAGGCGGCCCACCTACATTTCTGGTAACTCCCACGCGGGCCGCTTCAGGCTCCCAGTTCTGCAAAAATGTTGTAAACAACTGGTTGCAGCTGTTTTGCACCTCCAAACCACTCCCAAATGGTTTTTAAACAATCTATGGGCTGTTTTGGGACTCCCATGGTTTTATAAATCAATGGGCTATAGGTGTACGGCTGAGATTTGATCACGCTTTGCGAGGAACGATCTTAACGGTTCACCAAATCCTATAAATACCCATCCATCCCCATTGCAAAACTCACTTGAATTCTGAGGTTGTTCTCTAAGTTGGGGTGCTTTGACACTTCATACCTGAGAATACTCGGAATTCAATCTTGCGGGGACCCGTTGTAAGTATTCCTTCGTTCTTTTATTGCTTTTCGAGTCCGAAAGTCCAACTTTGTTTGACTTTCTGCATTGACCAGTTTATGGTCAATGCGAAGTTCGTTTGAACTTCATAACGTGAGCGTAATCACGATGGTTATAGTCCCTAGCGACTATACCTACTGATTACCACGTTATCTAGGCTCAGTGACGAGTCGTAGTTTCGGCCAAAATACGTTTTCTCGCGTATTTTGTAACCAAACTACTCTAGGGTATTAAAACCGTTTGTTTTAATACCAAACCTGTTTTCTAATATTACTAAACATGTTCTAGCATGTTTAGCTCGTCGCTTTTATTTTTAGTGCTTGTCTAGGGTCGTAAAGGTAAGCGATCTAAACAATCGCTTATGCTTACAAACCCGACCCATTTGGTCGATCATTAGGATCCGACCAAACACATTAGGTGACCATAGTATATAGGGAATAACCTTCCGAGGTTATACCATATGGTCGCGACGTTTAAGTAGTTGTATGATAAGTGGTTTTTATGCCTTAAGTAAATTACCAAAATGCCCTTTTTACACTAAAACTCATTTTAAACATATGTAACATAATTTTTTGACGTCTAAATTGATTTAGCAACAATATTAAGTGTGTTAAGGCATATCTTGCTTGTCATAGGGCTAGTTAGGCGTTTCAAACGCGTTTTACGCAAACGACGCCTTAAAGTAGCATAAGCTACCTAAGCGGGTCATAACGGGTCAAAAGCACTTAGGTTAGGTTTCGTTTTAGTATGAAGGCTTTGTCAAACCATATTACATAAGTTCCCACACTTATTTGGTTTACGAACCCTCGTACTACCCGATCCCTCGATAGGTCCGTTTATTAATATAGATGCCTTTATAGGTGCCGTTTGATTCCATGATCTTCTAGCATTGCTTGGTGGTTATCCTACGGCTTCTAAGCAATCTCAAGTGAGTACATAGACCCCTCTTTTACTGTTTTCCAAACATTTTGGGGTGAAACACATGTGCCTACTTGTTACTTTCGTTCTTTCTTGTTTTCACGTCATATGCTTGCTATGTTCTTAGTACACTTATAGTACATGATTTCATTACATTGTTTTGCTATGTATGTTAACTTAGCATGCTAGCACATTGATTTACATTACATTGTTTTGCTATATATGTTTACATGGCATATTAGCACATTGTTTTACATGACTTTTCTGCTTTGTATGTTTACTTAGCATACTTAGTACATTGTTTTCACATAATTTGTTTACATTTGGTATGACATTTGGTTTGCATAAACGGTTCTTTACTACATTCATTAACATTAGCTACGCCGCTCGGTAGTAAGTAATGGTACCATAGGACTTGACAAATCCCGTTCCTGACATCCTAGGTTGGTGTGGATGTAAGGAATGACTGAATCCGTGAACATTTTACTTTGATAATCTTTACTCTAAGGTTATCCTGCTGTCTCAAGGCTTGAATGTAATGCGTTATCTTACCACATAAATGTTTGTATCAATAAAACAAGTTTTCTACATGGCAAAACATAACTTTTTGATTTATTCAAAATACTTTGTTTTGTTCCTTTTTACTTATGGTTAAGTATTCTTATTTTGTTACTTACCATACATAACTTTTGTTTACACATAACTACATGACTACATTTTGGGTTTTAAACATTGACAATGGTTTAGACAAGGACATTTGATGATTGGTTTGAACATGAACTATATGCTTTGGTGGTTTGTTTAAATGACTTAAGTAACGATATGTGTGTAGTATGCTATAAGCATGGTGGATACGCCGCTGGTACTTCCTATATATAAGTGCTTGTATTGTATTACATGTCATAGCGTTATTTAACTCATTTAGTTTGGACTTATACATGTTTACACAAATAACATATTTTTCACAAGACTTTGTTTTACAAAACAATTTATTCCATACAACTTATTTTTACTTGGTTATTCTTTTAACCATACATCATTCTTTTATACGTACATATTAACTGATTTTGTTATCGCTTTTCAAACATTTTATAAGCAAACACTTAAACTAGATTCATGACAAGTTTTCATTAAACATTTTCTTAAACCTAAGTCATGAATCCTATTTTCACAAAACCTATGTATCTCACAGGCATTTTTATGCTGACGTACCTATTTTCACATGTGTTTCAGGAGCTAATGCATAGGACGATCGTGACACGCTAGGGTGGACTTGGGCCTTAGTGACATAAAACAGAGCTAGACTTAGTATTAATTATGTTATGTACTTTGTTTCTTTTTATTTTAAGACAATGTAACTTGTGGGTTCTCGTTTGAAACAATGTATTCCACCCTTGGGTGATGAATAAAAGATTATTTTAAATTACCTTGGTTGTGGAACAATAATTCTGTTACAACACTCCCCGACGTTTCCGCCACGATTTGATGTTTTACGTGGTCGGGGTGTGACAGTATCCACCATGTTTGCATCATATTAAATACTCCATGTTACTTAAAACATTTACCCAAACCAATCCACCATGTAAATTGTTCATGTATAAACCAAATGTCAAGTGTTATTGTATAAACCATGTCAAATGTTTATGTTCAATGTAAACCATGTAATGTGTATCCCAAAATGTATCATGTATGGTAAGCGAAATGTATCAACTTAAACCATATGTAAAATGCACAAAACAAGTCGTTGAAGTAACACGTGGTTTAAATCAACGTTATGTTCTGTGGAAAAATGCATGCTCTATTGATATTAACATTTATGCGGTATTGTAAACTATGCATACATCCAAGCCTTGAGACTGCGGCGATAAACCCTTAAACAAATTAAAGGTTTATCTAAGTTATGTATATCGAATTCGGTCATTCCTTCCAATCCTATCAAACCCAGGATTTCAGAAACGGGAGTTGTCAATTCCTATGGTACCACTACTTACTAACGAACGGCGTGATCAATGTTAATGAATGTATTGTCCCATGTTAAACAAACCAAATGTCATAACAAAATGAAGGCATGTGATGTAAACAATTGTACTAAGTATGCTAAGTAAACATACGAAGCAGAAATGTTTATGTAAATCAATGTATCCATATGCTGAGTAAACATATGCAACAGAAATGTTCATGTAAATCAATGTGCCCATATGTTGAGTAAACATATGCAGCAGAAATGTTCATGTAAATCAATGTGCCCATATGCTGAGTAAACATATGCAGCAGAAATGTTCATGTAAATCAATGTGTCCATATGCTGAGTAAACATATGTAACAGAAATGTACTGTAAATCAATGTACTAAGTACGCACACAATGGGCATACATAGCATAAAATGTAATGAAATCGTGTACTATAATGTACTAACAACATAGCAGGCATATGATGTGAAAACATGGAAAGCATGAATGTAACAGATAGGCACATGTGTTTCACCCCAAAGCAGTTTGGAAAACAGTAAAAGAGGGGTTCAATGTACTCACCTGAGATTGCTTTGTAGTTCTTGTATAATAACCAAATAATGCTAGAGATCACGGAATATCAAACGGCACCTAATAGGTAGCTATGTCAATATACCGGACCAAATCGGAAGGATCGGATAGTATGCGGGTTTGTAAACCAAACGAGTATAGAGGCTCGTGTAATATGGTTTAACAAAGCCTACATACTAAAATGAAACCTAACCTAAGTGCTTGCGACCCATCACGACCCGTTTAGGTAGCTTATGCTACCTTACGCGTCGTTCGCGTAGAACGCGTCTGGAACGCCTAACATCGTGACCACAAGGTATAACCTCGGAAGGTTATAGCTATGGTCACCTAATGTGTTTGGTCGGATCCTAATGATCGACCAAATGGGTCGGGTTCGAAAGTACAAGCGATGGTTTAGATCGCTTACCTTACGACCCTATATAAGCACTAAACTAAAAGTGACGAGCTAAGCATGTTAGAACATGCTTAACTAAGATTAGAAAACAGGTTTGGCATCAAAACAAACGGCTTTGAGCTCACGAGTAGTTTGGTTACAAAATACGCAAGAATGCGCATTTTGGCCGAAACTACGACTCGTCACTGAGCCTAGATAACGTGGTGATCAGTAGGTATAGTCACTACGGACTATAACCATCGTGATCACGCTCACGTTATGAAGTTCTAATGAACTTCGCATCGACCATAAACTGGTCAATGCAGAAAGTCAACAAAACGTCGACTTTCGGACTCGAAAAGCGAATAAAAGAACGAAAGAATACTTACGGAGGGTCCCCGAATGCTAATCTAGACCAAAATGGCTCAAGTATGAAACAATGGTTCCAACTTAGAGCCTTAAGATCAGATTGTGTGGGTTTTGAGCAAAATGGGGGGGGGGTATTTATAGGAAAGTGGAATCGTTAGGATCGTTCATCGAATAACGTGCCACGATCTTGTGCGTACATGTGTCAAAATGTTATGGTTCACTGAATATGGCCCTTGGCCTTTGATTGGGTGAAAAGGCAATTGGACCTTTCGCCATTTGAAGAGCCAATCAGCATTAAATGTGGGTTCTACTGCACTGGGGACTCCTTACGGACCGTATGGGATTTGGCTTACGGTCCGTAAGCCCCTAGTTTGGCAAATTTACAGTTTTGGTCCCTGCAGCTCCAAAACTTGGTATTTGATGCGTTTTTGGCACTTGTAAGCCCCGTTAACCCCATTTCAAAACTTTAAAATAAAGTTAAAGTATAGTGAACTTAAAATGTGCTCAAAAATATGTCGGATGTCGGTTCGTTTGGCCGTACGGTCGCGATGTTCGGTTAATTACGACGGAATGCGCATAAGCGCGAAAGACGATCCAAATTGCGCGACGAATGGATTTTTCTCATGCCACACTAAGGCATAATATAAGGATGCTTACATAAATTTTTGGATGTCCGGATGTATTCAGAACGTAAGTTATGCGCGAAAGTGCAAACTTGTGCATTTTTGACACTTTTAGCCCCTGAATGATCCAAAAGTTTGTTTTAGCATACCAAACCCCTCAAAGCCTATTTCTAAGCTATGTAAAGGATATTTATGGTATGTTTAACTTATGGACATGTTCCGGAATGTTCGTTACAGTTTAAATTGGCATACTTTCGCAGTTTGTCAAGTTTAGTCCCTGTAAGCGAATTAACTTGTTTTTGCCATACCAAAGCCTTCAAAACTTATTTCTAAGTTATGTAAAGGTTATTTAAGGTATGTTGAGTATATGTTTATGTTCCGGAGTATTTGTCGCATTAAAATGAGTATGCTTTAGCACCAGTTAGCGTATAACACTCCAGAAAGCGATGTAGAGTTTGAAATTGAACAAAAGTCAAAACATGAAAAATGTAAAACACAACCAAACAAACATTGGGATCAAATAACATTGTTTTATTGATAATTGAACTGTTCACAATGATTACAAGCACAAATGTTACAACAGTCCCCCAAAACAGTAGAAAAAGTACACACGTGTCTGCACACGCGCGTGAAAAGCACGGATAGCAGCATATACCTGGCAGTGTCAGCCTGACCTGCAGTCATAGCTGTACCATCCCATAAAGTCAAAAGATTTCCAAAATCTTCAAAACAAAATTAAATCTTCTCATAGAAGATTTCTCATTTCTTCGCGCCCAAAAAACATTTTCCTCTCCTAAGTCCAGTGCTCCACTTATTTGCATAAGTACAACACTAGACTGGGGGGACTTGAAGGGGTAAGGTCCCAAAAACCTCACAAAAAGGATGTAAGACCATACCACCAGCTGGCCTTTCAACCTTTTTAACCTTGCGCGGCCGCGCATTGGTCTTACAAAGGAAGGAAGAAATCAACGAGCGATAGTTGCGCGTCCAAAGGAAAACATAAAATCCTTGCGCCGTCTCCCATTGGCAAAGGGTTAAAAACCCTGAGGAACAACACTTCCGCCCAAATATCCAAACTTGGATGTTGTTTTACCCAGACTTGGGATTTATGCAGCTGTATGCACACTGTAAGGTGTCACACCAGATTACAGCAGTAATCTTCTAGAAGGAATATGATCGTGCACCACCCAGACGGTTATAACCATCTGGACACATGTCATTACCACAAACGTTCTGAAATCACAACGATGGCATGTAATTGGAGAATGATCTCCACTTAAATCACTTTCCACGTGGCAATTCCCCAACCATAGATCAAGTCATGATCCGTGTGCATTCACATCAGGATCAAAGAAACTTAACGAAGATTAAAAGAACTTAACGGAAGGAAATATAACCGCTACGGCGTTAGCATCTTCCGTTATCTTTTCAACAACAGATTTTCCCTCCCAAACTCCCGGTTATAAATAGGAGAACTCTTCAGGTATAAACCCAGATCACATTCACTACTCAAATACTTTATCTTCTCCATTACAAATACTTATTCTCACACTGGAGTCGGGTCAAGGAGAGAACCCTCTTCTCCATTGCAAATACTTATGCTCTGTTTTGCAGAATCACCAGAGAAGGAACTCGGCTGCCACTGAATCAATTGAGAGAGAACTAACCTTTTATGCGGATTCAAACCCCCTAGATATCTCGGTTCCGACCATTTATCTAGTGTTTCTTCAAGTAGTATATATGTAATAATACTATAGAGTGATTTCCAAAGGATTAAGACAATTATAACCAACGTTCGTGCGTGTAGGGTTAGCTCGTGTGTTTGAATGAAATTAGGGTAAAATTTTCTTATTAGTGTGTATATATATGTAGGGTTTTAGTGGGCTTGGGCCCAGGCCCTCAAGCCTGTTTTGCGCGGTCGATACGTTTACAAAGCCCATTTTCGAATCGGATCGTCGTAAAATGTCGTAGAATATTTTTTTAGGGTCGAAAGCATGTGAAATTTTTCGTAAGTCGTTTATTAGACGCATACGCTTTTCAGTCGCGTTAAATCGCGTAAAACACTTCGCTCGTCGTTTCTAACCCGTTTTCGATCCGTTTTCAACTACGGATAATAATATTTGAAAACTAAGCTAAATATATCATAATATATTAATATCAAGATATACCCCTCGAGTCCGGGGCTTCCGCTTCGTTGCCGGTGCGTTCCCACAGTCGCGTTTTTCGTTCACGTTTGCGTTTTGTGTCATTCGAACGCATGATATCTTCATAAAGCCACATTCATATATATAAGTTATATGTACAAATTTCGTATTCGTTGGCGCGGTCAGTATTTCGTACGGTGTTAGTTCGTTACCGCGTAACGTTCAACAGTCTTCTCGCAAATCCACATTCGCGTACTGTAAAGTCAGACAGACGTTCCTAGGCATTCCAATAGCCTAATTAAGTTAGTACGTGTCTTAAACACTGTTAATTATCTCCTTATACGTTTGTTAATTGCGTAGTTAGAAGCCGTTAATTACCGGTTGTCACATGTACGACATTGACAGTTGTGACTTATGTCCCCTGTCTAATAAATATGAAGGATTAGATTCCGTTTAAACGCCAAAAATGGTTCATTTAAAACCTAGGCAAAACATAATCAAATAAATTTCATACTATCTTATTGGCCTATATGGTTTATTTATACCATGGCTATTTAATCATCAAATTCGACGATTCGCTATATAGTTAAACAAATTATTATTACTCGATTTATAGCCTTCAAAGCTTCACCATGGCTGATGCATATGAAGCCCACAATCATCCAGTTGATCAGAATAATAGCGCAAGGCTGAACTTAACGGGCACTGAGTTACAGGCTATGTTAGATACAGCCGTAAACAAAGCCGTGGACCGAGTATTAAAGGATCATAAGCGAAAGTGCGATAAGACCCCAAATAAGGGTTACAAAAAGGGTAAGACTGGTTCAAACTATAATCAGTCCAAGCCAAATGAGGCAATACCCAAATGTAAAACCTGCGGGAAACAACACTTCGGAAAATGTTTCCATAAGAAGACCAGGGGATGTGGCATCTGTGAGGGAATGTATCACAAGACTCATGAGTGCAAGGACTTGATAAACGCCACATGCTTTGGTTGTGGAGAGAAAGGGCATATAAAGACTCGCTGCCCAAAGAAGGGCAGAAGGCGACTAAAGGGAAATGTACTTTAGATTCACAAGCCAAGCCTTGTGGAATCTGTAATAAGGAAGGGCACGAAACTTTGGAGTGCCAAAACATAAAGGACGCAACCTGCTATGGTTGCAATGAATTAGGGCACATCAAAACTAAGTGCCTAAATAAAACCAAGAAGCCTGAAAAGGCTAAGAAGGGAAATGCCTGAACTACCTGATGAATGCCAGAGGCAGTACATATTGATAATATCATCAGGTACATTCCTTATCATTTATCAATGATAATTTCTGCTAAGTGTCCTGTTTTTAATACAGGCAATAATAAGTCTTTCATAGACCATAAGCCTAGCAAACTTTTTTTTGATACTCAAGAACTCCAGACATTAAGTATAAGGTAGAACCTACCAATGAAACCATAGAGACCGTCTATTCTATTCTCGACAAAGATCCTTCTGAAAATTCTGAAGTACTCTTTCCCTAGATGGAGTACGATAATATATGTTATTTTAATTATTTTTTCTCATTGATTTCTATCAACTACGAATGCCAACTATGATTGACAAAAGCGCCATAAGAAGATTGGCGTATCCCAGTGCGTCCCATAGATTATGTCCATGCCTGATCAGTATGGAAGTTTAATGCATGGGACCACTAAGATATTCCAATGGTCATATTGTACTAAAGTCAGCTGGTGGTATTCGAAGAAGATATCCATTATAGGAATGCCTAAGTAGGCGTCTCTACTTAAGGCATCCATGCACTCGTAAAACAGATGTGTCAATTGTATGGCACAAGTGACGATCAACCCTGTTTACCACCTGAGGCGAAGTGAAGTTAGGATTAACATCCTATTAGGAGCCGTATCTATTACAGAGGCTCTATATCGGTTAGCGCCTACAGAAATAAAAGAGTTCAGGACTCAATCAGATGATTTACCGGAAAAGGGTTTCATACAACCCAACTCTTCACCTTGGGGAGCTTCTATACTGTTCGTGAAGAAGAAGGCTAGATCAATGCGTCTATGCATTAATTATCGAGAGCTAAATAAAGTAACGATCAAGAATCGTTATCCTTTGCCCAGGATCAACGACTTATTCGACCAACTCCAAAGGGCAATGTCACACCCCGACCACGTAGAACATACAAAACGTGGCGGAAACGTCGGGGAGTGTTGTAACAGAATCAATTGTTTCAAATCCATGGCAAATGAAGTTTCGTTTTATAAATCAAACATGAAAGTTTACATTGTCTGAACAAGAATCAAAGTGTACATAACATGAATTAACTAGTTCTTGTCTCGTTTTAAGTCACTAAGGTACAGGTCCGCCTAAGTATGTCTTGATAAGTCCTATGCATCATCTCCTGAAAACACATGTGAAAATAGGTACGTCAGCATAAAAATGCCTGTGAGATACATTGGTTTTGTGAAAACGGAATTCATGACTTGAGTTGGAGAAAATGTTTAGTCATGAACCTCGTATTTTGCTTTGTCTTGTAAATCATTTGAAAAACGGTAAGATCAAATGATATGTATAAATAAGAGAACAATGCCTGGTTAACTGAATGACCATGTAAAAAGAGTTTGTATAAGATCTGTTGTTTGTAAATCAATGTCTTGTGAAAAGCGTGTTATTTGTATAAAATGTTCTATGTCTCAAATTGAAATGATTCAAATAACGCTACGATATGTAATACCATACAAACACTTATATATAGGAAGTACCAGCGGTGTATCCACTATGCTTGTATCATATTACACATGCCTCGTTACTTAAATCACTTACTCAAACCAAACCCTCAAGATGAAATGTTTAACAACGGTAGAAATGTTCATGTATAGTCAAATGTCTATTGTCAAATGTAATCCATGTCAACAGATACAACTGGTTTACACGGTTCAATGGTTACAGACGGTTCATGAAATCAAAGGGGTAAGACGGTTCACATAGTCAAATGGTTACAACGGTTCAAAATGTAGTGTAATGTGTTCATATGCTGGATGAGCATATGCAACAGACATGCAATGTGAAACAATGTACTACGTATGCACACAATGGGCGTACGTAGCATGAAATGTATTGTAGAGTACAACGGTTCAAAATGTAGTATACTGTGTTCATATGCTGGATGAGCATATGCAACAGATATGCAATGTGAAACAATATACTACGTATGCACACAATGGGCGTACGTAGCATGAAATGTATTGTAGAGTACAACGGTTCAAAATGTAGTGTAATGTGTTCATATGCTGGATGAGCATATGCAACAGTAATGCAATGTGAAACAATGTACTACGTATGCACACAATGGGCGTACGTAGCATGAAATGTAAAGCAATGTACTAAGTACGCACACAATGGGCATACATAGCATAAACACAATGAAATCATGTACTATATATGTACTATCGAACATAGTAGTATATGATGTGAAAACCGGAAGGCATAAAAGTAGCAAGTAGGCACATGTGTTTCACCCCAAAACAGTTTGGAAAACAGTAAAAGAGGGGTTCAATGTACTCACCTGAGATTGCTTTGAGTTCCTTGTATAATAACCAGATAATGCTAAAGATCACGGAATACCAACGACACCTAATAGGTAGCTTATGTTAATATACCGGACCAAATCGGAAGGATCGGACAGTACGCGGGTTCGAAAACCAAACGAGTATGGAGACTCGTGTAATATGGTTTAACAAAGCCTACATACTAAAATGAAACTTAACCTAAGTGCTTACGGTCCATCACGACCCGTTGAGGTAGCTTATGCCACCCTAACGCGTCATTCGCGTAGAACGCGTATGGAACGCCTAACATTGCGACCACAAGGTATAACCTCGGAAGGTTATAGCTATGGTCACCTAATATGTTTGGTCGGATCCTAAAGATCGACCAAATGGGTCGGGTTCGAAAGTATAAGCGATGGTTTAGATCGCTTACCTTACGACCCTATATAAGCACTATACTAAACGTGACGAGCTAAGCATGTTAGAACATGCTTAACTAAGTTTAGAAAACAGGTTTGGCATCAAAACAAACGGCTTTGATGCTCACGAGTAGTTTGGTTACAAAATACGCAAGAATGCGCATTTTGGCCGAAACTACGACTCGTCACTGAGCCTAGATAATGGGGTAATCAGTAGGTATGGTCACTACGGACCATAACCATCGTGATCACGCTCACGTTATGAAGTTCCATGAACTTCGCATCGACCATAAGCTGGTCAATGCAGAAAGTCAACAAAACGTTGACTTTCGGACTCGAAAAGCGAATAAAAGAGCGAAAGAAGACTTACGGAGGGTCCCCGAGTGCTAATCTAGATCAAATAGCTCAGGTATGAAACAATGGTTCCAACTTAGAGCTTTAGATCAGATTCTTGTGGGTTTTTGGAACAAAGGGGGGGTATTTATAGGAAAAGTGGAACCGTTAGGATCGTTTATCGAATATCGTGCCGCGATCTCGAGCGTACACTTGTCAAAATATTGTGGTAAGTCAGATATTGGCTCTTGGCTCCTGATTGGGTGAAAGGGCATTGCCCCTTGATCGAACGAAAGGCCAAACTGCATTAAATGCAATATATTTTCTGTCTGACAGTCTCACGCGCCCCGCGTAAGGATTTGGGCAATCTTTACGCGGGCCGCCTGAAGTCCTCTGATCTGCACCACTTGCAGAATTTACACTTTTGGTCCCTATTGCGTATTTAAGCCATTTTCAGCCCTTCCAAGGCCTGTAAAGCCAACTTTAAGGCCCTAAAATGATGTCTAAACATTGTGGACATGAAACATGCCCAAAAATATGTCAGATGTTGGTTCGTTTGGTCGTACGAAGGCGATGTTCGCTTAATTACGACGGAATGCGCATAAGCGCGAAAAACGATCCAAATGACGTGACGAACGGATTTTTCTCATGCCAAACACTAAGGCATAATATAAGGATGCTTACATAAATTTTTGGATGTCCGGATGAATTCAGAACGTAAGTTATGCGCGAAAGTGTAAACTTGTGCACTTTTTGACACTTTTAGTCCCTGAATGATCCAAAAGTTTGTTTTAGCATGCCAAACACCTCAAAGCCTATTTCTAAGCTATGTAAAGGATATTTAAGGTATGTTTAACTTATGGACATGTTCCGGAATGTTCGTTACAGTTCAAATTGGCATACTTTTGCAGTTTGTCAAGTTTAGTCCCTGTAAGCGAATTAACTTGTTTTTGCTATACCAAAGCCTTCAAAACTTATTTCTAAGTTATGTAAAGGTTATTTAAGGTATGTTGAGTATATGTTGATGTTCCGGAGTATTTGTCGCATTACACCGAGTACATTTACGCACCAGTTTGCGTATAATTCTCCAGAAAGCGATATAAAGTTTGAAATTGAACAAGAATTGATATGTGCAAAAGATACACATATTTGTACAAGATCCCAAGTATGAAATACAATATTTCATTGGCTTGGTATTTGTTTGATGGTCGCGGTGACACAGGTGTCACAGTCTCCCCTACTTTAGGAAATTTCGTCCCGAAATTTATTCGTAGGAGTCTATTTGTGACTTTGCCAAATACCCACCAGCGATATGCAAGGCAATATCCTGTCATTTCCTTAACGGTCATTCTTCAGAAACGAAAATGAACAGACGGAGTCATTTTCCTCAACGAGTATTCTTCAGAAATGGAAATGAAGGATTACACAACGGATATTCATTTCCCCAACGGATAAATCATCAGAAACGAAAATGAACTAACAGAGTCATTTTCAACGGTTGCTTCATCAGAGTTGGAAATGAAGGATTTCACAACGGATATTCATTTCCCCAACGGATAAATCGTCAGAAACGAAAATGAACTAACGGAGTCATTTTCAACGGTTGCTTCATCAGAGTTGGAAATGAAGGATTACACAACGGATATTCATCTCCTCAACGGATAAATCTTCAGAAACGAAAATGAACTAAACGGAATCATTTTCAACGGTTGTTTCATCAGAGTTGGAAATGAAGGATTACACAACGGATATTCATTCCCTCAACGGATAAATCTTCAGAAACGAAAATGAACTAAACGGAATGATTTTCAACGGTTGCTTCATCAGAGTTGGAAATGAAGGATTACACAACGGATATTCATCTCCTCAACGGATAAATCTTCAGAAACGAAAATGAACTAAACGGAATCATTTTCAACGGTTGTTTCATCAGAGTTGGAAATGAAGGATTACACAACGGATATTCATTCCCTCAACGGATAAATCTTCAGAAACGAAAATGAACTAAACGGAATCATTTTCAACGGTTGCTTCATCAGAGTTGGAAATGAAGGATTATACAACGGATATTCATTCCCTCAACGGATAAATCTTCAGAAACGAAAATGAACTAAACGGAATCATTTTCAACGGTTGTTTCATCGGAGTTGGAAATGAATAGGGTTAACTCTAGACACATGACAGAACTTGCTGTGATTTCTGTGCACTAAATTCCATAATTATGTATGCATCCATAATTACGTAATCCCTTGCACAGTCCGCACAGTTTGTTTTGTAATGTTTTGGGGAAGGATATCAAACTTGTGATGAGGGTGACTAGACTTCCATCGGTTCCTTTTAATTAGATCGACAGGGGATCTTCTTAGTTAGGCCACCAAGGAGTCCTTTCAGCTATATCATCACATGATATCCTTATCCAGCTTTTTGGATGAATCTGTTTAGCTAGACCACTCAAGGGTCTAATTATGAAGTAGTACTTTATAATCCAAAGGACTTAACTATAACATAGAAGTCCATTGAGGATTTTAAGTAATACTTTTGGGTATCCTACTATGAATCTCTTGTATAAGGATATGTAAGATTCTACGAGGATTTGGATAACATAATTTGGATCTCACAACAACACATAAGGGAACACATAAGCACAAAGTCACATACTTGTTTAACTTGATCATAATTTGTTTTTAACTTGTTATTGATTGAATACGGATATGGAAACCAATCGACGGGTCTCAATGTTCACTGGAATCTATCTGAGAAGATAGGAAGATCTCCCAAAATTTGATTTTTGATTACAAGGAATCACCACATTCGAATTAAGGTATACAATGATTAAGGACTTACGGGAAATCCTTAGGTACCCTATTAAGGATTTATAGTGGTACTTTGGGTATTCGTCATGTGTTGTAACCTGCGCCTTGTACTTCGTTTCCTTAGAATAAACGGGTACTTAGGAATTTCGTGGAAGACGCAAGAGACTATAGAATGGGAGAATTTTGGGGGTAGTTTGTTATTTAAGGAATACAGTCCCTTGATTGTCGGTATTGTAAGGGATATGTCGTTTATACATGCAACCACAGAAATACATTGCAATGCAAATAAAAGATTTATTTATAAACAACGATAACAACGGTTTCTTGGACCTTGACAACAAAAGAAAATAATACATAAGACGTGATTATTTCTAAACGATGTTGTCTTCTAGTCAGTCAGATGCTTATCCCTGTGCTGGATTTGCATTAGCAAGCTTTGGGCAATTTCTTCAGAAATGACCCATCTCGCCACAGTTGAAACAAGAGCCTGGTAGAAAACGACCTTGGGCAGGATTGTTGCCAGCTTGGTTTGGCGCAGCTGCAGCTGGGCAGACTCTTGCTGTGTGGCCTATAACTCCACAAGTTTGGCATTTGCGGCACTGTACATTGGCGTGATGATGGAGACCACATTGGTTGCACAAAGGTGCAGTTCCATTGTATGGTTTTCTAGCAGGGGGTTGAGCTGGTTGGTTGGGGATGGCTTGACCATTGTGAGCGACCACGGCGAAGTTCTGAGAAGCCTTTCGCTTCTTTGACTTCTTAGGAGATTCAGTCTGTTCATCCATGGTCTTTGATTCCTCGATTGGCTTCTTGTCACCCTTTCGAAAAAGTTTATGCTTTCTGATCTGCGATTCAGTCAAGGTTGCAGATAGCTCAATGGCCTGACGGAGTGTGGTAGGGTTGCTACCAGTGACAATGTCTTGTACCGAGTCAGGCAGGCCGTCGATGTACCTTTCGATAGCCTTGTCGAGTGGGGCGACCATAGTCGGGCAAAGTAGACTCAACTCCTCAAACCTATCAATATATGCCCTGTGTTCGCCACTATCTTGTTTCAAGTCATCAAACTCCTTCTCCAACGCTCGTTGTTCATGACGAGGACAAAACTCTCTCATCATAAGAGCTCTCAGTTCAGCCCATGTTTGTGCTAGAGCAACATCTGCACCACGATCTCTCATTACCCCGTTCCACCATGTAAGAGCCCTCTTCTGAAACACACTTGAAGAAAACTCGACCTTGCGATTTTCCGGACACTGCACGTGGCGAAAGGTATTCTCGATGCTCTCGAACCATTGAAGAAGCCCAGTTGCTCCCTCAGAACCACTAAACTTGAGTGGTTTAGCCGAGTTAAAGTTCTTGAAATTGCATGTACCATTGCTGTTGTTGTTGGCTTGGTTCCATTGAGCAAAGAGATTTGGGAATTGAGCAGCTATCTGCTGCGCAATAATTTCTGCCAGCTCGGCAGTTGCTATCTGGTGTTCGCGTCGAGGAGGCATTCTAAAAGAGGAAAACATGAAAGGAAACAAATAAAATGGTATTGGGTAAGAATAGGATGTTACAATCACTGACCATAATCACGGTTGATGGTCATTTGTTTGAATCATGAAGCAAACAAACAACACCAAGGCTGAATTAAAGCAAATAGATCCTCATAGTGTATCGCGAAGACATGCTCGCCTATAAGTGGACACTCACCCCAAGAGTTCCCAGGTAAGAGTGACTGGTCCGATTATGTGGATTTGTACGAACACTCTAACCTTAGACAGAAAACCCAGGGTACAGGCATTCACTCTTCCAGTTCGCACGTGTTCACACTATTTAGGACCCAAAACTTTTGACGAGAGTTTTGAAAATTCAAAGGGGTTCAAAACCTTATAACAAAGGGTTCAAAACCTTACAATAGAGGGTTCAAAACCTAGTAATCAATCATCCTAGAACAGATGATTAGTTTTCAAGGCGGTTTTGAAATTTATGTTCTTGTTGTGGTCGTCGCCTAAGGATAGGTGACGGTATTGTTTTATGACTAAACGCAAGTAAACTCGCGTTAGGTTCCTAGGAAGGTTATAGACTAGGTCAAAGCATTACTAATAACCTAATTCCCTATAACCATTGGCTCTGATACCATCTTTTCTGTCACACCCCGACCACGTAGAACATACAAAACGTGGCGGAAACATCGGGGAGTGTTGTAACAGAATCAGTTGTTTCAAATCCATGGCAAATGAAGTTTCGTTTTATAAATCAAACATGAAAGTTTACATTGTCTGAACAAGAATCAAAGTGTACATAACATGAATTAACTAGTTCTTGTCTCGTTTTAAGTCACTAAGGTACAGGTCCGCCTAAGTATGTCTTGATAAGTCCTATGCATCATCTCCTGAAAACACATGTGAAAATAGGTACGTCAGCATAAAAATTCCTGTGAGATACATTGGTTTTGTGAAAACGGAATTCATGACTTGAGTTGGAGAAAATGTTTAGTCATGAACCTCGTATTTTGCTTTGTCTTGTAAATCATTTGAAAAACGGTAAGATCAAATGATATGTATAAATAAGAGAACAATGCCTGGTTAACTGAATGACCATGTAAAAAGAGTTTGTATAAGATCTGTTGTTTGTAAATCAATGTCTTGTGAAAAGCGTGTTATTTGTATAAAATGTTCTATGTCTCAAATTGAAATGATTCAAATAACGCTACGATATGTAATACCATACAAACACTTATATATAGGAAGTACCAGCGGCGTATCCACTATGCTTGTATCATATTACACATGCCTCGTTACTTAAATCACTTACTCAAACCAAACCCTCAAGATGAAATGTTTAACAACGGTAGAAATGTTCATGTATAGTCAAATGTCTATTGTCAAATGTAATCCATGTCAACGGATACAACTGGTTTACACGGTTCAATGGTTACAGACGGTTCATGAAATCAAAGGGGTAAGACGGTTCACATAGTCAAATGGTTACAACGGTTCAAAATGTAGTGTAATGTGTTCATATGCTGGATGAGCATATGCAACAGACATGCAATGTGAAACAATGTACTACGTATGCACACAATGGGCGTACGTAGCATGAAATGTATTGTAGAGTACAACGGTTCAAAATGTAGTATACTGTGTTCATATGCTGGATGAGCATATGCAACAGATATGCAATGTGAAACAATGTACTACGTATGCACACAATGGGCGTACGTAGCATGAAATGTATTGTAGAGTACAACGGTTCAAAATGTAGTGTAATGTGTTCATATGCTGGATGAGCATATGCAACAGTAATGCAATGTGAAACAATGTACTACGTATGCACACAATGGGCGTACGTAGCATGAAATGTAAAGCAATGTACTAAGTACGCACACAATGGGCATACATAGCATAAACACAATGAAATCATGTACTATATATGTACTATCGAACATAGTAGTATATGATGTGAAAACCGGAAGGCATAAAAGTAGCAAGTAGGCACATGTGTTTCACCCCAAAACAGTTTGGAAAACAGTAAAAGAGGGGTTCAATGTACTCACCTGAGATTGCTTTGAGTTCCTTGTATAATAACCAGATAATGCTAAAGATCACGGAATACCAACGACACCTAATAGGTAGCTTATGTTAATATACCGGACCAAATCGGAAGGATCGGACAGTACGCGGGTTCGAAAACCAAACGAGTATGGAGACTCGTGTAATATGGTTTAACAAAGCCTACATACTAAAATGAAACTTAACCTAAGTGCTTACGGTCCATCACGACCCGTTGAGGTAGCTTATGCCACCCTAACGCGTCATTCGCGTAGAACGCGTATGGAACGCCTAACATTGCGACCACAAGGTATAACCTCGGAAGGTTATAGCTATGGTCACCTAATATGTTTGGTCGGATCCTAAAGATCGACCAAATGGGTCGGGTTCGAAAGTATAAGCGATGGTTTAGATCGCTTACCTTACGACCCTATATAAGCACTATACTAAACGTGACGAGCTAAGCATGTTAGAACATGCTTAACTAAGTTTAGAAAACAGGTTTGGCATCAAAACAAACGGCTTTGATGCTCACGAGTAGTTTGGTTACAAAATACGCAAGAATGCGCATTTTGGCCGAAACTACGACTCGTCACTGAGCCTAGATAATGGGGTAATCAGTAGGTATGGTCACTACGGACCATAACCATCGTGATCACGCTCACGTTATGAAGTTCCATGAACTTCGCATCGACCATAAGCTGGTTAATGCAGAAAGTCAACAAAACGTTGACTTTCGGACTCGAAAAGCGAATAAAAGAGCGAAAGAAGACTTACGGAGGGTCCCCGAGTGCTAATCTAGATCAAATAGCTCAGGTATGAAACAATGGTTCCAACTTAGAGCTTTAGATCAGATTCTTATGGGTTTTTGGAACAAAGGGGGGGTATTTATAGGAAAAGTGGAACCGTTAGGATCGTTTATCGAATATCGTGCCGCGATCTCGAGCGTACACTTGTCAAAATATTGTGGTAAGTCAGATATTGGCTCTTGGCTCCTGATTGGGTGAAAGGGCATTGCCCCTTGATCGAACGAAAGGCCAAACTGCATTAAATGCAATATATTTTCTGTCTGACAGTCTCACGCGCCCCGCGTAAGGATTTGGGCAATCTTTACGCGGGCCGCCTGAAGTCCTCTGATCTGCACCACTTGCAGAATTTACACTTTTGGTCCCTATTGCGTATTTAAGCCATTTTCAGCCCTTCCAAGGCCTGTAAAGCCAACTTTAAGGCCCTAAAATGATGTCTAAACATTGTGGACATGAAACATGCCCAAAAATATGTCAGATGTTGGTTCGTTTGGTCGTACGAAGGCGATGTTCGCTTAATTACGACGGAATGCGCATAAGCGCGAAAAACGATCCAAATGACGTGACGAACGGATTTTTCTCATGCCAAACACTAAGGCATAATATAAGGATGCTTACATAAATTTTTGGATGTCCGGATGAATTCAGAACGTAAGTTATGCGCGAAAGTGCAAACTTGTGCACTTTTTGACACTTTTAGTCCCTGAATGATCCAAAAGTTTGTTTTAGCATGCCAAACACCTCAAAGCCTATTTCTAAGCTATGTAAAGGATATTTAAGGTATGTTTAACTTATGGACATGTTCCGGAATGTTCGTTACAGTTCAAATTGGCATACTTTTGCAGTTTGTCAAGTTTAGTCCCTGTAAGCGAATTAACTTGTTTTTGCTATACCAAAGCCTTCAAAACTTATTTCTAAGTTATGTAAAGGTTATTTAAGGTATGTTGAGTATATGTTGATGTTCCGGAGTATTTGTCGCATTACACCGAGTACATTTACGCACCAGTTTGCGTATAATTCTCCAGAAAGCGATATAAAGTTTGAAATTGAACAAGAATTGATATGTGCAAAAGATACACATATTTGTACAAGATCCCAAGTATGAAATACAATATTTCATTGGCTTGGTATTTGTTTGATGGTCGCGGTGACACAGGTGTCACAGGCAAGCTTGTTCTCGAAGATCGATTTAAGATCTGGGTATCATCAACTCAAGGTTAGAATTGAAGACGTACCTAAGACAACGTTCAGAACAAGGTATGGACATTATGAGTTCTTAATGATACCTTTCGAGCTCACTAATGCACCTGCAGCATTCATGGACCTCATGAATCGAGTCTGCAAGCCATACTTAGATAAGTTTGTCATTGTCTTTACAGACGACATACTTATTTATTCTCGTAATCAAGTTGATCACGAGAAACACCTTCGATGTATCATAGAATTGCTTCGACAGGAGAAGCTACATGCTAAATTCTCCAAGTGAATGTTCCGGCTTCGTTAAGTCCAATTCCTTGAACATGTTGTTAGTGAACGTGACATCCAAGTAGATCCCACCAAAATAGAAGCCATTATGAACTGGGAGACGCCCAAGACACCAACAGAAAGTCGCAGCTTTCCGGGTTTAGCTGGTTATTATAGAAGGTTCATTGAGAACATCTCAAGGATAACTGCACCATTGACTACTTTGACCCGTAAGAATGCGAAGTTTGATTGGGATCCAAAACAACAAGAATCTTTTGAGATTCTTAAACAAAAAAATTGAGCAATGCTCCGGTGTTGACACTGCCCGAAGGAATAGAAGAGTTTGTCGTGTACTATGATGCTACACACACTGGTATGGGTTGTGTACTTATACGGAAAGGCAAGGTGATTGCCTATGCATCATGACAACTAAAGGTGCACGAAAAGAATTACACCACCCACGATTTGGAATTGGGTGCCGTTGTATTCGCACTAAAATTGTGGAGACATTATCTATAAGGAATTAAATGTGTGATATATTCGGATCACAAAAGTCTCCAACACTTATTTAATCAAAGGGATCTCTTTATGAGACAGCGCTGTTGGATGGAGACACTAAATGACTACGATTGTGAGATTCACTACCATCCTGGCAAAGCGAATGTAGTCGCTGATGCTCTAAGCCGAAAGGAAAGAGTCAAACCTATAAGGATTAATGCCAATAGCATTAAACTTAAGAACAGCCTGAATGAAAGGTTGTTAACTGCTCAGAAGGAAGCTATATTGGAAGCTAACTTTCCAAGTGAAAAGTTAGGTGTAACTGCTGAACAGTTAGCACCTGGCAAAGATGGAATCCTTAGGATGAATGGAAGAATCTGGGTTCCTATTCATGGAGGACTTCGAGATATAATCCTCCAGGAAGCTCACAATTCCAAATACTCAGTTCACCCTGGAGGTGACAAAATGTATCAAGATTTGAGAGCTAATTATTGGCGGATAGGTTGAAGAAATCTATTGCCACACATGTAGCCAAATGTTAGACTTGTGCTCAAATTAAAGCGGAACATCAAAAGCTGTCAGGTCTGTTACAACAGCCAGAACTTCCCACATGAAAGTGGGAGATGGTAACCATGGATTTTATAACCAAGTTACCTAAAACAAGGTATGGAAATGATACCATATGGGTCATAGTTGATAGACTGACTAAGTCAGCACACCTCTTACCCATCAAGGAGACTCACAGCTCCGACAAGCTAGCTCAGTTGTACGTGGATAATATTGTATCTCTCCACGGAGTGCCGGTGTCTATTATATCCGTTAGAGATACTAGATACACCTCTTACTTTTGGAAAAGTATCCAACAATCTTTAGGCACTCGTTTGAACATTAGTACTGCTTACCATCCTTAACAGATGGACAAAGCGAACGTACAATTCAAACCTTGGAAGACATGCTTCGTGCATGTGTTTTTGATTTGGAAGGTAGCGGGAATGACCACCTACCGTTGATCAAGTTCTCCTATAATGATAGCTACCATACGAGCATTCAAGCTGAGCCTTTTGAGGCATTATATGGAAGGAAACGCAGAACGCCTATTTATTGGGCAGAAGTAAGAGAAACTCAGTTATCAGGACCTGATATAATCCTTGAAATGACGGACAAGATTATCCAAATTCATGATCGCCTGAAAACTGCAAGGGATAGGCAGAAAAGTTATATTGATAAGAGGCGAAAAACCTCTGAAGTTTAAGGTAGGCAACAAAGTCTTACTAAAAGTATCACCCTGGAAAGGAGTGATGCGTTTGGTAAGAAAGGGCAAGTTAAGCCCAAGGTATATTGGACCATTCGAAATCATCGAATGTGACGGTAGTGTAGCTTATAAGCTAAACTTGCCTGAGGAGCTCAGTGGAATTCATAATGTGTCACACCCCCAAAATCCACCCGCGGAGTATCACCGCTTGGGAGCGTGACTGACCAGGATCAAGCCACCAATCATATCGAACATGTAATTAATATCAAGTATAATAAATGTAAACCAATCATTCAATACGATAGGTGTTCAAAACATAATCTTAGTTTCAAAGTATAGCGGAAGCATAAGTAGAAAACCCAAAAGTGTAACATAAGTTCAATAAGTTTCAAAACATAATCCATGCTCCACAACGACCTGTTCCTCCCTGTGCAAGCTCCATAAGTATCTAACGACCTGCAAGGCATGTAACAGATGATCAACAACTAGTTGAGCGAGTTCACAGTTTACAGTTCAGTAATAGTATAGTGTGAGTAGTAGTGTGTTCGTTCGTTATGTCGTGTATCGTATTAGTTTCCATCGCGGCCTCCCAGGCAGGTATGCGAAGATATTAGGGGAATGTTCATCCCGAGTATTCTAGACTAGGTTTACCTGTATCGCGGCCTACCAGGCAGGTGTGCGAAGATTAGTAAGTTACAGTTCGCGGCCTTCCAAAGGCAGGTATGCGAAGTCAGTCATAATATCGTGGCCAACCCTTGGCAGGTGTGCGAAGATCAGTTCAATAAGTGTTACTAGTCTAGTCGTATTCTTATCGTTAGGTTCTATCAACTGAGTATGCATAATAAAGTAATCCAATCCCATTCCCACCCTGGGAACCCCATGCCTTGGCTGTGTGAACTCACCTTGGTTTGCTCGGTATGCTAAAGAATACACACGCTCACAGTTAATCAATCGCGACCTATCGTATGCACGTATATTCAATCAGTTCACGTTCGTAACAATCCCGCATGCAATCTAATGTCACATAGTGCTTGATAGCTAATATCATGTATCAATCATGTATCACGTAACAGTTTACCCATTCATACAATTCACGCTTCGCATTAGTATCTTTCACAGTCTGTTCTAATCATGGTTAATCAATTGCATGCTTGACAGAGTTAACGGGTTCAACAAAGTTTACAACTTAACAGAAATCAACATACATACTGGAATACATCTAATAGTGTTGATTATCTAATAAAGTTCACAAGCAATAAGGTTACTAGTTTACCAACTTAACCGGAGTTCACCTGTTTAACCGAGTTATCATACATAACATACCTAAAGCGTTAATAAACTTAACAGGTTTACAGAGTCTGTGGTTTCATTTTGATCATACAAATCACAATATTAATTATCATACAACTCATTGTTTCCAAGTAATCAACACACATCATCGGACAAGGCCCTGCCCTTTATAAAACTCGGACATAAGGGTTACATGTTAAAAAGGTCGGCCCATAGATGGGCTCACAAAACTCGGACCAAGGGGCAAGGAACTCGGACTAGGCTGCCCCCCATTAAACTCGGGCATACACATGAGAAGAAACTCGGACATAGGCTGCCCCCATTAAACTCGGACTAGAGTGGTAGGCTCAAAACTCGGATAGGGGTTTGGGGCTCACAAACTCGGACCATGATGCAAGGTTAAAACTCGGACCACATTGTGTGTTCATGAAACTCGGTCATATGGTCCCCCCTTAAACTCGGACCATATACCTTCACTAAAATCGGACCTTCAATCCCTATAAAGGTCGGACCATAACTTAAGTTACAACCTCGGACAAGGTTATCCCACAAGAACTCGGACATACATGCTAAACACAAACTCGGACTTGTGTGACATTCAAGAAACTCGGACCTTTTCACTTGATAAGAAACTCGGACTCATAAGTGGGGTGTCAAACTCGGACAGGTTAATGCATCATTAAACTCGGATCATGAACAAACCCAGACAATATATTCATGTGTGCAATACTCAGACAAACACATCATACGAAACTCGGATCCTTAATGAAATTCATAAAACTCAGACCACAAGCCATCACGATTGTAACAGTTACGTTTTCATACGACCCAAAACCCTAATTCATACATTTTCACAGTGAACTGTTCAATTATCAATCAACAATTCTACGTATCTTGCATCTTAATCATCAACCAATGATTCCACATCAACCACACCCATTTCACAACAATCAACCATCAATCAATCACAGAACTATCATATGAAAACTAGGGTTTGCACATATTACAAGAACCAAGAATTTATGCAATCAAATAATCAATTAGGTTTACAAGTATTACAATAATCCATAAACAATTACCTTGAATGATTCTAGAGAAAGAGAGGAATCAAACTTGTGATGTCTTGCCAATGATTTGTTGATGATTGCCAGAGAATTGTGAACTACGTGCTTGGATTTTTGTGTGTGTGTTTTAGTGAAGGATTAGGGTTAAGTATAATTAAGTTTTCACTAATAACTCTTCACACCCTCAATTATTCTATTTTACAAAGGTACACCATCTCAATCAATTTCACAGTTTCACCACCAAGTTCACATACTTGACAAGTCTATTACAATTAACAACAACCATGCACAATCACACAATACGATTCATTGTATCAAAATGTATAAAGTTCCATAGCAATAAATTGTGCAAATAATTAACTACACAAACAATGAACGTGCAATAAATGCGAAATAGAAATCTTGGAAATTCGAGTTGTCACATTATCCCCAACTTAAAAGAAATTTCGTCCCGAAATTTGGTACGCACTCACTGAGGAAGCTAGGTAAGTTATATCGTTCACTGGTTTTCCTGGGGTGTCACATCATCCCCCCGTTGATTTGGAATTTCGTCCCGAAATTCAGTAGTAGTAGCTTCAGCCTCAGTAGTGGTTGCATTGGTTTCGAATAACTGGGGGTACTTTTCTGTCATCTGGTCTTCGCGTTCCCAGGTGTACTCTGGGCCACGTCGGGAGTTCCAACGAACTCGAACAAGAGGGATTCTCTTGTGTTTGAGGACCTTCACATCCCGGTCTGTGATTTCAACTGGTTCCTCGACGAACTGCAACCGCTCGTCGATAGTGAGTTCCTTAAAAGGAACTATGAGGGTCTCATCAGACAGGCACTTCTTCAGATTCGACACGTGAAATACATTGTGAACTGCACCGAGTTCAGCTGGTAGGTTCAGTCCGTAGGCTACTGGGCCTATTCTTTCAGTGATTTCGAACGGTCCAACATACCGTGGATTGAGTTTGCCTCGTTTACCAAATCGAACCACACCCTTCCAGGGTGAGACTTTAAGTAAAACCCGGTCCCCGACCTGAAATTCCAACGGTTTCTTACGCTTATCCGCGTATGCTTTTCTGGCGATCACTAGCTGTCGGCATGCGTTGTCGTATTTGTGCTATTCGTTCCGTAGCGTCAACTACCATTTTCTGACCCTGTAATCTGACTATCTCCCACCTCTGCTCAACCGAGAGGTGACCGGCATTTACGTCCGTACAATGCCTCGAATGGAGCGGCTTGTATGCTGGTGTGATAACTGTTATTGTATGAGAACTCCATCAAAGGGAAATGTTTTTCCCAGCTGTTGCCGAAATCGATGACAAATGCCCGAAGCATGTCTTCTAAGGATTGAATAGTGCGTTCAGACTGTCCATCCGTCTGAGGGTGATAAGCTGTGCTCAGGTCTAATCGAGAGCCAAAAGCTTTGTGCCTCGCTTGCCATAGTTCTGAAGTGAATCGTGCATCCCGATCCGAAATAATAGAGGTGGGCACCACGTGCCTCGAAACAACTTCTTTCAAGTAGGTGTCTGTTAATGTAGAGGACTTATCCGTTTCTTTAATAGCCAGGAAGTGTGCAGACTTGGTGAGTCGATCCACGATCACCCATATAGTACCATTCCCACGCTGGGATCTGGGTAGGCCTGTAACAAAATCCATGGAAATTTCTTCCCATTTCCATTGCGGTATCCTAGGTTGCTGAAGTAGGCCTGAGTGTTTCTGGTACTCTGTCTTGACTCTCGCACAAGTCAAACATTTGCCGACGTAAGTTGCAATGTGGGTCTTCATGCTAGGCCACCAATATGTAGTTCTAATGTCGTGGTACATTTTATCCGACCCTGGATGTACCGAGTAGCGAGACTTGTGTGCTTCGTCCATCACAAGCTCTCGTAAACCGCCATAAAGTGGGACCCAAATACGCCCCGTTACATAGTAGGCGCCGTCTTCCTTTTGTTCCATTCGTTGCCTTGAACCGCGTAAGGCTTCAGCCATGACGTTTTCGGGTTTCGATGCTTCTTATCTGAGCAGCTCGTATCTGTGCAGGAAGTCGGGGCTGAATAGTAAGCTGTAGCGCTCGCACGCGCTTAGGTAGGGTGTCCTTTCGACTGAGGGCGTCGGCCACAACATTGGCCTTGCCTGGATGATACTTGATGGCGCATTCGTAGTCGTTCAGAAGTTCAACCCATCTCCGTTGACGCATGTTCAAATCCTTTTGCTTAAGAATATGCTCGAGACTCCTGTGATCGGTGTAAATCGTGCACCTGGTACCGTACAGGTAGTGTCGCCATATCTTAAGCGCGAAAACAACAGCTCCCAGCTCTAAATCATGCGTCGTGTAGTTCCGTTCATGAACCTTGAGTTGACGAGAAGCGTAAGCAATAAATTTATCCCGTTGCATCAATACGCAACCAAGCCCCTGTATCGATGCGTCGCAATAGACCACAAAATCGTCTGTGCCCTCTGGCAATGAGAGAATAGGTGCACTGCAAAGCCTATCCTTTAAGTACTGAAAAGCGGTTTCCTGGGAATCTCCCCAACGGTAGGTGACACCTTTCTATGTCAGTAGCGTAAGCGGCTGTGCGATCTTCGAAAAGACTTTAATGAATCGTCTGTAATACCCCGCCAAACCCAAGAATTGGCGTATTTCCGTCGGTGTACGCGGTGCAGGCCAGTTCCCGATAGAATCTACCTTGGATGGGTCGACATGGATCGCATCCCTGTTCACCACATGGCCTAAGAAGTGGACTTCACGAAGCCAGAAGTCGCATTTAGAAAACTTTGCGTACAATTGCTCCTTTCGAAGAAGTTCCAGGATAAGACGTAAGTGCTGCTCGTGCTCCTCCTGACTCTTGGAGTAGATCAGAATGTCGTCGATGAAGACAATGACGAACTTGTCAAGATAGGGTTTGCACACCCTGTTCGTAAGGTCCATAAATACGACAGGTGCGTTCAATAATATCAAACCATCCATCATATCAAACATAAAGTATAGTAGTTAAAATAATTCATAAAACCCAATACAATTGATGTTCAAACCAAACTTTGTTTGAGTAGCGGAAACATAATAATGAAAACCCAAAATAAGTTATAAGTTCAAATATCGTTCATTGCGTCTCCTCGTCCTAACACGAAAGCTTGACCTCTTGCCTCGTTGCCATTGTTGTTGTTGTTTCCCCTGTTGTTGTTGTTGTTCTCGTTGCCCTGGTTATTGTTGTAGTTCTGATTCTGGTTCAACTGAGGACAATCGCGTTTGTAATGACCTTCTGCCCCACACTGGAAACATCCCCGGTTTCCACGCTGTGGTTGCTGCTGCTGGTTCTGTGGAGCTGGCGGTGGGAGTTGCTGGTTCTGATTTGCTGGCCGAGAGCTTCTACAATCCTTAGCCTCATTTGACAACGTTCCCTGCGAAATCTTCCGCTGTGGTGTCTGTTGCACTTATTACACAGTGGGTGAATTCCCCGATATCCACCCTGCCCCTGACTGCCAGATGATTGCTGACTCGAATTCTGGTAGTCATTTGTCTTGCGCTGCTGAGACTGAACAGAAACCGATCCCTTGCTGGAATCCCCCTCCCATTTCCTCTTGTTGTCACTGGGAGAAGCAGAAGTGGTGACAGCAGTAGTGGTAGCCTTGACACGTTTTGGCAGTCTGTTCTGATCCACTGCCTGATCTGTAATACGATGAGCAAGGCGCTGAATAGCCTGGATATTATCAAGATTAGCCGATGTCACATGGCTCTGGATCTCTGGCGCCAAACCCTTGAGATACAACTCAATACGTTTGTATGGAGGGTCCACCATAGTTGGACACAGAACGGCCAGCTCGTTCGACCTCTTAGTATAAGCTTCAATCTCTGACCCAACCATTTTCAAGTGATACAGTTCATCTTCCAGCTTGTGAATGTCTTCACGAGTGCAGTATTCCCTTTTGATCAATTCTTTGAAATCATTCCAAGGGGTGGCGTTAGCAGCTGCCAACCCTAGGATCTGTACTTGCTCGTTCCACCAAGTCAACGCGATTCCTTCCAAAGTGCCAGTGGCGTACTTGACCCTGCGAGCCTCAGGGCATTCACACATTTCGAACACAGATTCTAGCTTCTCGAACCAATGGAGGAGTCCCACTGCCCCCTCGGTACCACTGAATGAGCTTGGACGACAGTCCATGAAGTTCTTGAAAGTGCAGACAGGCTGCTGCGCGTGTTGACCTATTGTGTACGAGTAGGACAAAGTTAAATACGAGAGTTAATGTAGGATCTAAGGATCCTAGTGTGTGTCTATACTGCAGGGTATACTACCTGCTTGAGCAGCTGCAAGTGCCGCAGCAACTTGAGCTTGAACGAGAGCCTCTAGCTGGGCTTGAGTTATGTTAATTCGTCCGGCCATTGATTCTTCACATCAAAGGCAACATAAGTGAGAAAGGTTCGCGAATAGTGCGATGACAGAAGAGTGTAAGCACGTAAGTGTTCTCAAGCAATAACAAGTAGTGAGCAAAGTAATGTAAGCATACTACGAGCAAAGTTCTATGCAGTTCTAGCAAGCAGGTAATAAACATAAACCTTATTACCTAGGATGTCGAGTCTTGCACGTGGAGCGAAGCGTCGTTGTGGATCGTTGGGAGCACTGTTCTGGTTATAGTCTGGTTTTAATAAAAACGTTTTCCCCATATTAAAACCAAGTTCTCTATAACCAATGGCTCTGATACCAATCTGTCACACCCCCAAAATCCACCCGCGGAGTATCACCGCTTGGGAGCGTGACTGACTAGGATCAAGCCACCAATCATATCGAACATGTAATTAATATCAAGTATAATAAATGTAAACCAATCATTCAATACGATAGGTGTTCAAAACATAATCTTAGTTTCAAAGTATAGCGGAAGCATAAGTAGAAAACCCAAAAGTGTAACATAAGTTCAATAAGTTTCAAAACATAATCCATGCTCCACAACGACCTGTTCCTCCCTGTGCAAGCTCCATAAGTATCTAACGACCTGCAAGGCATGTAACAGATGATCAACAACTAGTTGAGCGAGTTCACAGTTTACAGTTCAGTAATAGTATAGTGTGAGTAGTAGTGTGTTCGTTCGTTATGTCGTGTATCGTATTAGTTTCCATCGCGGCCTCCCAGGCAGGTATGCGAAGATATTAGGGGAATGTTCATCCCGAGTATTCTAGACTAGGTTTACCTGTATCGCGGCCTACCAGGCAGGTGTGCGAAGATTAGTAAGTTACAGTTCGCGGCCTTCCAAAGGCAGGTATGCGAAGTCAGTCATAATATCGCGGCCAACCCTTGGCAGGTGTGCGAAGATCAGTTCAATAAATGTTACTAGTCTAGTCGTATTCTTATCGTTAGGTTCTATCAACTGAGTATGCGTAATAAAGTAATCCAATCCCATTCCCACCCTGGGAACCCCATGCCTTGGCTGTGTGAACTCACCTTGGTTTGCTCGGTATGCTAAAGAATACACACGCTCACAGTTAGTCAATCGCGACCTATCGTATGCACGTATATTCAATCAGTTCACGTTCGTAACAATCCCGCATGCAATCTAATGTCACATAGTGCTTGATAGCTAATATCATGTATCAATCATGTATCACGTAACAGTTTACCCATTCATACAATTCACGCTTCGCATTAGTATCTTTCACAGTCTGTTCTAATCATGGTTAATCAATTGCATGCTTGACAGAGTTAACGGGTTCAACAAAGTTTACAACTTAACAAAAATCAACATACATACTGGAATACATCTAATAGTGTTGATTATCTAATAAAGTTCACAAGCAATAAGGTTACTAGTTTACCAACTTAACCGGAGTTCACCTGTTTAACCGAGTTATCATACATAACATACCTAAAGCGTTAATAAACTTAACAGGTTTACAGAGTCTGTGGTTTCATTTTGATCATACAAATCACAATATTAATTATCATACAACTCATTGTTTCCAAGTAATCAACACACATCATCGGACAAGGCCCTGCCCTTTATAAAACTCGGACATAAGGGTCACATGTTAAAAAGGTCGGCCCATAGATGGGCTCACAAAACTCGGACCAAGGGGCAAGGAACTCGGACTAGGCTGCCCCCCATTAAACTCGGGCATACACATGAGAAGAAACTCGGACATAGGCTGCCCCCATTAAACTCGGACTAGAGTGGTAGGCTCAAAACTCGGATAGGGGTTTGGGGCTCACAAACTCGGACCATGATGCAAGGTTAAAACTCGGACCACATTGTGTGTTCATGAAACTCGGTCATATGGTCCCCCCTTAAACTCGGACCATATACCTTCACTAAACTCGGACCTTCAATCCCTATAAAGGTCGGACCATAACTTAAGTTACAACCTCGGACAAGGTTATCCCACAAGAACTCGGACATACATGCTAAACACAAACTCGGACTTGTGTGACATTCAAGAAACTCGGACCTTTTCACTTGATAAGAAACTCGGACTCATAAGTGGGGTGTCAAACTCGGACAGGTTAATGCATCATTAAACTCGGATCATGAACAAACCCAGACAATATATTCATGTGTGCAATACTCAGACAAACACATCATACGAAACTCGGATCCTTAATGAAATTCATAAAACTCAGACCACAAGCCATCACGATTGTAACAGTTACGTTTTCATATGACTCAAAACCCTAATTCATACATTTTCACAGTGAACTGTTCAATTATCAATCAACAATTCTACGTATCTTGCATCTTAATCATCAACCAATGATTCCACATCAACCACACCCATTTCACAACAATCAACCATCAATCAATCACAGAACTATCATATGAAAACTAGGGTTTGCACATATTACAAGAACCAAGAATTTATGCAATCAAATAATCAATTAGGTTTACAAGTATTACAATAATCCATAAACAATTACCTTGAATGATTCTAGAGAAAGAGAGGAATCAAACTTGTGATGTCTTGCCAATGATTTGTTGATGATTGCCAGAGAATTGTGAACTACGTGCTTGGATTTTTGTGTGTGTGTTTTAGTGAAGGATTAGGGTTAAGTATAATTAAGTTTTCACTAATAACTCTTCACACCCTCAATTATTCTATTTTACAAAGGTACACCATCTCAATCAATTTCACAGTTTCACCACCAAGTTCACATACTTGACAAGTCTATCACAATTAACAACAACCATGCACAATCACACAATACGATTCATTGTATCAAAATGTATAAAGTTCCATAGCAATAAATTGTGCAAATAATTAACTACACAAACAATGAACGTGTAATAAATGCGAAATAGAAATCTTGGAAATTCGAGTTGTCACATAATGTGTTCCACATCTATAATCTCAAGAAATGTCTAGCTGATGAATCGCTAGTTATGTCTCATAAAGACATACAGATTGATGAAAGCCTGAGATTTGTTGAAAGACCTATATCGATCGAGGATCAACAGGTTAAAAAGCTCCAAAGGAAGCATGTGCCTATAATTAAAGTTAAATGGCATGCTAGTAGAGGCCCTAAATATACGTGGGAAGTTGAGTCCACTATGCGACAGAAGTACCCTCACTTGTTCCAATAAATCTCGGGGTCGAGATTTCTTTTAAGGGGGTGAGGATGTAACACCACGTAAAAGTGTGTCCAACTATGTGAAGACACGTGTCCTAAACCCTAATCATGTGGAAGATTGGGTTTGAAGGACTAAAGTTGTAAAACGATCAAAATATGAAACCGAAGGGACTAAAAGTGTCATCATGCCAAACTTGTGCCTCTGAATGACTGCCCACGAAAAATATATCCTTAGACTAGTAATTAATTAGATATAAGAAGTCGTTTTTGAAAATAATAGAAAGATTATAAACTACAGGGGTTAAACGTGTCAACATGTTAATTCTTACCTCTGAGTGACCTTTTAACAAACCCGAGGCTTCGAAATATTCAAATTTACTCTCAAGAATAAGTGATATAAATTTCACGAGGTTTCGAGATCGTTAAGTGTTGTTTACACGAGTTCCCAAGAATTAGGGTTTAAAGCGTCATCGAAGCAAAACTTATGTTTCCGGAGATCGTCAACGAAACCGGACCTAACGGTGTTTGGTTATACTCCTTAGATCATCTACAAACTAACTACAAGGGCCTACTGTGCCTAAAAAGAAAGATATGAAGCTTAAAAAGGTGCAGGGGCTAAATATGTCAAGTTTTAAAACAAGTTTGGCTGACCTTCATGGCGTCGCGCTGCGCGACCAAACTCCTATCAAGCCGTCGCGCGACGCGACGGCTCCGTTTTGACAGCAAGCTCATTTTTGAGCTACAGCTTGATTTTGGAGGACTTTTATGCAATTTTCTTTGTTGTGGGCACCAAGTTAACACCTTTGCAAGGCTTCTAACCACAACCAAACACTTGTAAGGCCAAGATAATTCCTTGGAGGCTACACAACACCCTTGGCATGAGCCAATCCATTCTCAAAAACTATATATAGGACATGAATCCATCCATTTCATTTGCACCATTTCATTCTATCATATCTTCTCTCAAATCTGGTTGTTCCTGATCAAAAGAAAGTTTGTTCTTGTAGAAAAGATAGCTAGGACCCTTTGTAAGTGTCTTAGCCCCCTTCCTTAGTTCAGTTTTTAGTTTAAAAACCGAAAAGTCAACGTTAATGTAATTTGACTTTGGCTTTCGGTTTAATCACAAATGGTCCAACCACTGTCCGAATTAAAAGTGGTTATGTGACCATAATTAGGTAGATGATTATTACTTAAAAGGGCACCTCCTAATTATTTCGTTTGACTAGTTAATTGTCGGGTCAAACTAGTTAGTCAAAAAGTCAAACTGGATAGAAAGTTAAAAAATAATTAAACTAATAAAACAAAGGTTCTAAATTATATTTTAACATTCTAATGATTTGGTAATTAGTATTAGAACATGTTTAATCATGTCTAACCCGATAATTATCAGTCTAAGGTCAGTTTATAACCGAAAGTCGCAAAAGCTTGACTTTTGCTTTGACTTTCAGTTCTGACCCGTTTAAGCTTAATTCTCCCATGTTTTAATTTTCCATTAGGACTATATTATTAAGTAGTATAACCCTCTGGAGTTATATTGCTTGGTCCCTAGTAGTGTGAATTATATGCTCTTGTTGTTAATATGCTTATAAATGTCGTAAATGCCCTTTTGACACATAAATGAGATTTTTAGAAATGTGAGAGGACAAAAACCTTTGTTACTGATATATAAGCTTGTCTCGAAAATTTGACATCAGTTCTTGGTCTGAAATAGGAGTTATGCCCGATATCGTAATTAGAAGCTTTTTGTTAATTAAATTGCGATATCTTGCATAAGTCATGTTTAAACTTGGATTTTGAACCAAAACTCATTACCTACTATTAAGATATTATTTTTAAGTAATATTAGGATTTTTGATCAGATTATAAACTAATCAAATCATGGAGTTCTTGTGTAATTCGGTAAATGACGATAATACCCTTTTCATGCATAAAATGAGATTAACAAAGGATTTGAATGCCAAACCTTTTCCTACTGATTTCATACATTAAATTAATTATTTTTGAGCATTTAAAACTGATCAAAATCTCATATTTACATAAACATCTTAATTATCGTCAATTAGCGAGTTTTACACTAACTAGGTACATAGTATGGTTTAAAACCATATTTAACGCCTAAGACTTACTACCTACTGAATTTTTAAACAAATTTTAATATTATTATAGTAAGTATAAGTCATGAACTCATACTTCCAAAAATGTCCTTAAAGGCATATGTGAAATGACCAAAATGCCCTTTGGAGCCTAGTTTGGCCATAAATAGTAAACCTCACATATGTATAATATCTTACTGATGTAATGTGATAAAATAAATATTTTTACTGATTACTAAAGACCAGAACCTCAGTTTATTATAAAATCTCTTTTATAATCATTAAAATGACCAAAATGCCCTTACGGGACTTAAAATGGTTTTAAATACTTCTTGGGCATAAATGTTGACATCTTACTGATGTATTAGCATATTTTAAGCATAATAACATATGAGACCTGTATATATTTCATTTGGTTACCTATTACGCATTTATGCGTTCGGATCGGTTTATGTGACTAGTTTACGTAAAATAGCCGAAACGGGTCTAACCTTGTCATCAAACCCTCAAATTTCAGAATGTGTATAGTTTGCCCATATTATACAAGTATCCAAACTTGTCGGGCCTGAATCACATTTTATTCCGGTCACCGCTTAATCTAGCGTATCGTACCGTTTCTAAAACTTTGAGTTAGCCGGTCTAGGTCCATGACCTAAATAAGACCCGTTAGCATTCTGAATTGGTTATATATTACCATCATTCGAGACTAGAGCCACCCGGTAAAAGCTACCCGCATTTAGATAGATTGAATACGACTGAGTTATTTTGCTATGAATCAAGTATTAGCTCAGGTAAATACTTTTAACTTATTTTCCCTTATACGGGCTTGGGATATGGTATTATAATAATACCACTTGGTCGGGTATGAAATCATTTAATCGGATTGTGATTAATAAATTTACATAACCCGTTTTAATCTGTCTTGTTCGATAACATAAGCATTGGGGGTTAATACGACCGTGTCCTGGATATCCTCGGCTCATTTCATTTGAAAATGGCCACGACCTATGCACGGGGTGTAGGCAGGCATACACCTGATAGATGTAAATGCTAAAATATAAACCCACATGTTGGGGATAACTCCTTTGTGGGTTCTATAAGTGGTGAGTCGGTTAATCAAGACCGGCTTCCAACCGACCCCAATTGTATGACAAACATGTAAATCTGTATACAAGATTATCTTTAAATAATTGTCCCAAGTTATAAATGATTTGTGCCTTGTGCACTTAAATCAATTTTCATATATGTTTTCAAAAGAGTCAGTTAATTGTATTTACCAGTGAAAACTGACGTATTTTCCAAAGACTAAGTGGTAGGTACTACTCATAATAGGCTGGGAGATTGCTCGGTGTCGAAATAGAGGATCTTGCAAATCCTTAAAGATGCCTTAAAGTCTGCTAAACTTCATTTTATACATTCTGTAAAGATCTACCTGTGGATTTGATATTACAGGCTCGTCTATAATAATTACTTTGATATTTTCAGACATTTGGGGTTTGTAATAATATTTTATATTCCAAGACTTCCGCTGTGCTATTATGTGTATGTTTGACCATGATGATATCAACTACGTCATGATACTCCCCACCGGGCCCACCGGTAATACGTGGAAATATCAGGGTGTGACAAAACGACAGGGTGTGACAATGGTATTTATCCCGAGTGGGCGACGTTGGTAAAAACTCTTTCGTGTCCAGATGACGAAAAAAGATTGTTTTTCAAGAAAAAACAAGAGTCAGCAATAAAAGATATCGAGCGGGCTTTCGGTGTGTTAAAAAAAGATGGCCTATCATCGCCCAGCCATCGAGGATACTTGAAAAAAGTAAAATGAGAAACATCATGTATACGTGTATCATTTTGCATAACATGATATTGGAGGACTCGGGTAGAGCGTTTTGTGGAGAAAGCTATGATGAAAGTTGTCACACCCCCAAAATCCACTTGCGGAGTATCACCGCTTGGGAGCGTGACTGACCAGGATCAAGCCACCAATCATATTGAACATGCATTTAATATTAAGTAAAATAACTGAAAACCATCCATTCAATACAAAAGGTGATCAAACAAATCATCGTTTCAAAATGTAGCGGAAGCATAGTAAATAAACCAGTAGTAGTTGACAGTTTTAAGTATCATAATAGTTCAAGAGAAAAGCCACGATCCTTGTCCACAACGACCCGCTTCTCCAGTGCAAGCTCCAAGTACCTAACGATCTGCAAGGCATGTAACAGAATGATCAACAAACTAGTTGAGCGAGTTCACAGTTAATAGTTTAGTTTGGGTAATAATGCGTTCGTTCAGTTAAGTCTCATATTGTATCAGTTCCATCGCGGCCTCCCAGGCATGTGTGCGAAGATTAGGTTCATTAGTTCGCGACCGTAGTCTTTACCGACCAGGGTGTGTGCGAAGGCAATTTATCAGTTCGTTCGCGACCATAGTCTTTACCGACCAGGGTGTGTGCGAAGGCAGTTGAGTAGTTCGTTCGCGACCATAGTCTTTACCAACCAGGGTGTGTGCGAAGGCAGTTCGACAAGTATCATTTAAGTATGCACAAATAATCATCCAACCCATTCCCACCCTGGGAACCCATGCCTTGGCTGTGTGAACTCACCTTGGTTTGCTCGGTATGCTAGGTTATGCACTCACAAGTAATTAATCACGTCCTATTGTATGCACGTATAACAAATCAGTTCATGTTCGCAATGATACGCATGCAATTTAATGTTCACATAACAGTCAGTTTGCATATCGGCACAACACGTATCGTTTCACATCAAACCATCAGCTAGTGTACACGAATACCAATGTTAACATTCATCACCAAGCATGGCATGCCAAATAAAATCAAACACACATTCCAATATTCAAAATATGTACATAATTATACATCTTTCGATCCACCCTTATCTTTCGGTACATTAGTGATCTTTCGACAAACAGTTATCACAGTTATCCTTCGGACCGAAAGTTATGTTTCGAACCAATGCCATCTTTCGACCAACTGTCATCTTTCGACCAACTTAATTATGTTTCGGTCAATGCTATCCTTCGGTCAATGCTCCTATGGTTCGGTCAAGGCTATCCTTCGGTCAACACTACTATGGTTCGACTAACAAGCATCTTTCGACCACAACTATGTTTCGAGTAGCAATATCTTTCGACAATTAACAGTTACGTTTGATCACAATCAGTTACGGATATCATGCAGTCAATTACAGAAACAGAAACCCTAATCATCTACAGCCGTCATCATCATTAACAAGCACATTTCATATATTCAATCTCAAGAACCCTAACCGAAAATCATGAACAATAACCATATTCATTCGGATTACTATTAAGACATAACAACCTCATGTAAACTGATTTCATAATAACCCGATTTCACTAATATATCAACAAGTTATCAATCCGGAGCATACATCGTCACAGTAACATAACAAGCACCATTGAAATCGATTTAAACTTATTATCATGCCATACGACTACAAGATCATCTTTATACGATTCATATCATTCAACATACAATCAATTCGAGTCGTTCTTAATCAAAGCATGTAATAATAATAACATCATGTCATAACGATGGTAGTGAAACACTAACCGGATTAGGGGATTGAAACTAGTGGGGGTTTCGGGTGCACAAGAACTTTCAGCCGACTACAAGACTTCGAGAGAGAGAGAGAAGGGTATTAGGGTTTGTGAAACTAACTGCCGGTTACATGCATCACGTATTTAAACGTATCACAGAAATGGGCCAAGCCCATTAGAAAGGCTGGGCCGAAAGATGTCGAAGGATGGAGTCTTTGGTCGAAGGATATGTTTCGAGATCCTTCGAACCGGAAGCTGATCCTTCGAGTCGAAGGATATGTTTCGAGATCCTTCGAACTGTGTGCCATGCTTCGTGATCTAGACTAAGTGTTTTTAGACCAAGTGTTTTTAATAATAATTCTAATATTATATTCTACCACAGCAAGTAATCACATATGGCAAAATGACAATACGTTTCATTAAAATACATCGCGTACAATTTCAAGTCCACAATCCAAACAACTAAACAGTCAAAGTCAACGCGCATTTAATGCGAAAGTGAAAGTCAGAAACTCGAGTTGTCACATTATCCCCAACTTAAAAGAAATTTCGTCCCGAAATTTGGTACGCACTCACTGAGGAAGCTAGGTAAGTTACATCGTTCACTGGTTTTCCTGGGGTGTCACATCATCCCCCCGTTGATTTGGAATTTCGTCCCGAAATTCAGTAGTAGTAGCTTCAGCCTCAGAAGTGGATGCATTGGTTTCGAATAACTGGGGATACTTTTCTTTCATCTGGTCTTCGCGTTCCCAGGTATACTCTGGGCCACGCTGGGAGTTCCAACGAACTCGAACAAGAGGGATTCTCTTGTGTTTGAGGACCTTAACATCCCGGTCCGTGATTTCAACTGGTTCCTCGACGAACTGCAACCGCTCGTCGATAGTGAGTTCCTTAAAAGGAACTATAAGGGTCTCATCTGACAGGCACTTCTTCAGATTTGACACGTGAAATACATTGTGAACTGCACCGAGTTCAGCTGGTAGGTTTAATCTGTAGGCTACTTTGCCAATCTTTTCTAAGATTTCGAATGGTCCGACGTACCGCGGATTCAGTTTGCCTCGTTTACCAAATCGAACCACACCCTTCCAGGGTGAAACTTTCAATAAAACCCGGTCCCCGACCTCAAATTCCAATGGCTTTCTACGCTTGTCCGCGTAGGCTTTCTGACGGTCGCGTGCTGCCGCCATGCGTTGTCGTATCTGTGCTATCTTTTCTGTGGCGTCCACAACAATATCTGGACCCGTAATCTGACTATCCCCCACCTCTGCCCAACAGAGAGGTGACCGGCATTTACGTCCGTACAATGCCTCGAATGGAGCGGCTTGAATGCTGGTGTGGTAACTGTTATTGTATGAAAACTCCACTAAAGGGAGGTGCTTTTCCCAGCCGTTGCCGAAATCGATAACACACGCTCGAAGCATGTCTTCTAGAGTTTGGATAGTTCGCTCAGACTGCCCATCCGTCTGAGGATGGTATGCTGTGCTCATGTCTAAACGTGAGCCGAAGGATTTGTGCATCGCTTGCCAAAGCTCTGACGTAAATCGTGCATCGCGATCCGAAATAATGGAAGTGGGCACTCCGTGCCTCGAAACAACTTCTTTCAAGTAGATGTCTGCTAGGGTAGAAAACTTATCCGTTTCTTTGATAGCCAAGAAGTGAGCAGACTTTGTGAGTCGATCAACGATTACCCAAATAGTGTCATTCCCACGCTGGGATCTTGGTAAGCCCGTAACGAAATCCATGGAAATTTCTTCCCATTTCCACTGCGGTATCTTGGGCTGCTGAAGTAGACCAGCTGGTTTCTGATATTCAACCTTGACTCTCGCACAGGTTAAGCATTTGCCAACATAGGTGGCGATGTGGGCCTTCATACTAGGCCACCAATAAGTAGTACTGATGTCGTGGTACATTTTATCCGACCCTGGATGTACCGAATAGCGAGACTTGTGAGCTTCATCCATTACAAGTTCGCGTAAACCGCCATAAAGTGGGACCCAAATACGCCCCGTTACATAGTAGGCGCCGTCTTCCTTTTGTTCCATGCGTTGCCTTGAGCCGCGTAAGGCTTCAGCTTTGACGTTTTCGGGTTTCAGTGCTTCTAACTGAGCAGCTCGTATCTGTGCAGGAAGACTGGACTGAATAGTAAGCTGTAGCGCTCGCACGCGCTTAGGTAGAGTGTCTTTCCGACTGAGGGCATCAGCCACAACATTGGCCTTGCCTGGATGATACTTGATGGCGCATTCGTAGTCGTTCAGAAGTTCAACCCATCTCCGTTGACGCATATTCAAATCCTTTTGCTTAAGAATATGCTCGAGACTCCTGTGATCGGTGTAAATCGTGCACCTGGTACCGTACAGGTAGTGTCGCCATATCTTAAGCGCGAAAACAACAGCTCCCAGCTCTAGATCGTGCGTCGTGTAGTTCCGTTCATGAACTTTGAGTTGCCGAGAAGCGTAGGCTATCACTTTATCACGTTGCATCAATACACAACCCAGACCCTGTATAGATGCGTCACAGTATACCACGAAGTCATCTGTGCCCTCTGGCAATGAGAGAATAGGTGCGCTGCAAAGCCTATCCTTTAAGTACTGAAAAGCGGTCTCCTGCGTATTACCCCATCTGTAAACGACACCTTTCTGTGTTAACATAGTAAGTGGTTGCGCGATCTTTGAGAAGTCTTTAATAAATCGCCTGTAGTAACCCGCCAAACCCAAGAATTGGCGTATTTCAGTCGGTGTACGCGGTGCTGGCCAGTTTCTGATCGAATCAACCTTGGATGGATCGACATGAATCCCATCCTTGTTCACCACATGGCCTAAGAAGTGGACTTCACGAAGCCAGAAGTCGCATTTTGAAAACTTTGCGTACAGTTGCTCCTTTCGAAGAAGTTCCAAGATAAGACGTAAGTGCTGCTCGTGTTCCTCCTGACTCTTGGAGTAAATCAGGATGTCGTCGATGAAAACAATGACGAACTTGTCGAGATAGGGTTTGCACACCCTGTTCATAAGATCCATGAAGACTGCTGGCGCGTTCGTAAGCCCGAATGGCATGACAAGAAACTCGTAATGACCGTAGCGAGTTCTGAAAGCGGTTTTGGAGACGTCCTCATCCCGGACTCTCAGCTGATGATACCCTGACCTTAAATCAATCTTGGAATAGTAACACGACCCTTGCAACTGGTCGAATAGGTCATCTATGCGCGGAAGAGGATAACGGTTCTTCACCGTCACCTTATTGAGTTCGCGGTAGTCGATGCACATCCTGAACGTACCGTCTTTCTTCTTCACAAATAACACTGGAGCTCCCCAAGGCGAAGAGCTTGGACGAATAAAGCCCTTTTCCAAGAGCTCTTGTAACTGCTTCGACAGTTCTTCCAGTTCGGTTGGAGCTAAACGATACGGTGCGCGGGCTATTGGTGCTGCTCCAGGAGCTAACTCAATCTGAAATTCGACTTGGCGATGAGGAGGTAAACCAGGTAAATCTTCAGGAAACACTTGAGGAAAATCACGCACAACTGGTATATCCTCCAGCTTCTTTTCCTTTGCTGATGCGTCAGTGACAAGTGCCAGAATGGCAGTATGTCCCTTTCGTAAACATTTCTGCGCCTTTAAGTAAGAGATGATGCCAACCACAGCACCACTCTTGTCACCTTGTACTTCGAGAGGTTCCTGACTGGAGCGAGGAATACGAATAACTTTTTCTTTGCATAAGATCTCCGCATGATGTTGGGATAGCCAATCCATACCGATGACGACGTCGAAACTACCCAAAACTATGGGTATGAGATCAATCGAGAAAGTCTGACCCGCTAGAACAATACTACAACCCTTGACTACCTGTGCGGCTTCTACACTTTTACCATTGGCTAGTTCTACGACGTGTTTGGTGTCTAGGGGTGTTGGTGTACGTTTTAATAATTTACTCATTTTCAATGACATATAACTTGTATCAGCACCCGAATCAAATAAGACAGTAACATAAATATCGTCGAGAAGAAACTTACCCATAACCACATTGGGATCATTCACTGCATCTCCTCGACCCAACACAAATGCACGACCACGAGCTTCATTGCCGTTGTTGTTGTTGTTTCCCCCGTTGTTGTTGTTACCATTACCCTGATTGTTGTTATTTCCGTTGCCCTGGTTGTTGTTGTTGTTGCGATTCTGGTTCAACTGAGGGCAATCGCGTTTGTAATGACCTTCAGCCCCACACTGGAAACATCCCCGATTTCCACGCTGTGGCTGCTGCTGCTGATTCTGTGGAGCTGGCGGTGGGAGTTGCTGGTTCTGGTTTACTGGTCGCGCGCTTCTACAATCTTTGGCCTCATGGCCCATCTTGTGGCATCTTTGACAGCGATCTTTCCGACACCTTCCACTGTGGTGTTTGTTGCACCTGTTGCACCACGGATGATTTCCCTGATAACCACGTTGTCCCTGACTTCCCGATGATTGCTGACTCGGACTCTGGTGATCGTTGGTGCGACGTTGCTGAGTTTGGGACTGAACAGACACCGATCCCCTGCTGGAATCCCCATCCCATTTTCTCTTGTTGTCGCTGGGTGTAGCAGAAGTAGCAGCTGTAGTGGCAGCAGTAGCACTGATACGCTTCGGCAGTTTGTTCTGATCCACTGCCTGATCGGTGATGCGATGAGCGAGACGCTGTATTTCCTGGATGTTGTTGAGATTAGCCGAGGTAACGTGGCTCTGTATTTCTGGTGCCAAACCTTTGAGGTACAACTCAATACGCTTGTATGGAGGGTCAACCATAGTTGGACATAACACAGCCAACTCATTCGATCTCTTGGTGTAAGCTTCGATTTCCGAACCAACCATTTTCAAGTTATACAACTCGTCCTCCAACTTGTGAATGTCTTCTCTAGTGCAGTATTCCCTCTTGATCAGTTCTTTGAATTCATTCCAGGGTGTGGCGTTAGCAGCTGCCAACCCTAAGATCTGCACTTGTGCGTTCCACCAAGTGAGCGCAATCCCTTCAAGTGTGCCAGTGGCGAACTTCACCCTGCGAGCCTCAGGGCATTCACACATTTCGAAAACCGACTCGAGCTTTCCAAACCAGTGGAGGAGTCCAACTGCTCCTTCCGTGCCACTGAACGAACTAGGACGACATTCCATGAAATTCTTGAAGGTGCACCCAGGCTGTTGCTGAGCGGGTTGACCTATTGTGTACGAATAGGGCAAAGTTAAGTACGAGAATTAATGTAGGATCTAAAGATCCTAGTGTCTATACTGCAGGGTATACTACCTGCTTGGGCGGCTGCAACTGCCGCAGCAACGAGAGCCTCTAGCTGGGCTTGAGTCATGGTGATTCGTGCGGCCATTGATCTTCACATCAAAGGCAACATAAGTGAGAAAGGTTCGCGAATAGTGCGATGACAGAAGAGTGTAAGCACATAAGTATTCTCATGCAATGTCAAGTTGTGAGCAAGGTAATGTAAGCATACTACGAGCAAAGTTCTATGCAAATTCTAGCATGTAGGCAATAAACATAAACCTTATTACCTAGGAAGTTGAGTCTTGCACGTGGAGCGAAGCGTCGTTGTGGATCGTTGAGAGCACTGTTCTGGTTATAGTCTGGTTTTAATAAAAACGTTTTTCCATATTAAAACCAAGTTCTCTATAACCAATGGCTCTGATACCAATCTGTCACACCCCCAAAATCCACCTGCGGAGTATCACCGCTTGGGAGCGTGACTGACCAGGATCAAGCCACCAATCATATTGAACATGCATTTAATATTAAGTAAAATAACTGAAAACCATCCATTCAATACAAAAGGTGATCAAACAAATCATCGTTTCAAAATGTAGCGGAAGCATAGTAAATAAACCAGTAGTAGTTGACAGTTTTAAGTATCATAATAGTTCAAGAGAAAAGCCACGATCCTTGTCCACAACGACCCGCTTCTCCAGTGCAAGCTCCAAGTACCTAACGATCTGCAAGGCATGTAACAGAATGATCAACAAACTAGTTGAGCGAGTTCACAGTTAATAGTTTAGTTTGGGTAATAATGCGTTCGTTCAGTTAAGTCTCATATTGTATCAGTTCCATCGCGGCCTCCCAGGCATGTGTGCGAAGATTAGGTTCATTAGTTCGCGACCGTAGTCTTTACCGACCAGGGTGTGTGCGAAGGCAATTTATCAGTTCGTTCGCGACCATAGTCTTTACCGACCAGGGTGTGTGCGAAGGCAGTTGAGTAGTTCGTTCGCGACCATAGTCTTTACCAACCAGGGTGTGTGCGAAGGCAGTTCGACAAGTATCATTTAAGTATGCACAAATAATCATCCAACCCATTCCCACCCTGGGAACCCATGCCTTGGCTGTGTGAACTCACCTTGGTTTGCTCGGTATGCTAGGTTATGCACTCACAAGTAATTAATCACGTCCTATTGTATGCACGTATAACAAATCAGTTCATGTTCGCAATGATACGCATGCAATTTAATGTTCACATAACAGTCAGTTTGCATATCGGCACAACACGTATCGTTTCACATCAAACCATCAGCTAGTGTACACGAATACCAATGTTAACATTCATCACCAAGCATGGCATGCCAAATAAAATCAAACACACATTCCAATATTCAAAATATGTACATAGTTATACATCTTTCGATCCACCCTTATCTTTCGGTACATTAGTGATCTTTCGACAAACAGTTATCACAGTTATCCTTCGGACCGAAAGTTATGTTTCGAACCAATGCCATCTTTCGACCAACTGTCATCTTTCGACCAACTTAATTATGTTTCGGTCAATGCTATCCTTCGGTCAATGCTCCTATGGTTCGGTCAAGGCTATCCTTCGGTCAACACTACTATGGTTCGACTAACAAGCATCTTTCGACCACAACTATGTTTCGAGTAGCAATATCTTTCGACAATTAACAGTTACGTTTGATCACAATCAGTTACGGATATCATGCAGTCAATTACAGAAACAGAAACCCTAATCATCTACAGCCGTCATCATCATTAACAAGCACATTTCATATATTCAATCTCAAGAACCCTAACCGAAAATCATGAACAATAACCATATTCATTCGGATTACTATTAAGACATAACAACCTCATGTAAACTGATTTCATAATAACCCGATTTCACTAATATATCAACAAGTTATCAATCCGGAGCATACATCGTCACAGTAACATAACAAGCACCATTGAAATCGATTTAAACTTATTATCATGCCATACGACTACAAGATCATCTTTATACGATTCATATCATTCAACATACAATCAATTCGAGTCGTTCTTAATCAAAGCATGTAATAATAATAACATCATGTCATAACGATGGTAGTGAAACACTAACCGGATTAGGGGATTGAAACTAGTGGGGGTTTCGGGTGCACAAGAACTTTCAGCCGACTACAAGACTTCGAGAGAGAGAGAGAAGGGTATTAGGGTTTGTGAAACTAACTGCCGGTTACATGCATCACGTATTTAAACGTATCACAGAAATGGGCCAAGCCCATTAGAAAGGCTGGGCCGAAAGATGTCGAAGGATGGAGTCTTTGGTCGAAGGATATGTTTCGAGATCCTTCGAACCGGAAGCTGATCCTTCGAGTCGAAGGATATGTTTCGAGATCCTTCGAACTGTGTGCCATGCTTCGTGATCTAGACTAAGTGTTTTTAGACCAAGTGTTTTTAATAATAATTCTAATATTATATTCTACCACAGCAAGTAATCACATATGGCAAAATGACAATACGTTTCATTAAAATACATCGCGTACAATTTCAAGTCCACAATCCAAACAACTAAACAGTCAAAGTCAACGCGCATTTAATGCGAAAGTGAAAGTCAGAAACTCGAGTTGTCACAAAAGTAACCAACCGACGAACCCAATGCTAACGTACGCTGAGAAAGAAAATATCCGAGCGAAGATACGGGTTAGGCACACACACCATAACCTTCGAGCCGATCTGACCGAGCACCTATGGTTTTATCGTGAACAAGGAGGAGTCGACGAAGACGACTAGTTATAAATTTTCTAGTTATATTTTTAATGACTTTGTAATGTTTTTATTTTTTTTAATGAAATTATATTAATTTTCTAGTTATTAAAATTGCCATTTAATTTTAAAAAATAAATATTTAAATAAATAAATAACTAAGTAATCATGACGGGGGCCTCATCCACACCCTGCAAATTAAAGGGGGGCATGATAAAGCCCCTAGGCTGACATGGCGTTGACGTGGATCCTACATGGCCTGATAAAGCCCATGGGGGCTCCAACCACACCCTCTAGCCTGACTATCCTCCACACCACACCCTTGGGTAGTCCCCAAGGGGATGGTCCTCCACCCATACTGACGTGACACCTACGTGGCGGATAGTCACGAAAGGGACTGCCCAAACCACACCCCATGATCTTAGAAATTACTTTTCAAAAAGTCATAAGTTAATAAGTTCTTTTAACAAAAGTTTTGAACTAGAATAAGCTAACCCAAACACACCTATATATATCGGTTTCATGTCAAAACTACCTGCCCGACCGTGAATTTGTCAAAACCAAAGTTAACCTGCTTCAATTTTAATGGTTCCTCAAACGGTACTTCTAGATCCAACTAAAGGTAATAAAGGAATTGACAAGGTGTAAACAACTCGAGGTCTCTCCAAATGGTACGTATAATAGGAGGATTTCTTAGCTTCATTAAGTTTAACTTTTTTCTTAATCTGAACTTTTAACATTAACACTTATATCCCCTCTAATCTCTAAAAACTTTGTAAGTTATCATTTTGACCCCCTCAAATATACGTGTTATGTCGGTATAAATATAAATTATTTTTCGTTTCGACGTATTTTTTTCTAAAAAATGAGTCATGTCAAATATAATACGTTTCCGTGCTTATTTTTATGGACATATTCAATTGATCTACGTTTTAATGTAAATTTTGTTCAGAAACGAGTCGGGTCTATTGTAATACGTTTTCATTAGACGAGATAAATTCGAGTTACTTTACTTTTCATCAGTTATGTCAAATATAACACGTGTTAGTGCTTTTTTGACGTTTTCACTTGATCTACATTTTGACGTTTATGTACATGTCGGTATAATTTCAGCATAATGACATTTTGATCCCCTCGAGTTTTACGTACTTATTTTTACATACGTGTCGGTATAAATTCAAGTTGGTTTGTGTTTCGACGTAATTTTTTTTAAAAACAAATCATGTCAAATATATATTACGTATTTGTGCTTATTTTTATAGAGGTTTTGATTCATAAGCAATTATGGAAAATATATATATATATATATATATATATATATATATATATATATATATATATATATATATATATATAGTACACTCAAATCACATTAAAAAACCGGGTATCAAAATAACACATAACTCAAACTTCACGAGTAATCCGGGTATCAAAATAAGTATGAATAGAGATTATTTTATTGAACATAATGGTGATGGACCAATAGACCATTTAACCATTTTACACTATTCCCATTTAAACACTAAGGCCAATTCTAAGAGAAAAAACAAGCTCTCCAAAAATAGCTTCTTAAGATCATATGGGAATATTTACATTCTCTCTAGTCCCAAATATATAAAAACTTGTTCCTTAGTTTATATAAAAATAACACATTAAGTAACCCACAATCGCATAAAAACTCGACTAGTCTCCTTTAGTCGAAGGCTCGACACAAGCACAAAAGTGACCTTTCTTCCGCCTGTTGTTGTTGATCGTCGTTGTTCTTGTTCTTCCGCCAGCATATAGATAATCTTTCAAAACAACTCGTTTTTTGGTGTCGAAAAACCTCTTTTTCCCAGTCGGTTCGTTTTCGTCGTCAAGTTTCAACAACTTAAACTGTATCTTTTGTATCTCTATTTGCATGCGACCAATGTTTTCAGAAACCCGTCTAGCTTGTTCCGACACCTTTTTTCTTCTCATACTTTCAGTTTCTCCTGATTCCGATGTCGATGATTTGTCAGCATTACCTTCGATATGTTGTACTAATCTCGCGTTGAGTTCGTATAGTTTCTCGATGGCGGAATCAGCTTCCGTGAGTTGTCCCTTTAGTGACTTGCATTCGATCATTGCTTTTCCCCTTCTACTCTTTAATGTCATGTCAACTTTCCGTTTCAAATCCTCGATTGTGATTTGAAGATTTGTTAACCTTAGAACATCAGAATTGAGCCGTTCGAGAACTTTCTTCTTGTTCGCGTCTTCTTGAGGCTCCTCGAATCTTCTAGAAACTTCTAGTATGTTATCGAGAGACACCTCTGAAGCAGTGGGATGGTGTTTGAACACAGTTTTGGAATCATCAGTGGTTTCCCAAATCTCGCCTTCGATTAATCCTCTTTTGCTTACACCGTATGACGAACATTCGGAGGCTTGATCAAGCATGATATCTTTCGGATCTGCTTCTGAGATTTCGGATGTTGATTTTGTTTTACCATTTGGTCTACCGGAACTCTTTTGCTGACTCAGTTCTTCGATCTGCATCATTGCGGATTCCAGTTTTGCGTCTGAATCCAACTTTTGTTGCGTTACAGTCATTTCGATAACTTTAACTTTACTTTGAAGATCCTGCAACTCGACAAATGCATCTCGTTCCATGGTTGCAGATTCACCACCCTGAAAATATATGTTACCGAATTACTTCATTGGTTTAATAAAAACAGTTGTAGCCATTACAAGCTTGAGATATGAACAAATAGATTCACACACGAAAGTAAAAGAGTAATAATTATTTTTTAATGTAGTTTATTTTAGAAATAGAAGTGTTTAGGGACCCGAACCGACCCATTCCGAACAATTTTGACTCTTTACACAACCCGCCCAATTTGCCGCATCTACACGTTAACAAATCTAGAGTCTAATGAGTCAATTCGGGTTATGTCATATCTAAATCCATAGTTGTTAATAGCAGCGGACGATAGCGACAAGCAACCTATACACTACGTAGCGATAGTGATGAAACAGCGGGCACTATTTTATGTTTAGCAATACATTAGAAGAAATTTTTGGAAATATTTTTTATATGTATGCGTATATTTAAAAAAAGAACCTAAAATCCAGCTATTGTATACGTATATTTTATCGTTATTTATATTAAAACGAAAAAAACTGAATTTCCGCTAATTACTCGCTATGGAGGCGCTAAAATCAGACAGCGATGAACGAGCGCTTCGCTACGCTATAGCGCTACTAACAACTATGTCTAAATCATGTCAGCAGAATTTTTTTTTAATAGCTTAAATGAAAATGTCATTATGGGCAAAATGTCAGCCAATGTGTATCTTATCGAAGAAAACCGCCAAAATCATATTTTAAAAATCTAGATAAGTACTGAAACAACTTATTTGTAATCATATTTGGTACGCTAATTGGTTATAGTTGTTTAGCAGTTCTTGACAAATAGTGTTCCGAGTCAACCCAACAAAAATACCCATTTTGACCTGTTACCCAATTGCCACCTCTAGCAAACATGAATTCACTAGAACATTAACCGTTACCTTCTCATTCTCGTTTTCGGACTGTGACACTTTGGTTTTGACACAGGTATGATTTTCCAACGATACGATGCTATCCCTCAAAGAATCAAGGGCTGGACCATATGCAGCCAAACGACCTTTAAGATCAGCATTCTCACATTCTAAAACGTTGCTTCTTTCTTTAAGCAATTCAGTATTCAAATCTTTGGAGTATTTTTCATCTTGAAGACTCAAACACACGTCAGTAAGCTCACTGATCTTCTGTTCCAATAAAACTTGAGAAATAATTGAAGTCTGCAAATCCCCGTAGATCAACGACCCCTCTGCTTCCAGTAACCGCAACTTTTCCTCTGTAGTTTCCTGCTTTTCGGTCAACTGCTGCATCTTAACCGCCAACATCTGGCTTTGTTTCGTCAAACGATCATTATCTTCTAAAAATTTTAGAATTTGCTTCCGTTGTTGATCGTTAGTCGTTTTAACCTCACTGTTCTCTCTCTTCAGATTAGCTACAATCTCAGACAGCTCCTTCTTGTCATTCTCTAAAATCGTTAATTCCTTTTCTTTTAACTGCAACAAAGAACTTCCATTCACTAAATCCAAATTCAGTTTATCACAAACAGACTGAATCGTTCTGAATTCGCGCTCGGATTTTTCCAAAGTCTTTCTAAGATCAACGTTTTCATTTAATGTCTCTTCCAATTTCTTCTCAACCGAAGATAGTTCTTCGTGTTTCTCATCAATGTAATTCTTCAGAGTTTGAGAGAGGATACATTGACTTAAAGCTTCGATATAAACGATATCGTTTTCTCTCCGCAGATCAGCTACAATCTCAGATAGCTCGTTCTTGTCGTTCTCTATAATCTTTAATTCCTTTTCTTTTAGTTGCAACAAATTATTTCCATTCACTAAATCCAAATTCAACTTATCACAATCGGACTGCACCATTCTGAATTCGTGCTCGGATTTTTCCAACGTCTTTCTAAGATCAACGTTTTCTTTTACCGTCTCTTCCAATTCCTTCGTAACCGAAGATAGTTCTTCGTGTTTCTCGTCAATGTAATCCTTCAAAGTTTGAGAGAGGATACCTTGACTTAAAGCTTCATTATAAACGATGTCGTTTTCTCTCCGTAGATCAGCTACAATCTCGGTCAGCTCCTTCTTGTCATTCGCTAAAATCGTTAATTCCGTTTCTTTCGATTGCAACATATTATTTCCGTTCGCTAAATCCAAATTCAATTTATTACAAACAGATTGAACCGTTCTAAATTCGCATTTGGAATTTTCCAAAGTCTTTCTAAGATCAACGTTTTCATTTACCGTCTCTTCCAATTTCTTTGCAACCGAAGACAGTTCTTCGTGTTTCTCGTCAATGTAATTCTTCAAGATTTGATTGAGGATACCTTGACTTAAGACTTCATTAAAAGCGATGTCATTTTCTTTCCGCAGCTCAGCTACAATCTCCAACAGCTCCTTCTTGTCATTCGCTAAAATCGTTAATTCCGTTTCTTTCGATTGCAACATATTATTTCCGTTCGCTAAATGTGAACTCAATTTATCACAAATAGATTGAACCGTTCTGAATTCACGCTCGGATTTTTCCAAAGTCTTTCTAAGATCAACGTTTTCATTTACCGTCTCTCTCAATTTCTTCTGAACAGAAGATAGATCTTCGTGTTTCTCATCAACGTAGCTTTTCAGAGTGTGCGAAACGATACCTTGACTTAAAATTTCATTTAAAAAGATTTCGTTTTCCTCTTCTAGAACACAAATCTTGTTCTTTATCTGAACATTATCGTTCAACAAAAGTTTCTTTTCTTTAAGAACATCCATATTCTCCATCTGTAACATTCGGAAAGCTTCTTGAACAACCGACAACTCACACTGTATATTCTCTAGCTGAGTTCTTAAACCCGATTCATTAATCTCTCTGTCAATTACTTTCGATCGTAATTCTTCATTTGTTTCCGAAATTTTGAAGACCGCGTTTTGCAACCCGAGAATCTTTTCAGCCCGAACACCCAACTCGTGTTCGGTAACACACTTTTCCGCCTCGAGATCCACCAACTTCGTTTTGAATTGGTTCAAAAGCGTGACTAGAATCGTTGTCTCAACAAGCAACTTCATATTTTCGTCTTCATTTTCAATCAGCGCACGCTTTTTGCCTTCGATTTCTTGCTGGATATTATCGAAACATGTTTGTTCTCGCCCGTTTTCACATCCCGGGTGTAACGAAAGACCAGCAGCTTTCAGCAACTGATGCATTCCGTTCTTAAATCTATCGTTCTGATCAGATAAAGACTTAATCTTTAACCGGTTTTCGGTTTTCTCTTGTTTCAGCACACGGATCAGACTTTCCGACAATTTCGATGCCTCTTGGAGTTTACGACAATCGTTAAGCAACGAAAAGTTCTTTTCTTCAAGATCTTGAGCACAGTTTAACAATATTAAGATTTCAATTTCAGAACCGAAAGATTTATCGAGCTCGTGTTCGTATTCTTCATTTTTATTTCGACTTTCTTCTTGCAGGAGTTGAATTTGGCTTCTCATTGCTTGCAATTGTCTATCATTCATTTCGACAAACGTAACATGTTCTTCGTTCCGTAAAGCCAGCGATACATTCAGCTCGCGTACTTTTCGAAGTGTAGATTCTCGCTCTTTCTCCATGAACGCGTATTTATCTTCTAAATCTGCGTATTTACTCTCCAGATTGTTTAACTTTTTGTCGGTAATTTCCATTTGCGAGACTAGAGTACCCTTTTCGGTTATAAGCACTGACTTTTCATCTGCAAGCAATCGACACGAATCTTCAAAACTCTTCGACTTTTGCTTCAAAACTTCAAGTTTGACATGAGCATCAAAAAGGGAATTCTCGAGCACCGTGTTTTTCTCCGACACTTGACTCAGATTATCAGTTGTTACTTGTAACTGACCCAACAAATTCGCTTTTTCAACCGCAAGATTCGATTTTTCTTCTGAAAGAGATCGATACGCGTCTTCGAGTGCTTTCAACTTACCCCTTACCCCTTCCAACTCATCACCCAAATCCGATAACGAGTTTTCCAACACAACATTTCGCTCAAGAAGTTGACCCATGATTTCCAGTTTCTCTAAAAGAGCCGCTTTTGCGGTTTTTTCTTTTTGCAATTCTTCGTTTAAATTAGATTTCTCATCCTTTAACTCCTTTACAGATAAACCGAAGCTTTCCGGATTCAACCCGACATAAGCAACTTGCTGCATAATCGACCCGTGTTTCTTGTTCAGCTCATTTAGTTCCTCTTTTAGACAATATATCTCTTGCTGAAGAGCATTTCTTTGGTCAACTCGAAGGTCAACCTCTTCCTCGAGTTTCCCGTTAGCTTCCTTTAAGTTACTGATTTCCGACTGCATTTCTTTCAAAGAAACTGCAGACGACAAGTTGACCTCGCTAAGGTTCTTGTTCTCCTCAATTTTCTTCTGTATCTCTCCCTCTAAAACTTCGTTACGCGCTTCGATATCCCGTAAAACTTGAGCCCAATTTTGTAACTCGCCCGCCATTGATCTTAACTCTTCTTGAGACTGCTCGTGTATTTGCTGTAATGTTTGGAAAGCGGTTTCGGCTTCCACAAACCGTATTCGTTCTTCTTGTATGCAAGTCCATAATCTCCCAAGTTCCTTTTGTTTCTCTGTAATTTCTTGATTTTGAGTACTGATTCTGACCCCCATTGACTCCATCTCCACGTAAAGACTCTTGTTTGACTTTTCTAACATTAGTCGTTGCTCTTCCGCAGCTTTTAATAGTGAAAGTCCGTTATCGATTTCGGCTTTCAGCCTTTCGGTTTCTTCTTCCGCACAAACGAGTCTAAGTTCAAGGCTTGATATAGTCTCCATACATTGTTGGTATAAAACATCTTTCGCTTCTTTCTCTTTCGTTAATTTAACGATTGCTAACTTCAACGTTTCAATTTCGTTCTCTGCTTCTCGTAACTTCTTCTCCAAATCTGATTGCATATTCATTGATTGTTCGTACCGATCATACGCAGTGTCCCTTTCATCTTTTAACCGTTTAATTTCTTCCTTCAAATTTGGCTCATCGATTTCCTCAATTTTCTTTACGGCCTGACGGTAAAGCTCGAGACTTTCTTCCTTTTCCACTTCTAACCTTTGCAGCATTTCCTTCAAGTTTTGGGATTCATCCTCCGCTTTGCTTGCACGGTCCGTAAGTTCTTTAGAATCTTCTTGCGATTTTAATATCTCCGACTCGAGTTTCGATAATTTATCCAAACTCTCGACGTACTGCTTCATACCAGCTTCTTTTTCGTCTTCTAATTTGGCTAAGGCCTCCTTTAATAAAACAATTTCTTTGTCGTTCACCGTTACATCCTCCGATTGAGATATATTTCGACTACGGGACCCGAGTTTATTACTGGCATCTTCCGAATCACTGAAACTGAGGGCCTTTCTTGCGGTTCCTGTCGACCTGTCTTTCTGCGAGTCATTAGGGTCAAGACATGCGATGGTTTTTGACTCTGGGGTCTGAGGATCGGAATCATATGTGGAATTAGGAGTTGAATCGTCACAACCGGCGGGTACTTGATTTGGAAATGCTTCACTCATTGTTTTGTGGGCCTGACGAAGGGCCCCCGTTGCATGATCATATCTTTCTGCTAAGGCCCGATATGCTCTGTATAACTCTTCCACCAGCTTCATAAGCTCGGGCCGCTTTTTGTAGTACATTTCTGCCCTTCTAGCAAATGAGTCCGCGTCTTCTTCAATGAGCTTTATCATTGCTTTCACTTTGATGTCGACATCTATGCACACAAGGAAAAAAAGTTAATAACTATACAAAGAAAGTACACTTATTTATACTCACGGAGTCAAAGAGCTATACCTGTAAGATTTTCTTGAAGCCATTTTGAATTCTTAGGGCTAATGTGGCTGTTCCACCACCAAGAATACATGCGCCTCGAGTCCGCCTTTGATAAAGAAGCCATGGTCCCAACTCCCAAAGTTCTACACAGATGTGCAACTTATTTAAAGGACACCGCGATTCAGTACTGATAAACCTTAACGCTCTGGTGTTCTTCCTATAAAGCAAACACGTACGATATAGTTCAGCTTTTGATGATCATAGAATAGTCTGAGGAGTAAGTAACTATTTAAGATCATCACAGATTTATCATAACACAACAAAAAGTAAAACAAATCAGAGCCAGCTGGGAAGAACTCACTCAAAATCGGCTTGTTTACAAACTGAACCAGCTCGGCTCGAACTATTTAATTTTTTATTTATTATATATATATATATATAACTGTTCTGTGTGGTGGACCGTGGATGCGTTTTTGGTCAGTCTACTCGTCACTTCATAAAAGCAATAATTACTAACCTTTTAATTTATGTTCTAATTTTAGCCCAAGCTCACTTACCATTACTATAAGGTGTTCAAATCTATGCAGTTAATGCGGTAAAATATTATATATCGGTCAAGGACCGATATTTGAGATATAGGTTATCTCGGTGAGATATCGGTAATTTTAATATCATGCAGAATTTATACATATAGCAATTTAAAAGTAACAATTCAGTGATATATCTGTGATGTATGGGTTATATCGGTTAATGTCGCAGATAATATCGGTACCGATATTTTACATGGGTACCGATAACCGATACATCCCTGATATTAACTGCATAGGTTCGAATAACTCGTGGCTAGAAGCTCTCTTGAAGTCGGCTTATTTACAAACCGAGCCAGCTCAACTCAGCTCATTTACAAAGCAATCTGAGCACAAGGTGACCCTAGCTCAGCTTGGCTCATAAACAGCCCTATGAAACAACAATAAGCAAGCTAAACCTTTTTTTAAAATTGCAACAAATCCAGCTGAGCTCATATTACATCAACTTTAAAGCAACATTTCACTTTCAACACCTAACTCCTAAAATAAAAATTAAAAAAAAAATAAAAAAAAATCCTGAAAAAGCATTAATCAGCCCTAATTTCAAGATCCAAACCTAAAACCAGAGAAACTAGAAGCCCTAACTAACCCATTCGATCATAAGTAACATAAAAACACATAAAGAATCAACAACACCATACTTCATTTCATCATTGAAGAATAATCAACATCCGTACGAGCTCAATCATAGAACATTGAAGCATACGAAATCAAAATTGTGCAAAAAATGTAGAAAAACTTTACCGAAATTGAGCTCTGGAGGTGTATAAACAGAATCATATAAGATTGTGAAGTAGAAATGCATGGATTTCAACCCATTGCAAGTGAATCTGTTGGCGTTACTTTCAAGACCAAACTGTAGTTGTTGCTCTTTGTTTGTTGCTGTGTATAGACGGACGAGCTGTCGGCTCGAGAATGAATAAATATTATTATTAAAAAAGCGACACAAGTAGGACCCGATATACACAACTATGAATGAGACAAGTTAGTGACTCTATTTAAATCTTTTCATGTTTAGTTTGTGATTAGATTAAGGGATTATTTAATTATTTTTCTGGCTGTAACTACTAACCACTTTTATCATATATATTAGAGTTAATTGTGAAAATCGTCTCTAAGGTTTGGGTATGTTTGGCATTTTTGTCTAAAATGACACTTTTGTATCAAATTGCCCTCAACATTTGTAACTTTTTGTCATTTTCATCCAAACCACTAACTTAGTTTATTTTTCCTGTTAAGTTGATGATATTTGGATGACACTGGCAAATAAAAAACCACAGGGATAATTTTGGCAATTTACTCAAACCCTTTTTAATTTCTTTTATTTAATTATTTTTGTTACATATATAATAGAAAAGAATATACATGGAGTTTTTAGAAAAAAAAATTAATAGTTTTGTCACATAATTTTTATAAATTTTCATTCAAATCATAACTCAGTTTATTTTTTTCTGTTAAGGTGAAGGATGTTTTAAATTTTATAAATTAAGACAGAAATTAATTTACAGCTTCTTTATATAAATCAGTTTTATAAAGAGAAAACGTCATTGGTGTGCAACACATAACAATCGGTTACAACTTTTAGTATTTTTCAGTTGTAGAGATAGAAAAAAATTATAAAACGTTACATATTTTTTAAATGTCTTGAGCACCTAGGAAATATGTTAGTAGAAATAAAATATTTATTTAATTAAAATTATGAGGGTAAGTAACTAATACTTATTCTGAGTGGCTTGAGTAAAGAAACTTTTGGTTCATAGCATTATAATTATAATTTGGTGGGTAATTTTAAGGTTTGGTAACGATATGTTGTTTGATAGGGGGGCACTGGCTTCTGTTTTTCCTTAGGAGCTGAAGGGGTATGGTCCCAGATCCCGCGTCAGCACGACCGCGAATGACCATTACCCTTATCACAAACCTCCACCAGCAAGAACTTATCTGTGTCCGTGCGGGCACGCGCGAACACAGCTGTCGAATCCAATCTGTCAAGTGATTAGAAAATGAAGATAGGCATAAGCGATGCGGCCTGGCACCGCATCCTATGAATATCTCCTTACCTTGTGTATGAAAACGGGTGTACGCATAGCGATGCAGCCTAGCACCGCATCCTATGAACACTTTCGTCATTACAAGGAATCTGGACAACAGCAACAGTCACCATAAGCGACGAGGCGGCCTAGCACCGCGTCCCGCAGTCTTCGCCAGAGTGGGAACGCGGAAACAACGGCGGTTGCCACAGGCAGCGGTGCGGCGCGGCACTGCACCCTGCCCACGAGGCAAGTGGGACTGACACTGCAGTGCAAGTGGCACCAATGACAGTCGCCTGTCAGCCCACACGTAAGAAATAGATTGACACCGCAGTAGGACGTGGCCTCACCTCCACAGCCGACAAGCCTGACACACCTATGTAAGGGCGGCGCGTCGTCAGTCTGTCAACTCAACCACCCTCCTTCACTCCTCGGCTATAAATACCCATCCCAAACCAGGTTTGAGGTATCTCTAGACAACTTTCTCACTACTACTACTATCACACATTTTGCTTCTCAAGCAAATTACTGATTCTCACGCCGGAGAGTGGTAACAAGGAGCACCCCCCACCTCTTCCTCCTTGTTACGAGTCACGGTGTGTTTTCCTTGTGCAGGAGACAGCCCAGCTGACGGTCCAGCCACCGATCCTCGGAAAGAAGGGATTAACCCTACTTGACGAGACCAGTGAATGAACCTCTCTTGGTTAACCACTGTTTCATCATTGGCGCCCACCGCTACTCTTAGCACTTTTTTCGCATCTCTTTCTTTCTCGAGATCATGTCTGATCGTCCAAACAATGCAACCGGGGAAAGTCTAAACCCCGCAACCCCACGCAAACCCAGGGCTTGCGGGGACCGCTCCCCCAGCCCAAAATGTTAGCCACATAGGCACATCCGCAACAGGGGGCACTCCCCCCGCATCCGCACCAAATTTTTCACAGTATGCTACTGTGTTACCTCCAGGCATGGACCTCCATACTTGGTATTTCCAACAACAAACTATGCTGGCCGCAGCATACAATAAGGCTTGCGCTGAAGCGCAAATTCCTGGCGGTCCCACCCCCGCACCACATACACCTGCGGGTCGTATCTTGCAATACGAAGGCAGGGTCCCCACACACCCAGCCTCTCGCAGTAGGCACGAGAACTGCGGTTCTTCTTACTGTGACGTCCGCACGCTCGATGAGGACGATTCCTCATATGGGTCACGTCGCAGAGGCCCTATACAGATCCGCCTATGCCCTCATGGCGAAACTAGGCGGCAGTCTACAGCCCATCGCGGCTCCGGCATCCACAGCCGCCTGGGACCGCAGTCCCACAACGAAGGGTATGGTCGTACCGACCCGGACGACCATACATATTGCGGGGAATCCCACGCAACTAACAGCCGACGAGGAGGGCACAATTACGTCCCTCCAACGGAACCCCGCATTACATACCTCCGCGCGGCTAAGCGCAACCAAACCCAGGCCTACAGACCAAAATCCGCGGCCCAAAACTAAAAGTTTATGCCGGAGATTGCCCACGCCGATGTTACAATGACTAAATTCCTACTAACAATTGGGAAGTATAATGGGTCGGCCGACTCAGACGACCACATGAACATTTTCACCGGCGCGGGGTGCAACGGCAAGTGGGATGAAGCTACTTGGTGTCATTTTTCCCCCAGACCCTCACGGGTCTGGCGAGGGCTTGGTTCGATTCTTTGCCAGTGGGATCACTGGCTTCATTTGAAGACTTGCAAGCACGATTCCTTGCACACTTCAGCCAGCAGCGACGTCACAAACGCGATTCCATGGACGTCATGAACATCTGGCGCAAGGACAACGAAACTTTGGAGTCGTTTGTCCTCCGCTACAATAAAGAGTGCCTCGAGATCGGCGGAGTGGCAAATCAAATGGCACGCAACCATTTCTGTGACACCCCAGGAAAACCAGTGAACGATTGAACTTATCTAGCTTCCTCAGTGAGTGCATACCAAATTTCTTTTTTAGTTGGGGATAATGTGACAACTCGAACTTTAGACCTACTTTGTGTAACGATACGTGGTTATGAGAACGTTATTAATTGAATAATTATGTGATTATGTTATGTACTTTATGTGTTACGTGTATGTGTGTTAAGAACACAACCCAAACCGCACAACGTGTATCACTCGCACAAGCCCTTTGGGCCGTATAATTTGCAATCGGACTTCAAGGGCAGCCCAAGTAAGGGCCGGCCCATTGCCCTTTCTCTTATTCGTTCAACCCACACAATAGGAAGGGTCGTTTCTCATTTGTTACTAAACACTCATAACACACTAGAAACCCTAGTCGCTACTTCTCTCTCTCTCTCGTTTGCTTGGAACCCGACGGCACACACACCCTCACTATCGAAGATACCTCCTGAATTGGATCAATCCTTGTCACTCTCTTAATCGGTTAGTATGTTATTTGTGTTCTCGAGTTGATGATGTTATGAATCCACGTTTTGTTTTAGCCGGTTAGAGCTGATTGTATGATGATAATGATTATGACCTATGTGTTTTACGTGACGTTTATGTGATGATGTTGATGTAAACCGATTGGATATATATGTTTGTTAACCGGTTATAGGTTCACATGAATCGAAGGATATGTTAATATAAAAACCGATTTGATGTTAACCCGGATATCATGTTCTGTGATTAAATTGTTATTTGATAATTGAACCTTAGATGATTATAATCGAATATTTCGGGTGATCGTTCATGAGTATGATTATTAGGGTTCATGTGAATAATTGATTGATTTCCCTGTTTGATCGAATATTGAATAAGATGGAAACTGTTAATTGATTTTTAGTAAACTTGGAAACCTTGAATTAGTGTAACTGATTTACTTAAATCATGGAAGTTGGTTAATCAATCGCACAAGACTTCTTGGTTGAACAAGAAGTCCAATCGCACAAGACTATACGCACAAGGGAAGCACACAAGCTCTCGGTCGTACAAGATTGACCTGGTCGCACAAGTTGATCTAGGCCTACCTGTTGGGCCGGGCAGCCCAATTGTCCATTCGCACAAGTTTACCTAGTCGCACAAGAGTTGTCCAGTCGCACAAGACGAACTGGACCACTCCGGGTTGTTGTTTATTTGTTATTTGGGCTTCTAAGCTGTGGGCCGGGTATTTGTTACATCGCACAACCCAAGCTGATCACACAAATCAGCTTGGATCGCACAAGACTGTCATTTGTTTAATGTGTTGGGCTGATATGTTATTGGATTATTATATTATTGTTGGGCTGGACTAATCGGATCGCACAAGCCGAGCCGGATCGCACAAGGCCCTTATGTGCTATCGGTTTGGGCCGAGAATTGTTATTGGGTTTGTTTATGTTATTGGGCCAAATCATTCAATCGCACAATGTAGGATTTCATTATACTAATTGACTGTTATGTTTGATTGCTACGTGGTTTGCCATGATCAATACATGTTAGTAACGTGATTACTTATGTGATACATACGTGCATTACTTGAGTCAAAACCTGACTTGTGTGGTAACCCTGTTAGGACGTGGTTGACCACTGTTAGTTCAAGAACCCTCTCTTTTTGTGTATCTGCCGAGCAAACCAAGGTGAGTTCACACAGCCAAGGCATGGGATTCCCGGGTTGGGAATTGGGTTGGAATGTTTGATATGGAATGATTACTCGTACTTACGCAATCACTAGACTATAGACCATCGTCCTCAGGATAGTCAGGACACTTACGTAAAACCTACGTAAACTAGTATCTACCATTGTCTCCCGGGTCGGGAGGACACTTACGTAAATCCTGCGTAACCTAATACCCACTACTGTCTTCCGGGTCGGAAGGACACTTACGTAAATCCTACGTAAACCCCGCGCGTACCACTGTCCTCGGGGAAGGGCACTCACGTAAATCCTGCGTGACCTAGTACGTATTCCTGTTCTCAGTTTAAGAAGAACACATGGTTGTAAATAGTCTAGTAAGTACCGTAATGGGAAGCCCCCATTGTAAAGGATAAATGAGAGAATCCCTCACCAGTAGTATATACTTGTATGGGAATCCCCCACTAGATGAACATACGCATTATTAATACGAACTTACTTTCTGTGAACTCGCTCAACTAGTTTGTTGATTATTTGCTGCATGCCTTGCAGGACCTTAGGTACTTATGGAGCTTGCACAAGGAGGAGCAGGTCGTTGTGGGCAAATGGATCGTGATTACTTATGTCATTTCATACATTAATACTTATGATTGGGTTTTTACATTAATGCTTCCGCTATACTTAACTATGTTGGTTTTGATAAACACCTTTCGTATTGATGGATAACTTTTGCTATATATATTTACATGTTCAATATGATTGGTGGCTTGATCCTGGTCAGTCACGCTCCCAAGCGGTGATACTCCGCAGGTGGATTTTTGGGGGTGTGACAGATTGGTATCAGAGCCATTGGTTATAGAGAACTTGGTTTTAATATGGGAAAACGTTTTTATTAAAACCAGACTATAACCAGAACAGTGCTCTCAACGATCCACAACGACGCTTCGCTCCACGTGCAAGACTCGACATCTTAGGTAATAAGGTTTATGTTTATTACCTGCTTGCTAGAACTACATAGAACTTTGCTCGTATTACGCTTAGATACACATGACTTTATTACATGAGAATACCTACGTGTTTACGCTTTTCTGTCATCGCCCTACTCGCGAACCACTCTCACTTACATTACTTTTACAATGAAGATCATGTCTGGACGGATTAACATGACTCAAGCCCAGCTAGAGGCTCTCGTTCAAGCTCAAGTTGCTGCGGCACTTGCAGCTGCTCAAGCAGGTAGTATATCCTGTAGTCGTAACTTACGCTAGGATCTTTAGATCCTACACTCCTAAACGAGCCCTTGTATTTAAACCTTGCCCTATTCGTACACAATAGGTCAACCAGCGCAGCAGCAAGTTTGCACCTTTAAGAACTTCATGGACTGTCGTCCAAGTACCTTCAGCGGCACAGAGGGGGCAGTGGGACTCCTCCACTGGTTTGAGAAGCTGGAGTCAGTGTTCGAGATGTGCGAATGCCCTGAGGCTCGCAGGGTGAAATACGCCACTGGCACGCTAGAAGGAATAGCACTAACTTGGTGGAACGCCCAAGTTCAGATCTTAGGGTTGGCAGCTGCTAACGCCACACCCTGGAACGATTTCAAGGAACTTATCAAGCGTGAGTACTGCACGCGTGACGACATTCACAAGCTGGAAAATGAGTTTTATCATTTGAAGATGACGGGGTCAGAGATAGAAGCATACACGAAGCGATCGAACGAGCTGGCTATTTTGTGTCCTACCATGGTAGACCCTCTGATCAAGCGCATCGAGTTGTACCTCAAGGGTCTAGCCTCAGAAATTCAGAGCCACGTTACATCGGCTAACCTCGATAACATCCAAGACATCCAGCGTCTTGCTCATCGCCTCACGGATCAGGCGGTGGATCAGAACAAGTTGCCCAAACGCATCAGTGCTACCACTTCAGCCGCTATTCCCACTACACCCAGTGACAACAAAAGAAAATGGGATGGGGATTCAAGCAAAGGTTCAGCAACAGTTCAATCCCAAGCTCAGCAGCAGAAGACTGATCACTACCAGAGTCCTGATCAGCAATCCTCTGGTGGTCATAGACAGAGAAGGTATCAAGGGTTTCACCCTAAGTGTCACAACTGCAACAGGCATCACAGCGGCCAGTGCAACAAGGGTCGTTGTCAAAGATGTCTCAAGATGGGTCACGAGGCCAAAGACTGTAGGAGCCCACGGCCTGCAAATCAGAACCAGCAACCGCAACAACCAGCTCCACAGAACCCACAGCAGCAGCAGCCACAGCGTGGAAACCGGGGATGTTTCCAGTGTGGGGCTGAAGGTCATTTCAAACGCGACTGTCCTCAACTGAACCAGAACCAGAATCGCAACAACAATAACCAGGGCAACGGGAACAACAACAACAACGGGGGAAACAACAACAATAATGGCAACGAGGCAAGGGGTCGAGCTTTCGTGTTAGGACGAGGAGATGCAATGAACGATCCCAATGTGGTTATGGGTAAGTTTCTCCTTGACGATATATATGTTACTGTTTTATTTGATTCGGGTGCGGATACAAGTTATATTTCTGTGAAAGCCAGTAAATTGTTAAAACGTATGTCAACACCCCTAAACACCAAACACGTCGTAGAACTAGCTAATGGTAAGAGTTTAGAAGCCACGCAAGTAGTCAGGGGTTGTAGCATTGTCTTAGTCGGTCAGGTTTTCTCCATCGACCTTATTCCCATAGTCTTGGGAAGTTTCGATATCGTCATAGGGATGGATTGGTTATCCCAGCATCAGGCAGAGATCTTATGTAGTGAGAAGATTATTCGCATTCCACGTTCTGGTCAAGAACCTCTCGAAGTCCAAGGCGACAAGAGTGGTGCAGTGGTTGGCATCATCTCTTTCTTGAAGGCTCAGAAGTGTCTGCGGAAGGGTCACACCGCAATCTTGGCACTCGTTTCAGATGCATCAGTGAAGGAAAAGAAATTGGAGGATATTCCAATTGTTCGCGACTACCCTCAGGTGTTTCCTGAAGATTTACCTGGATTGCCGCCTCATCGTCAGGTCGAATTTCAAATCGAGCTCGCTCCAGGAGCAGCACCCATAGCTCGCGCACCATATCGTCTAGCTCCATCAGAATTGGAAGAATTGTCAAAGCAGCTACAAGAGCTCTTGGAAAAGGGCTTCATTCGTCCAAGCTCTTCGCCATGGGGAGCTCCAGTACTATTTGTGAAAAAGAAGGACGGTACCTTCAGGATGTGTATAGACTACAGGGAACTGAATAAGGTGACGGTGAAGAACCGTTATCCTCTTCCACGCATAGATGACTTATTCGACCAGTTGCAAGGGTCGTGTTATTACTCCAAGATAGACTTGAGGTCTGGTTATCATCAGCTGAGAGTCCGGGATGAGGACGTCTCCAAGACCGCATTCAGAACTCGTTATGGCCACTACGAGTTTCTTGTCATGCCGTTCAGGTTAACGAACGCGCCTGCCGTATTTATGGACCTTATGAACAGGGTGTGCAAACCCTATCTTGACAAGTTCGTCATTGTCTTCATCGACGACATTCTGATCTACTCCAAGAGTCAGGAGGAACACGAGCAGCATCTACGCCTTATTTTGGAACTTCTTCGAAAGGAACAGCTGTACGCTAAGTTTTCGAAATGCGACTTTTGGCTTCGTGAAGTCCACTTTCTAGGCCACGTAGTGAGCAAGGATGGGATCCATGTCGATCCATCCAAGGTAGACTCGATCAGAAACTGGCCTGCACCACGTACGCCAACGGAAATACGCCAATTCTTGGGTTTGGCAGGTTACTACAGACGGTTTATTAAAGACTTTTCAAAGATTGCTCAGCCGCTTACGCTACTGACACAGAAGGGTGTCACCTACCGTTGGGGAGATCCCCAGGAAACTGCTTTTCAGCACCTAAAGGATAGACTTTGCAGCGCACCTATCCTCTCATTGCCAGAGGGCACGGACGATTTCGTAGTATATTGTGACGCATCCATCCAGGGTCTGGGATGTGTGTTAATGCAGCGCGACAAGGTTATTGCTTACGCTTCACGTCAACTCAAGGTTCACGAACGGAACTACACGACGCATGATTTAGAGCTGGGAGCTGTTGTTTTCGCGCTCAAGATATGGCGACACTACCTGTACGGTACCAAGTGCACGATTTACACCGATCACAGGAGTCTCGAGCATATCCTTAAGCAAAAGGATTTGAACATGCGTCAACGACGATGGGTTGAACTTCTGAACGATTACGAATGCGCCATCAAGTACCATCCAGGCAAAACCAACGTTGTGGCTGATGCCCTCAGTCGGAAAGACACTTTACCTCGGCGCGTGCGAGCGCTACAGCTTACGATTCAGTCTAGTCTTCCAGCACAGATACGAAATGCTCAGGTAGAAGCATTGAAACCTGAAAATGTCAAAGCTGAAGCCTTACGCGGCTCACGACAACGAATGGAACAGAAGGCAGACGGTGCCTACTATGTAACAGGGCGTATTTGGGTCCCACTTTATGGCGGTCTACGCGAACTTGTAATGGATGAAGCTCACAAGTCTCGCTACTCGGTACACCCAGGGTCGGATAAAATGTACCACGACATCAGGACTACTTATTGGTGGCCTAGCATGAAGGCCCACATCGCTACTTATGTCGGCAAATGCTTGACCTGTGCGAGAGTCAAGGTTGAATATCAGAAACCAGCTGGCCTACTTCAGCAGCCTAAGATACCTCAATGGAAATGGGAAGAAATTTCCATGGATTTCGTTACAGGCCTACCTAGATCCCAGCGTGGGAATGATACCATATGGGTGATCGTGGATCGACTCACCAAGTCTGCACACTTCCTAGCTATAAAGGAAATGGATAAGTTCTCCACTCTCGCAGACGTCTATCTTAAAGAAGTTGTTTCGAGGCACGGAGTGCCCACCTCCATCATTTCGGATCGCGATGCACGATTCACGTCAGAGCTATGGCAAGCGATGCACAAATCTTTCGGCTCACGATTAGACATGAGCACAGCATATCATCCTCAGACGGATGGGCAGTCTGAGCGAACGATTTAAACACTTGAAGACATGCTTAGGGCATGCGTTATCGATTTCGGCAACGGCTGGGAAAAGCACCTCCCTTTGGTGGAGTTCTCATACAATAACAGTTATCACACCAGCATACAAGCCGCTCCATTCGAGGCATTGTACGGACGTAAATGCCGGTCACCTCTCTGTTGGGCAGAGGTGGGCGATAGTCAGATTACGGGTCCAGAGATTGTAGTGGACGCCACAGAAAAGATAGCACAGATACGACAACGCATGGCGGCAGCACGCGACCGTCAGAAAGCCTACGCGGACAAGCGTAGAAAGCCATTGGAATTTCAGGTCGGGGACCGGGTTTTGTTAAAAGTTTCACCCTGGAAGGGTATAGTTCGTTTTGGCAAACGGGGCAAACTCAATCCGCGGTATGTCGGACCGTTCGAGATCATTGAGAAAATCGGCAAAGTAGCCTACAAGTTGAACTTACCAGCTGAACTCGGTGCAGTTCACAACGTCTTTCACGTGTCGAATCTGAAGAAGTGCCTATCAGATGAGACCCTTATCATTCCTTTCAAAGAACTCACTATCGACGAGCGGTTGCAGTTCGTCGAGGAACCAGTAGAAATCACGGACCGGGATGTGAAGGTCCTCAAAAACAAGAGAATCCCTCTTGTTCGAGTACGTTGGAACTCCAAACGTGGCCCAGAGTACACCTGGGAACGCGAAGACAGGATGACAGAAAAGTACCCCCAGTTATTCGGAACCAATACAACCACTACTGAGGCTAAAGCTACTACTTCGGAATTTCGGGACGAAATTCCAGATCAACGGGGGGAGGATGTGACACCCCAGGAAAACCAGTGAACGATTGAACTTATCTAGCTTCCTCAATGAGTGCATACCAAATTTCGGGACGAAATTTCTTTTTTAGTTGGGGATAATGTGACAACTCGAACTTTAGACCTACTTTGTGTAACGATACGTGGTTATGAGAACGTTATTAATTGAATAATTATGTGATTATGTTATGTACTTTATGTGTTACGTGTATGTATGTTAAGAACACAACCCAAACCGCACAACGTGTATCACTCGCACAAGCCCTTTGGGCCGTATAATTTGCAATCGGACTTCAAGGGCAGCCCAAGTAAGGGCCGGCCCATTGCCCTTTCTCTTATTCGTTCAACCCACACAATAGGAAGGGTCGTTTCTCATTTGTTACTAAACACTCATAACACACTAGAAACCCTAGTCGCTACTTCTCTCTCTCGTTTGCTTGGAACCCGACGGCACACACACCCTCACTATCGAAGATACCTCCTGAATTGGATCAATCCTTGTCACTCTCTTAATCGGTTAGTATGTTATTTGTGTTCTCGAGTTGATGATGTTATGAATCCACGTTTTGTTTTAGCCGGTTAGAGCTGATTGTATGATGATAATGATTATGACCTATGTGTTTTACGTGACGTTTATGTGATGATGTTGATGTAAACCGATTGGATATATATGTTTGTTAACCGGTTATAGGTTCACATGAATCGAAGGATATGTTAATATAAAAACCGATTTGATGTTAACCCGGATATCATGTTCTGTGATTAAATTGTTATTTGATAATTGAACCTTAGATGATTATAATCGAATATTTCGGGTGATCGTTCATGAGTATGATTATTAGGGTTCATGTGAATAATTGATTGATTTCCCTGTTTGATCGAATATTGAATAAGATGGAAACTGTTAATTGATTTTTAGTAAACTTGGAAACCTTGAATTAGTGTAACTGATTTACTTAAATCATGGAAGTTGGTTAATCAATCGCACAAGACTTCTTGGTTGAACAAGAAGTCCAATCGCACAAGACTATACGCACAAGGGAAGCACACAAGCTCTCGGTCGTACAAGATTGACCTGGTCGCACAAGTTGATCTAGGCCTACCTGTTGGGCCGGGCAGCCCAATTGTCCATTCGCACAAGTTTACCTAGTCGCACAAGAGTTGTCCAGTCGCACAAGACGAACTGGACCACTCCGGGTTGTTGTTTATTTGTTATTTGGGCTTCTAAGCTGTGGGCCGGGTATTTGTTACATCGCACAACCCAAGCTGATCACACAAATCAGCTTGGATCGCACAAGACTGTCATTTGTTTAATGTGTTGGGCTGATATGTTATTGGATTATTATATTATTGTTGGGCTGGACTAATCGGATCGCACAAGCCGAGCCGGATCGCACAAGGCCCTTATGTGCTATCGGTTTGGGCCGAGAATTGTTATTGGGTTTGTTTATGTTATTGGGCCAAATCATTCAATCGCACAATGTAGGATTTCATTATACTAATTGACTGTTATGTTTGATTGCTACGTGGTTTGCCATGATCAATACATGTTAGTAACGTGATTACTTATGTGATACATACGTGCATTACTTGAGTCAAAACCTGACTTGTGTGGTAACCCTGTTAGGACGTGGTTGACCACTGTTAGTTCAAGAACCCTCTCTTTTTGTGTATCTGCCGAGCAAACCAAGGTGAGTTCACACAGCCAAGGCATGGGATTCCCGGGTTGGGAATTGGGTTGGAATGTTTGATATGGAATGATTACTCGTACTTACGCAATCACTAGACTATAGACCATCGTCCTCAGGATAGTCAGGACACTTACGTAAAACCTACGTAAACTAGTATCTACCATTGTCTCCCGGGTCGGGAGGACACTTACGTAAATCCTGCGTAACCTAATACCCACTACTGTCTTCCGGGTCGGAAGGACACTTACGTAAATCCTACGTAAACCCCGCGCGTACCACTGTCCTCGGGGAAGGGCACTCACGTAAATCCTGCGTGACCTAGTACGTATTCCTGTTCTCAGTTTAAGAAGAACACATGGTTGTAAATAGTCTAGTAAGTACCGTAATGGGAAGCCCCCATTGTAAAGGATAAATGAGAGAATCCCTCACCAGTAGTATATACTTGTATGGGAATCCCCCACTAGATGAACATACGCATTATTAATACGAACTTACTTTCTGTGAACTCGCTCAACTAGTTTGTTGATTATTTGCTGCATGCCTTGCAGGACCTTAGGTACTTATGGAGCTTGCACAAGGAGGAGCAGGTCGTTGTGGGCAAATGGATCGTGATTACTTATGTCATTTCATACATTAATACTTATGATTGGGTTTTTACATTAATGCTTCCGCTATACTTAACTATGTTGGTTTTGATAAACACCTTTCGTATTGATGGATAACTTTTGCTATATATATTTACATGTTCAATATGATTGGTGGCTTGATCCTGGTCAGTCACGCTCCCAAGCGGTGATACTCCGCAGGTGGATTTTTGGGGGTGTGACAGATTGGTATCAGAGCCATTGGTTATAGAGAACTTGGTTTTAATATGGGAAAACGTTTTTATTAAAACCAGACTATAACCAGAACAGTGCTCTCAACGATCCACAACGACGCTTCGCTCCACGTGCAAGACTCGACATCTTAGGTAATAAGGTTTATGTTTATTACCTGCTTGCTAGAACTACATAGAACTTTGCTCACTACTTGTTACTGCTTAAGAACACCTATGTGCCTACACTTTTCTGTCATCGCACTACTCGCGAACCATTCATACTTATGCTACCTTTACTGTTCGATCATGTCTGGACGTGTTAACATGACTCAAGCCCAGTTGACGGCTCTCATTAACGAACAAGTTGCTGCGGCGCTTGCAGCCGCACCGGCAGGAGGTATAACCTGCTATTCTAAACCTATCCTAGGACGTTAGATCCTACTCTCGTGACCCAACTCTCGCGCTTAACCTTGATCTATCTTTCTCGCGCAACGGGTCAGAACGCACAGCAACCTGTCCGCACATTCAAGAACTTCATGGACTTTCGTCCAAGCACTTTCAGTGGCACAGAAGGAGCGGTGGGACTACTCCATTGGTTTGGGAAGCTCGAGTCAGTATTCAAGATGTGTGAATGCCCTGAGGCTCGCAGGGTCAAGTACGCCACTGGTACATGGGAAGGAATCGCGCTAACCTGGTGGAACGTGCAACTACAGATACTAGGGTTGGCAGCTGCTAACGCCACCCCCTGGAACGAATTCAAAGAACGCATTAAAAGGGAATATTGCACGCGTGATGACATCCACAAGTTGGAAGTGGAGCTTTACCATTTGAAAATGACGGGGTCAGAAATTGGAGCTTATACGAAACGATCGAACGAACTGGCCATCTTGTGTCCAACCATGGTGGACCCTCCAAGCAAGAGTATCGAATTGTACCTCAAGGGTCTAGCCTCAACAATATCCAGGACATTCAGCGTCTTACTCATCGCCTCACGGATCAGGCAGTGGAACAGAACAGGCTGCCTAGTTGTATCAGCACTATTACTACCGCTATCACTTCTGCTACTCCCGCTACTCTTAGTGACAACAAGCGGAAATGGGATGGGTATTCCAGCAAGGGTTCAGCTACCGTTCAGTCTCAAGCACAGCAGCAGCGCAAGAATAGTGATCACCAGAGCCGAGTCAGCCAACTTCTGGTGGTCAGGGGCAGGGTGGATATCGGGGAATTCACCCAATGTGTAACTAATGCAACAGACACCACGGTGGTTAGTGCAACGAGGGACGTTGCCAGAGGTGTCTCAAGATGGGCCATGAAGCTAAGGGTTCAGGAGCCCACGGCCTGCAAATCGGAATCGCCAGCAGCAATAGCAAGCAGAAATCCTATGCAAAGAAAAGGTTGTTCGCATTTCTCATTCTGGTCAAGAACCTCTCGAAGTTCAAAGCGACAAAAGTGGTGCTGTGGTTGGCATCACCTCTTTCTTGAAGGATCAGAAATGTTTGCGGAAGGGCCACACCGCAATTTTGGCTCTCGTTACTGACGCATCAGCGAAAGAAAAGAAGTTGGAAGACCACCCAGTTGTACGCGACTATCCTCAGGTGTTTCCTAAAGATTTACCTAGTCTACCGCCTCATCGTCAGGTCGAATTTCAAATCGAGCTCGCTCCAGGAGCAGCACCCATAGCTCGAGCACCGTATCGCTTAGCTCCACCAGAATCGGAAGAACTATCGACGCAGCTACAAGAAATCTTGGATAAGGGATTTATCTGACCTATCTCTTCGCCTTGGGGAGCTACAAGAACTCTTGGATACCAATTATCTGTGAAAAAGAAGGATGGCACCTTCAGGATGTGAAATTGATTACCGTAAACTGAACAAAGTCACAGAGAAGAACCGTCGCAAGGGTCGAGTTACTACTCCAAGGTTGATCTAAGGTCTGGTTATCATCAGCCGAGAGTCCGGGATGAGGACGTCTCCAAGACAGCATTCAGAACTCGCTACGGCCATTACGAGTTTCTAGTCATGCCATTTTGGCTTACGAACGCGCCTGCAGTTCTCATGGATCTTATGAACAGGGTGTGCAAACCCTATCTTGACAAGTTCGACATTGTCTTCATCGACAACATTCTAATCTACTCCAAGAGTCAGGGTGAACACGAGCAGCACTTACGTCTTATCTTGGACTTCTTCGAAAGGAACAACTGTACGCCAAATTTTCAAAATGTGACTTCTGGTTTCGCGAAGTCCACTTCTTAGGCCATGTGGTGAACAGGGATGGGATTCATGTTGATCCATCCAAGGTGGATTCGATCAAGAACTGGCCTGCACCGCGTACACCGACGGAAATACGCCAATTCTTGGGTTTGGCGGGGTATTACAGACGGTTCATTAAAGACTTTTCGAAGATCGCGCAGCCGCTTACTATGCTGACACAGAAAGGTGTCACCTACCGTTGGGGAGATTCCCAAGAGACCGCTTTTCAGTACCTAAAGGATAGGCTTTGCAGTGCACCTATTCTCTCATTGCCGGAGGGCACGAAAGACTTCGTGGTTTATTGTGACGCATCGATACAGGGTCTTGGTTGCGTATTGATGCAACGGGATAAGGTTATTGCTTACGCTTCGCGGCAACTCAAGATTCATGAACGGAATTACACGACGCACGATTTAGAGCTGGGAGCTGTTGTTTTCGCGCTTAAGATATGGCGACACTACCTGTACGGTACCAGGTGCACGATTTACACCGATCACAGGAGTCTCGAGCATATTCTTAAGCAAAAGGATTTGAACATGCGTCAACGGAGATGGGTTGAACTACTGAACGACTACGAATGCGCCATCAAGTATCATCCAGGCAAGGCCAATGTTGTGGCCGACACCCTCAGTCGAAAGGACACCCTACCTAAGCGCGTGCGAGCGCTACAACTTACTATTCAGTCCAGTCTTCCTGCACAGATACGAGCTGCTCAGATAGAAGCATTGAAACCCGAAAACGTCAAGGCTGAAGCCTTACGCGGCTCAAGGCAACGTATGGAACAACAGGAAGACGGCGCCTACTATGTAACGGGGCGTATTTAGGTCCCACTTTATGGCGGTTTACGAGAACTTGTGATGGATGAAGCACACAAGTCTCGCTACTCGGTACATCCAGGGTCGGATAAAATGTACCACGATCTCAAAACTACATATTGGTGGCCTGGTATGAAGGTTCACATCGCTACTTACGTCGGCAAGTGCTTGACCTGTGCAAGAGTCAAGGTTGAATATCAGAAACCAGCGGGTCTACTTCAACAACCCAGGATACCACAGTGGAAATGGGAAGAGATTTCCATGGATTTTGTTACCGGCCTACCCAGATCCCGCGTGGGAATGATACCATATGGGTGATCGTGGATCGACTCACCAAGTCTGCACACTTCCTGGCTATTAAGGAAATGGATAAGTTCTCCACTCTCACAGACATCTATCTTAAAGAAGTTGTTTCAAGGCACGGGGTGCCCACCTCCATTATTTCGGATCGGGATGCACGATTCACGTCAGAGCTTTGGCAAGCGATGCACAAAGCGTTTGGCTCCCGTTTAGACATGAGCACAGCTTATCACCCTCAGACGGATGGGCAGTCTGAGCGAACGATCCAGACTCTTGAAGACATGCTTCGGGCATGTGTTATCGATTTCGGCAACGGCTGGGAAAAACATCTCCCTTTGGTGGAGTTTTCTTACAATAACAGTTATCACACCAGCATACAAGCCGCTCCATTCGAGGCATTGTACGGACGTAAATGCCGGTCACCTCTCTGTTGGGCAGAGGTGGGGGATAGTCAGATTACGGGTCCAGAGATTGTAGTGGACGCCACAGAAAAGATTGCACAAATACGACAACGCATGGCGGCAGCACGCGACCGTCAGAAAGCCTACGCGGATAAGCGTAAGAGGCCATTGGAATTTCAGGTCGGGGACCGGGTTTTACTTAAAGCCTCACCCTGGAAGGGTGTGGTTCGATTTGGTAAACGAGGCAAACTCAATCCACGGTATGTTGGACCGTTCGAAATCACTGAAAGAATAGGCCCAGTAGCCTACAGACTGAACCTACCAGCTGAACTCGGTGCAGTTCACAATGTATTTCACGTGTCGAATCTGAAGAAGTGCCTGTCAGATGAGACCCTCATAGTCCCTTTTAAGGAACTCACTATCGACGAGCGGTTGCAGTTCGTCGAGGAACCAGTTGAAATCACGGACCGGGATGTTAAGGTCCTCAAAAGCAAGAGAATCCCTCTTGTTCGAGTTCGTTGGAACTCCCGACGTGGCCCAGAGTACACCTGGGAACGCGAAGACCAGATGACAGAATAGTACCCCCAGTTATTCGGAACTAATGCATCCACTACCGAGACTGAAGCTACTACTGCGGAATTTCGGGACGAAATTCCAAATCAACGGGGGGATGATGTGACACCCCCGGAAAACCAGTAAACGATATAACTTACCTAGCTTCCTCAGTGAGTGCGTACCAAATTTCGGGACGAAATTTCTTTTAAGTTGGGGATAATGTGACAACTCGAATTTCCAAGATTTCCTATTTAGCATTTATTGCACGTTCATTTATTATGTAGTTGTTTATTGGCACAATTGATTGCTTTGGAATTGTATACGTTTGATGCAATGAAACGGTATTATGTGATTATACAGGGTTATGTGTTAATTGTGAAAGAATTGCCAAATGCATAAACTTAGTGGTGAAACTGTGAAATTGTTGTGTGATGGTGTACTTGTGTAAAAATTAGTACTTGAGGATATAGAGAGCAATTAGTGAAATCCTAATCATACTTAACCCTAATCTCATTCCCTAATCATTCACTAATCATCACAAGAATCAAAACACGTACCCTCACATTCTCTAATCCTCTCTACAACCATCTTCTAATCATTCTTGGATTCACAAGTCTCTAGCAACAAGTTTAATCTTCCAATCCATTTAGAATCAATCAAGGACTTGACTGACTACTTGAGAACGCATAACCTAGCATACCGAGCAAACCAAGGTGAGTTCACACAGCCAAGGCATGGGGTTCCCAGGGTGGGAATGGGATTGGATTACTTTATTGTACATACTCAGTTGATAGAATCTAACGATAAGAATACGACTAGACTAGTAACACTTATTGAACTGATCTTCGCACACCTGCCAAGGGTTGGCCGCGATATTATGACTGACTTCGCACACCTGCCTTTGGAAGGCCGCGAACTGAAATTTACTAATCTTCGCATACCTGCCTGGTAGGCCGCGATACAGGTAAACCTAGTCTAGAATACACGGGATGAACATCCCCCTAATATCTTCACATACCTGCCTGGGAGGCCGCGATGGAAACTAATACGATACATGACATAACGAACGAACATACTACTACTCACGCTATACTATTACTGAACTGTTAACTGTGAACTCGCTCAACTAGTTGTTGATCCTCTGTTACATGCCTTGCAGGTCGTTAGATACATGGAGCTTGCACAGGGAGGAGCAGGTCGTTGTGGAGCATGGATCGTGGATGCCATGTTAAAACATTTAAACATTTGAACATATGTTACACATTGGGTTTTCATACTTATGCTTACGCTATACTTTGAAACTATGATTATGTTTTGAACACCTATCGTATTGAATGATTGGTTTACATTTATTATACTTGATAATAATTATATGTTCGATATGATTGGTGGCTTGATCCTGGTCAGTCACGCTCCCAAGCGGTGATACTCCGCGTGTGGATTTTGGGGGTGTGACAGATGATGTGACACCCCAGGAAAACCAGTAAACGATATAACTTACCTAGCTTCCTCAGTGAGTGCGTACCAAATTTCGGGACGAAATTTCTTTTAAGTTGGGGATAATGTGACAACTCGAATTTCCAAGATTTCCTATTTAGCATTTATTGCACGTTCATTTATTATGTAGTTGTTTATTGGCACAATTGATTGCTTTGGAATTGTATACGTTTGATGCAATGAAACGGTATTATGTGATTATACAGGGTTATGTGTTAATTGTGAAAGAATTGCCAAATGCATAAACTTAGTGGTGAAACTGTGAAATTGTTGTGTGATGGTGTACTTGTGTAAAAATTAGTACTTGAGGATATAGAGAGCAATTAGTGAAATCCTAATCATACTTAACCCTAATCTCATTCCCTAATCATTCACTAATCATCACAAGAATCAAAACACGTACCCTCACATTCTCTAATCCTCTCTACAACCATCTTCTAATCATTCTTGGATTCACAAGTCTCTAGCAACAAGTTTAATCTTCCAATCCATTTAGAATCAATCAAGGACTTGACTGATTACTTGAGAACGCATAACCTAGCATACCGAGCAAACCAAGGTGAGTTCACACAGCCAAGGCATGGGGTTCCCAGGGTGGGAATGGGATTGGATTACTTTATTGTACATACTCAGTTGATAGAATCTAACGATAAGAATACGACTAGACTAGTAACACTTATTGAACTGATCTTCGCACACCTGCCAAGGGTTGGCCGCGATATTATGACTGACTTCGCACACCTGCCTTTGGAAGGCCGCGAACTGAAATTTACTAATCTTCGCATACCTGCCTGGTAGGCCGCGATACAGGTAAACCTAGTCTAGAATACACGGGATGAACATCCCCCTAATATCTTCGCATACCTGCATGGGAGGCCGCGATGGAAACTAATACGATACATGACATAACGAACGAACATACTACTACTCACGCTATACTATTACTGAACTGTTAACTGTGAACTCGCTCAACTAGTTGTTGATCCTCTGTTACATGCCTTGCAGGTCGTTAGATACATGGAGCTTGCACAGGGAGGAGCAGGTCGTTGTGGAGCATGGATCGTGGATGCCATGTTAAAACATTTAAACATTTGAACTTATGTTACACATTGGGTTTTCATACTTATGCTTCTGCTATACTTTGAAACTATGATTATGTTTTGAACACCTATCGTATTGAATGATTGGTTTACATTTATTATACTTGATAATAATTATATGTTCGATATGATTGGTGGCTTGATCCTGGTCAGTCACGCTCCCAAGCGGTGATACTCCGCGTGTGGATTTTCGGGGTGTGACAATGAATGCCGGGTACTACTGGCCTGGCATGCACCTGGACGCGGTTAAGGTCTTGCGCAAGTGTTTCAATTGTCATTGGCACGCTCCCAAAACCTTGCGCCCCAAGAACAACCTGATCCCCATCACCACCGCATGGCCATTCCAAAAATGGGCAATCGATGTGGTGGGACCATTTCCAGACGCACCAGGTGCGGTGAAGTTTATCATAGTGGCTGTTGACTATTTCACCAAATGGGTAGAAGCAAAATCGCTCGCCTCAACTACCGCTATGATAACAAGGAAGTTTGTCTGGGAACATATCATCTGTCGTTTCGGTCTACCAATGTGCATCGTTACAGACAACGGCACCAACTTCGCCGCCGAAGAATTTCAAAAATGGCTAAAGGAACTAAACATTGAACACATATTCTCCTCAGCGGCGCATCCGCAAGGGAACGGCCAAGTAGAGAGTATCAATAAAAGTTTAGTCGAAGGCATCAAAGCGCGATTGGGAACAGCCAGGCGCGGCTGGGTCGATGAACTCCCTAGTATCTTATGGGCTCACAGGACTAGCCCAATGACAAGTAACGGTGAGACACCCTTCAGCCTGGTCTATGGCACTGAGGCGGTGATCCCCGCAGAAGTAGGTCTCCCTTCACCTTGAATGTTGGCTGTCAACAAAACCAACAACAATGATGAGCGTAGGCTTGACTTGGACCTCCTAGAGGAAAGGCGTGAAAACGCAGCAATCAATGAGGCCAAGTACAAAACCAAGCTAGAAAAGTACTACAATGCGTGTGTTCGCATTTGTACCTTCATCTCGGGAGACTATGTCCTTCGCGACAATAAGGCGTCTAACGCGGAACGCCTAGGGAAACTTGCCCCCAAATGGGAAGGACCCTACCTCATCCAAGAGGTCCTGGGCAAAGGCGCGTATAGGCTACAAACAATAGAAGGCGAATCTATCGCACGCACATGGAATGCACAACAGCTTCGACGCTGTTACATGTAAGCCATGTTTTTACATTTTCCATGTAACCTATCGGGCTGCAGGCCATTTGCAAATAAATAAATGAATGATTCAATGCAATATTGTTTATTTCCTTCTATTACAAATGCATGTTCCACTTTGCGGTATCTGCAAAAACAGACTGGCAAAATCTTCATTCGCGATACCCACACAAAGTGGTGACCACACACAAATATTGTAGTAGGCCAGCAAAAGCAAAACATTAAATGTCTATCCGGCTGGATACACACTTACGGTTTTTACAAAACCTACACAATTCCTAAACCCTAACGGGATAAAAACAGGAATTCACTAATACTCATACGACAAAGGTATAGAGTATACTCAACTGCGCTTTACAGCCAACAGAGTTCTCCAAGTATGCGCTCACCCAAAGACAAAGTAAATATTTTTTACTTACACACTTTGAGCCGCACATACTTGCACATCACCTAGATATGCAAAAGGCAAATTCAGACTTAATGTTATTCACAATAACATTAACTCATACAGGTTCAAGAATGCAAGTAGTAAAAAGGACTTGTACAAATTGAACAAAAAGATTAACTTTGTATTCCATAAAATTTCTACACCTACGCGGTGCACAAGAAATTTACATTAAGTTTTCTAACATTTACATCAAAGAGGAAATCAAAAAGGGCACGCAGGCCAACCTAGTCTTTGTTTGTACCACTGGTACCCGCAACACCCTTGCCACTGCCAGCGGCCTCTTCCTCCTTTTCCTCTTCCGGATAACCATACAACAACCGCAAGCGGTCCACATAATCCTCCGCCTCCAAGCAGTTATCAATATCATTAATGGCGGCAATGGACAGGTCGTTGTACGCCGCAATAGCTGCAGCATACCGCGCTTCGGTATCTACGCCTTGTAACCCAGACCTTTCATCAATAAATTTGCTTTGGTACAAGGGGTTCATATGGCTAATACATCGATGGTAACCAGTCTTGAATCCTGCCTCCCGCGCGCGCTCCTTAAGCTCATTTACAGTAGCTGCGTTCTCAGGCGCATCAAGAATGGTTCCAACAATCTGCAAAACACAAAAAATAAAGTTAGCAAAAGCAAACCTAAATATAGCGAAGGGACCGAATACTTACATGCCCGATACCGTGGTAACACATCCAGTCACGGTCTGCCTTCAGCTGATCCAAAGAGGAAGACATGCTATCCCTAGCCTCATCATGTCACACCCCGGCCGCGTCAAAACAACGAAACCGCGGCGGAAACGCCAGGGAGTGAGGTGACAGAATTATTGTTTCAACAACCATGGCAATAAAAGTTTTGTATTATTAAGATTAATGTTACATTGTCTTTAAGTTCAAACTAAAAATAACATAATTAACTGTCTTTTAAGTCACTAAGGCCCGAGTCCGCCTAAGTGAAGCACACACATCACGCATTAGCACATGAAACACATGTAAAAATAGGTACGTCAGCATAAAAATGCCTGTGAGATACATAGGTTTTGTTTATGCAGATTCATGACTTGTATTTGAAAGAAGTGTTTAATAAAATGTAGTCATGAACCTTGTAAAATGTTTTCCTTTGTAAAACCATGTGAAAATCGATGTGAAAATCAAATGATAATGAAAGGAAGATGCATGGTTAAATGAATAACCAAGTAGAAGTGAATTTGTATAAAAATGTATACTTTGTAAAACAATGTCATGTTCTTGTAAAAATGTTTCATGTCTTGTCCAAGTGATTTAGATAACGCAACAAAGTATGATACGATAAAAGCACTTATATATATAGGAAGTACCAGCGGCGTATCCACCATGCTTTTAGCATATAACACATAGCCCCGTTACATAAGTCACTTATCAATAACCAACCAAAATATCATGTTAAATGTCAAAATGTTTATGTATAAACCATGTATAATGTCATATGTAGTATGTATTGTGTATAACCAATGAAATGCATAGCAAGTAGGAAATCATCTACTTAAACTATGTGATACTGTCAAAGTGTAACAAATGTCATGTATGGTGAATAACTAGAAGCTACTCAACCCCATAGAAATTGTACAAAACAATGTTTTTGAATAAACCTAAGTTTAAATCAAATGTTATGTTTTGCAGAAAAACAATGCTTTATGATTACAAACATTTATGCAGTAATGTTAATCGCATACATTCAAGCCTTGCGACTGTGGCGACAAACCCTTAAACGAATTAAAGGTTCATCTAAAGTTATGTAGTCGGATTCTGTCATTCCCAACTTCCAAACAAACCTAGGAAGTCGGAAACGGGAGTTGTCAATTCCTATGGTACCATTACATAAGTCCGAGCGGCGTGATCAATGTTAATGAATGTATTATTGTCCCGATTTAACATACCAAATGTCATAACCAATGTAGCATGTGAAAACCATGTACTAGGAATGCTAAGTAAACATGCCTAGTAGAAATGTTCATGTAAAACAATGTGCTAGCATGCTGAGTAAACATACATAGCAGAAATGTCATATAAAACAATGTGTTCCATATGCTAAGTAAACATATGTAACAAATGTGTAACAAATCAATGTGCTAGCATGCTTGACATACATAGCAAAACACAATTGAAAGCATGTACTATAAGTGTACTAGGTGAAACTAGCATGTTTATGTCATAAAAGCATGAAATGCATGTAGGATCGGATTCTGACCCGAACGAGTCAATCAGAGGAGTTTGATCAGATACAGGTGCGGAAAACAAGTACCTGACGCAGAAACAGCTAGATATCTTCTTAAATCTCTTTTCTGATTAATTTGACAGCTTTTACATTCAATTCTCACACCGGCAGCACCTCGGTATGGAAATCAGAAGGTTACAAATGAGGTCCTCTTATGTGGTATTTATAGTCCAGGTAGGTTCCCTTATACGGACATGTCCGTATAAGCGGACCTGACGAATAAGCGGACCTCCCATGTCCGTATAAGCGGACCTGACACAAAAGAGGATCTCCTATGTCCGTATAAGCGGACCTCCTCTCTACAACACATATTCTCTCTAGTTTTCTCGTAAAACACGCCCTAATCTATACATTACAATGAAAGACTCGATCTAAGACGAAATCAACAGATGTAGTGCACCAACAGACTCCCCCTCAGATGTTGATGGAGTCGACTATCGAGTCACAACAATGCTGTGTCTTCACATCTTCAGTCTTGATCAGTCTCTGGGCTTTTCTTTCTCTCTATCTTCAGACTCCCCCTCTCGATTTACTGGCATTTCTTTGTTCTTCAGTAACATCTTCAGGATCGTTGTCTGGCTGTCCATCTAACAGCTTCTCATCTTATCCTGTAAAAACTCTTCCTCAAAATAAGTTTCTTTTCACATATATATTTCAAACATATAACCCTGCACCAATTCAGACTCTCCTTCAAAACAAATACAGATTTTGATGAACCACTTGAAAGGTTAGATTATGAAAACATTTAATTTCACACAAACACTCCCCCTCAAATATTACTCATCATGTTTAGCACTCGGAATTTTGAAAATCAGCTTTCCAATATCAGTTGTCGAAAATCTTTTTGACTTTTTCAAAACTTTATGCTAAAACACACTGAAAATCTTTTTGGATTTTGAAATAAAGAAACATGTAATGTAGTAAAGAAAACATTTACAGACAATATTTTTGTGAGTTCGTGTAAGAGGATCATATCAGTTTATGAGACATGTCACTAACACCGTTAAGCTTGATTTCATTTTAAGTTCTAAACAACTCACCTAGATTGTCAGTATATCGATCCACTGAAATTTTCACACAAAGTTCAATTGATCCGAGATACAGTGTTAATGTCTTAGATACTGACTTATTCGTGTGTCTCACTACTTGAATATACTCCCGTATCCAGATCCCAATATTCAGTCTTACAGGTGAATATACCACAGATGATATCTGTAAGGGGTTAGGTGCGAAACCGTGAGAGCTCAGGTCAGAACTTCCGTTCAGCAGAGAGATGACGGCTCGACTTTTGGTGTGTCCCCTTTAGAGGATCTTTTTATTTCAACAGCAGCGACTATCAATTTTATTGTTTCATCAGCATGCTGAGGGCGAAGCTATGTTTCAAGCTTTTGCGGAAAGCATTATCCGGGGACTAGGTCAGTACTTCCATACAGCAGAAGTCCCGGGATAATACCCCAGATATCACTGAGCATAAAGACCTAGTATCTCAGAATAAGGGACCTTTCAAACAAGATTTCAGTGGTTACCTATATATCCAAGTTTGTGTTAACCCACAGAACAAGCAAGTTTGAAATTTAGTTTATATCTCGTCACAATTTACTAAATGTGTAAAAACCTACTGGCATATCCTCAGTGATATTGTTTATCACATTTTATCTTTACATTTCTTTAGCATGTTGTGACAGCCTACTGATGTACTATCATTTCCTCTTTTCACAACGAAACTCATTTTTGAATTTATCATGTTTTTGTCTTTTTCAAATTTTCTAATGTTTTTGGATTTTCTGAAATTTCCCTACTCCCCCTAAAATGCAAACACATTTCAAAGAAAATTTGAAAACTTCTAGACTCTTGACCCACAAGAAACATGAAAAGTAAAACAAACTGTACAGAAACTTGACAACTGACATCGAATCACATCAAATCGCCATTCACTAGGCATAAACAATCTGAACTCCCCCTTTCAACAAACCATTTTCTCATTTAGATCTCAAAACACTTAAGTTTGTTTTAATCGAAATGATTTTTCCGGAAAATGAGTTTGTGTTTACCACTTTTAAGTTTACCACTTATGAAGCATGGAGATATGGTTCATCATCTTGTTTATCAATCTCATATGAATAGTAAATCAAGTACAACTTAATGTCCCTGATTTACCATTTGCAGTGCAGAAACCTCTGTATCACTTGTAAACATAATCTCTTCAAAGTATAACCAATAAATACCACTTTGTAAGTAAACCCAAAGAATACCACTTGTAGGTTTTCCTGTAGGAATGAAACATCTACAGAAACCTCTTTACCACTTGTCAAATTATTCAGAAAGATGTCGATTCCTGCTTCTCAATTACCAACCTGGAAGCTCCGGCGTAGTCCTCTCACCTGTAAACATTCAAACACTATTCAAAATCTTTCAAACAAACTATTCAAACACTAGAATGATGCCGATTCCTGATCCACGATATAAACTTGGGATCTCCGGCATAGTCCTTTGACTATCATGGGAAACAAGTTTCCATCCAAGTCTTTTCAGACTTGATGGATTTCAACTCTTGCGCAATGGGGTTGTATGTTGCCTTTTTAGTTGCATAAAAGTCTTTAACCCCCTTTGCTCTCCCACTTAACATTTTCCCAAATATCTTTTTAACATTCCCGTTGAATGTTTTCTCGACATCAAAATCTTTTTTCTCATTGTAAAACTGATTTGAAATCTCAGTTTTTCCAACTTTCTTTTTAACTTCCTCAAACTTCAGCGATGGAAACTCTTCATCATTCACTGAAATTTTCTCCTCAACCTGTGGCTCTTCTGGCTTTGTGGAACTAGATTCATCGCCGACATTCACATCAACCTTTTTAGCAACCCACACTTGGTTGTCATTCTCTTTCCTTTTATAAAAATTCTTTTTCGAACACTCACCAACCTCATATTTTGAATTTTCAAAAAATTTAAGTCTATTGGTTTGTGGTTCAACATCAACAACTTTTTCTTTTAATTTCTGAGAAACTCCCTGTTTTGTTTTTGCATTTGTCGAACAGTTCCATGCAATGTGACCAGCTTCATTGCACTTGTAACAGGTTCGAGTCTCTCTTTGATAAAACACTTCAGTTCCATTCTTCTTTCTTTCAGCAAGAAACTCTTGATTTGACTGTCTCCAGAATGGTTTCTTCTGTTCATCTTCTGAGCTTCCACCTGACACAAATTTTGTTTTTGTTTTAGAATTTTTATCATTTTTATAGTTTTCTGGTGGAACAAAACCTAATCCTTTCTTTTTGTAGCTACGATTTTGGTTAGGTTTCTTTTGAAAACCAGAACCAGAATTGTAACCCTTTTTCTTGTTTAGGCGTTGTTGAACTCTTGAAGTGTACTTTTTAGGTTTTTCAGTAAGATTTAAATCTTTTATTTCAGAAATATTGATTTCTGTCATTTTGAAAACCTTTTTGATCATATCAAAACGAACACTTCTTATTGGAAATTCTTTGTCATAGTATAATTTGTCCGAATCATTTAAAGTGTATGCAACTTCAAATGTTTCATCATCCAAATTTGCTTTTGATAACAAAAATTCTATACTGTAAGACCGTTTAACTGACGAATTTTGACTGTTGACTGACGAATTTGACCCTCCAGACTTAGATTTTGACTCGGACTCCTCATCAGTATCCAACACCTGATCGACCACCTTTTTAATTAACTCAGACTCATGATCGGTATCGGACGAGGTAAACGTGACATCAATGTCATCTGGTAAAACGTCAGTTGTGTCAGTTTTTAGCTTTATATTGACTGCTTTTTCAAGTTGCTCCTCGTTTGGTTTCCTAGGAGAATACCCATCCCAAATTGGAGGCGGACACTTGTTATAGCTAATAGTCGGTTTCTTACCACAATCTTTCTTTTCCTTTGGCTTCTCATCTTGAAAAGCTTCATACCTGCAACAGTTGGGTAAATACGATCAATGAGATAATCAGAACTAGAATAGCTTAGCAGTAATCGTCTAATTCTCTCATTCTCTATTTTCTCTGTTTCCAACTCTTGCTTCCATTTAGCACTCTCTTCGAGGTAGAAATTTATCGCTTTCTGCTTTGACATCATGACTGCATTCAACATCGTCAGTGCTTGTTCTCTTTCTGAGTTTGTCTTTTGGAGACCAGTTACTGTTTTGTTCAAGACATCGTATGATTCTTTCACATAATTGAGGTTGAACAGTAACTGCTCCTTCTTCTTCTCGTACTCAGCTATAATGTCGTCTTTTGCTACACATTCCTTGCAAGCTTCCAAACATTTCTCGCAAGGCTTGACGACTTCAACAATCTTCTCAAACTCGATTGTTTTCACAACTTCAATCATCTTTTCAGCTTCATTCACCTTTTCTTCATCTTTCACAACTTCAGTGATCTTTTCAGCACCACTTTCAACATTTTGAACATCACTTTCAGATTCCTTTTGTCGTTCTTTAGCAGCTCTTTTCTCCTTCAGTTTCTCCATGCGATCTGCAAAATAGAAATGAAAACTTTCAGGAGAAAGATGAGATTTAGCAACATTTATATGTTTTTCTTCCTCAACATCACTGCTACTATCAACTGGTGACTGATCAAACTGTGCAGATTTTTCAGAATCAGCATCTGATACACCAGAATCAGACGGTGTTTGATCAAATACAACTGCTTTTTCTGAAATAACCTCATTCTGTACACTCTCACATGAACTATGTAAACTTTCATCTGAACCCTCTGAAATTTCTCCAGATCTTTCTGAAAGTTCATCAGTACTTTCTGAATTTTCATCAGATGTAACAGACTTTTCATCCTCACTTGCTACATTCACTCCAATAGATTTCATCCAAGTAGCAAACAAGTTTGGCTCTCAGACAATCTTGGCAATGAATGCTTTGAACTCTCCTTTTTCATCAACAAACATATCCCAGCTGAAGCCTTCAGGTAGTCTCTTATCATCTTGATCAAGAAAATAGGCTTTGCTATCAGGAGATACGTATTTATCCCAGCTGAAGTCAACTACACATGCTCTCTTGGGGTCTTCAATCTTCCTACCATGAGCCGTCTGTGGTTCTTGAGATTGACCAACTTGCTGATAGATAGCTTTCCGGTAGTAGTCGTCTTTTCCGAATGGATTCTGTGCACCGCTAGCTTCTCTACCCTTGCACTCCGGTTTGAAATGGCCTTTCTCCCTGCATCGAAAACAAGTAACTTTAGATTTATCAAAACCTAAAGTAGATACATGAGCATCAAGAAAGTCATTTCTCCCGGTAATAGTTTTGAACTTTTCAGCGCGTCGAAGAACACTTGCAAGACACCATTTGATATCCATTAGTTCCATTTCTTCGGCGTCTATCTGATCGTAATCCTCTTTGGTAAGCATAGGGTTTCCGATCCGACCAGCAACAAGCCCTTCATAGGATAACAATACAGAACCAAGAAGTGCCATGTGGTCTTTTGCAGTATCTTCTGAGAAGCTTTGACCTTCTGGAAGGTTGAGAGCTATATTGCATTGAACCACATATCCATTTCCAGTCTTTGTTCCCTGAGACTAAAAGCTTGTATTTGTTTCTTTTGGATTTACACTCGAAAACGATGAAAATCTACTACTACTCTTGTTTGAACCCTAATCAGCCTTTTCTGATGAATCCCCAGCACTGAATGCGGTTTGAATTTTCGGACATCTCTCAGCTTCAGGAACTGGAATGCTACCTTTATAGTACATTTTTACATCCTGTTGACCACTGGGACTGCTCATCCTAGCAATCTTCTGTTGTTCCAGATCCTGACTCTCGATCTTCTCTATGAACTGAGATATAGTCAACCCATCATAAACACCTGTGTTTTTCAGAATCATCAGATAGGTTCCCCACTCTTTCTGTGGCAACGCATCAGCTAACTTGTCCACCCATTCCTCACGATCTTTCTTAATGCTCAACATCGACATCGATCGTACTAGGTGACAGTATCTCTCAATCAGCTTCTTGGTATCCTCTCCTGGTAAACTGCTAAACAGATCAAATTCTTTCTTTAGCAACGCCTTCTTGCTTTTAACCATATTCTCACTACCTTCAAACTTGACTTTAAGAGCATCCCAGATTGATTTTGCGGTTTTGTCATGTTGAAGTAAAATAAAGATATCTTCTTTGATAGCTTGTTGAAGCAGACTGATCATCATCTTTTCTGCTTTGTACATAACACGTTCTTGATCCGTGAATTCTGATAACTCTTTGGTAACGTGTAATTCAGTTTCAGGCAACACATACTTCTTTAATATACACTCCCATGATCTAAGATGATTTGCCTGAACCCAGTTCTCGAATCGATCTTTCCACCCATAATATTCTTTGATACTCATCAATTTCGGGGGTTTCTGGGTGGTTCCCGTTTCGTTCTCTAAATTCATCGCCTGAGCAATCGCAGCTGGACTAGACGGTGTTGCAAATGCGTTGTAAAACTCGGTATCCATGTTTCACACCTATATCACCTGACGATCTCGAATTACCTGACGTAACACAAACAAACAAAACACAATCAGTTTAAAAATTTATCAAATAACAGTATAATACTGATACTCGAACTGATGAGTATTCTTTGTGAACTGAAGGTTGACACACTGTGCAGACTGAATTTGATGTGAAATGAGTTTGTTGTCAAAACACGCGAACTACTGTGACCCGGATTAAACTCAAACAACCAGATTTACTACGAACGAACTGATAGACTTTCAAAACGACCTTGCCCGACTTTCAAACGATCTGGGACTGAATCACCTCTTGTAAACTGGGATTAAATTCAAACCGTGTGACACAGAATTCACTTTCAAATTATGATATCAAATGACTTTGCAATCTGAAACTCACGAACTAGATCAAATAGGCCTCAAACTTCAATATCATGGGCTGACACTATGACTTGGGCCAAAATTGTGTAATACTTGATTTTATAACTGACTTACACATCTTTATCATCTATCAAATGCAAACCGACACAAGCATGTGGTATCTTATCCCAACCAACTGACAACCTTGACTAATGTCACATACTAAGGACAAATCACATGGGCCGTCACATGTAAACCAAATATTGGGCCACAAAGTTGATTGTAAGAAAATGATAAGGCCTTTTTATACAAGTGGGGCGGTGCAATCCTTTACACTACAAAAGATCCACACATGGGCCAATTGGATGTTTGATTAAATGGGCGGCAATGACAACACACTACCCAATTATCGATGAATGGGCCTTTGTATATAGTGGGGCGGTGCAGACAATAACAACAACTAGCCGACAATTGTTTTTAACACTTCAACCTGATTGGGCCTTCAATTGTGGCAGACTAAGTAACTTTAGTTAGTGGGTCGGTGCAATATAAAACGAATCAATTAACTATCAGACAACTTATAAACGATCTGAACCACCACGTGAAGATGATGACACAAAAGCGAACCCACTATTAATGAACAATATGAGCGGACCACACTATGACCTTATGAGCGAACCAGCACTTGGAGCGATGATTTGACCAGATGAGCGAACCACCTAAGAGCGGACCTTGTATGTTATTATAAGCGAACCATCATATTGACTAATAAGCGGATCTGTTTATACATCTAAGAGCGGACCTATGTTGAATTGACACAAAAGCGAACCACAATTGTATTTATGAGCGAACCTGTAATTTTTAAGCGAACCTATGATTTTTTGAGCGAACCTATGCTATTTGAAGTGAACCAGATGCTATATTTGGAGGGAATCTATCAACATATGTCCTAAAAGCGAACCTGATCCAAATTTTGGAGCGAACCTATGACGATGCTGTAAAAGCAGACCTTATTCGGAACACGTTTTGACCCACTTTTACTTTGAATTTCAGCCTCAAATTTTCAAGGATTTGACAATGTACAGTAACACACAATCTGTGAAATTTTGAGCGAATTCCGACCGTAAAATCTCGCTCTGACGAAGAAAAAAGGTGTAGAAGTAAGAATATGTGATGAAATCCAGCAAATTTCAATAGAACTCCTCCTCCTGAAGCTCTGATACCACTTGTAGGATCGGATTCTGACCCGAACGAGTCAATCAGAGGAGTTTGATCAGATACAGGTGCGGAAAACAAGTACCTGACGTAGAAACAGCTAGATATCTTCTTAAATCTCTTTTCTGATTAATTTGACAGCTTTTACATTCAATTCTCACACTGGCAGCACCTCGGTATGGAAATCAGAAGGTTACAAATGAGGTCCTCTTATGTGGTATTTATAGTCCAGGTAGGTTCCCTTATACGGACATGTCCGTATAAGCGGACCTGACACAAAAGAGGATCTCCTATGTCCGTATAAGCGGACCTCCTCTCTACAACACATATTCTCTCTAGTTTTCTCGTAAAACACGCCCTAATCTATACATTACAATGAAAGACTCGATCTAAGACGAAATCAACAGATGTAGTGCACCAACAATGCACAAAAGTAACATGTATGTACATGTGTATCACCCCAAAGTATTTGAAAACGGTAAAAGAGGGGAACTATGTACTCACTTAGAATTGGTTATTAGTCTTGAGAATAAGACCAATCTAAGCTCCAAGTATCACGGAATCAACCGGCACCTAGTATAGGTAACTATGTTAATAAATCGGCTCCTAAATCGGGAGATATGATAGAATGAGGTTCTATAAATCAAATGAGTAATTGAACTCATATGGTATGATTTACTAGGCCCTACATTCTGATTGGAAGGTCTACTAAGTGCTTTTGACCCGTTTCGACACATTATGGTAACATAAGCTACTATAAGGCGTCATTAGTGTAAAACTATGTTCGGATGGTAATCTATGTTCTATGTCAAGTCTTACATGCCCAATTATCCCTAAACATGTTACTAAATCAGATTACATGTCAAAAATATGTTCACATAGTCAATATACGGATTTATGCTTCAAAAGGGCATTTTGGTCATTTCCTATGGGCATACAAGCTAACAAGCATATGACTAACCAAATCCTATGTGATCATAAGGTATAACCTCTGAGGTTATTACCTATGTAACCATGATCACTAACTAAGCTTGGTCGGATCCTAAAGATCGACCAAACGGGTCGGGTTCGAAAGTCTAAGCGGTTGTTTAGACCGCTTACCTTACGACCCAAAACAAGCACAAACTAATAGTGTCGAGTTAAACATGTCAAAACATGTTTAACCTACTGATTTGGTATCAAAACAAAGTGTTTTGATACCTTAAAGTAGTTCCGTTGCAAAATGCGTGCTAAAACGCATTTTGACCGAAACTTTGACTCGACACTACACCTAGCTAACGTGGTAATCAGCAGCTATAATCGCGAAGGATTATAACTATCGTGATTACAATCACGTTTCAAAGTTCAATTGAACTTTGACTTGACCAATTGATGGTCAAAACCGAAAGTCAAACTGTTGGCCAAACTGTTTGACTTTCTGCACTAACATAAAGAAAAAGCAAATAAAAGAATGAAAGAAGCTCACTTAGGGTCCTTGCTATCTTTTCAACAAGAAGAGAAAGTCCCAATTCAGATTAGAGAGCTTCCAAAGCAGATGAGAAGGAGAGAAATGAGAAAATGAGCAATGAACAAGTGAATGGAGTTGGCTATTTATAGTTCTAGCAACTTCACAAGATCATTCCATGTAGGATCGTGTACTGACCCGAACGAGTCGTTCAGAGGCGTTCTCCTATGTTTCAGGTGCGGAATAACAAGAAACTTAGGTAGAAATAGCTTGCACTTCACTTTAATCCACTGTTTTATTAATTTGTCAACGTTTACAGCTCAATCATCACACCAGCAGCACCTCGGTATGGAATTCGTCAAAGCTACAAATGATTTCGCTTTAAGGGTATTTATAGTGATCAGGTTTCGCTTCAAGTGACATGCACAAATAAGCGAAACCATCAGCTTTACCGATGAAGCGAAACCTTGACTTATAAGCGGAACCTCTAGGATATTACCCTATAAGCGAAACCTCTTCCTAAAACACATACATTCTCCTATTTTCTCGTATATTGAGCCCTAATCTATACAATGCAATGTCAGATTTGATCAAAGACGAAATCAACAGATGTAGTGCACCAACAGACTCCCCCTCAGATGTTGATGGAGTCGCTCATCAATACACACCATGCTGTGTCTTCACATCTTCAGTCTTGATCAGTCTCTGGGCTTTTCTCTCTCTCTATCTTCACCAACAGACTCCCCCTCTCGATTTGCTGGCATTCCTTTGTTCTTCAGCAACATATTTAGGATCGTTGTCTGGTCTACACAGGTTCTCAGGATCGATCAACCTGGCTCAAACAGAGGCCTTCAGAAATCGAAACCTGGCACTCTATCTTCAGATCCAAGATCAAAACTGACTAAACCTGCACATTCTTAACCCAGCAGTAAGATTTCTAGATTTTAACAAATTGAGTGCACCAATACTAACTCTCTCTCAAATCCATTTGCACCAACTACAAATCTTCCTCAAATTATGATGAACCACTTGAAGATTTGACAGATATATTTTGATAATTTGAAGCACTCCCCCTCACAACAATGTCATCATGTCTAGCACTCGGAATTTTGAAAATCAGCTTTCCAATATCAGTTGTCGAAAATCTTTTTGGCTTTTTCAAAAATGTTATGCTAAAACACACTGAAATTTTTTTTGGATTTTGTAATAACGAAACATGTAATGCAGTAAAGAAATATTTACAGACAATATTTTTGTGAGTTCGTGTAAGAGGATCATATCAGTTTTTGAGACATGTCACAAACACCGTTAAGCTTGATTACATTTTCAGTTCAAAACAATTCACCTAGATTGTCAGTATATCGGTCCACTGAAATTTTCACACAAAGTTCAATTGATCTGAGATACGATGTTAATGTCTTAGATATTGACTTATTCGTGTGTCTCACTACTTGAATATACTCCCGTATCCAGATCCCAATATTCAGACTTACAGGTGAGTATACCACAACTGATATCTGTATAGGGGTTAGATGCGAGGGCCGTGAGAGCTCAGGTCGATACTTCCGTATACGCAGAGAGATGACGGCTTCGACTTTTGGTGTGTCCCCTTTAGAGGATCTTTTTATTTCAACAGCAGCGACTATCAATTTTATTGTTTCATCAGCATGCTGAGGGCGAAGCTATGTTTCAAGCTTTTGCGGAAAGCATTATCCGGGGACTAGGTCAGTACTTCCATACAGCAGAAGTCCCGGGATAATACCCCAGATATCACTGAGTATAAAGACCTAGTATCTCAGAATAAGGGACCTTTCAAACAAGATTTCAGGGGTTACCTATATATCCAAGTTTGTGTTAACCCACAGAACAAGCAAGTTTGAAATTTAGTTTATATCTCGTCACAATCTACTAAATGTGCGAAAACCTACTGACATATCCGCAGTGAGATTGTTTATCACATATTATCTTTCCAATTCTTTAGCATGTTGTGACAGCCTACTGATGTACTATCATTTCCTCTTTTCACAACGAAACTCATTTTTGAATTTTATCATGTTTTTGGCTTTTTCAAATTTTCTAATGTTTTTGGATTTTCTGAAATTTTCCTACTCCCCTTAAAATGCAAACACATTTCAAAGGAAATTTGAAAACTACTAGACTCTTGATCCACTTGAAAACATAGAAAACAACACAAACTGTACAGAAACTTGACAACTGACATCGAATCACATCAAATCGCCATTCACTCGGCATAAACAATCTGAACTCCCCCTTTCAACAAACCATTTTCTCATTTAGATCTCAAAACACTTAAGTTTGTTTTAATCAAAATGATTTTTCCGGAAAATGAATTTGTTTTTACCACTTTTTAAGTTTACCACTTGTAAAGCATCGGGATATGGTTCATCATCTTGTTAGTTTTATCCAATGTAGTAAATCAAGTACAACTTAATGTCCTTGATTCACAGTTTTGCAGTTAAGCAACCTGTACCACTTGTAAAAATAACCACTTGTAGATATAATCTATCAACTCCAATTGTAGGAATGAATCATCTACATTTTACCCATCAAAGTGCCGATTCCTGCTTCGCACTTACCAACCTGGAAGCTCTGGCGTAGTCCTTTCACCTGTAAACATTCAAATACTATTCAAAATCTTTCAAACAAAACTTTTTAAACACTAGAATGATGCCGATTCCTGATCCACGATATAAACTTGGGATCTCCGGCATAGTCCTAAGACTATCATGGAAAGCAGACTTCCATCCAAGTCTTTTCAGACTTGATGGCTTTCAACTCTTGAGCAGTGGGGTTGTATGTTGCCTTTTTAGTTGCATAAAAGTCTTTAACCCCCTTTGCTTTCCCGTTTAACATTTTCCCAAAAATCTTTTTAACACTTCCATTGAAAGTTTTCTCGACATCAAATTCATTTTTCTCAGTGTGAAACTGTTTCGAGATATCAACTTTTCCAATTTTCTTTTTAACTTCTTCAAATTTCAATGATGGAAATTCTTCATCATTCACTAAAATTTTCTCCTCAACCTGTGGCTCTTCTGGCTTTGTGGAACCAGATTTATCGCCGACATTCACATCAACCTTTTTAGCAACCCACATTTGGTTGTCTTTTCCTTTCTTTTCATACAAATTCCTCTTCGAACACCTACCAACCTCATAAGTTGAGTTTTCAAAAACTTTAAGTTTTTCAGTTGGTGGTTCAACATCAACAACTTTTTCTTTTAGTTTCTGAGAAACTCCCTGTTTTGTTTTTGCATTCTTTGAACAATTCCATGCAATGTGACCAGCTTCATTGCATTTGTAACAGGTACGAGTCTCTCTTTGATACACCACTTCAGCTCCATTCTTTCTCTTTTCAGCAAGAAACTCTTGGTTTGAATGACTCCAAAATGGTTTCTTCTGTTCATCTTCTGAGCTACCACCTGACACAAATTCTGTTTTTGTTTTAGATTTTTTATCATTTTTATAGTTTTCTGGCGGAACAAAGCCTAATCCTTTCTTTTTGTAAACCAGGACAAGAATTGTAACCTTTTTTCTTGTTTAACCGTTGTTGAACTCTTGAAGTATATTTTTTAGATTTTTCAAAACTTTCAATTCAGGAATATTAATCTCTATTAGTTTGAAAGTTTTGTTAATCAATTCCGTTTTAATACTCATTATTGGGAACTCTTTATTGTAATATAATTTGTCAGAACCATTCAAAGTATAAACAACTTCGAATGTTTCATCATTCAAATTTGATTTTGATAACAAAAATTCTTTACTGTAAGACCGTTTAACCGATGAATTTTCCCTGTTGACTGACGAATTTAACTCTCCAGACCCAGACTTTGACTCGGACTCCTCATCAGTATCCAATACCTGATCGACCACCTTTTTGATTAACTCAGACTCATGATCAGTATCGGACGAGGTAAATGTGACATCAATGTTATCTGGTAAAACGTCAGTTGTGTCGGTTTTAAGCTTTATATTGACTGCTCTTTCAAGTTGCTCCTCGTTTGGTTTTCTAGGAGAGTACCCTTCCCAAATTGGAGGCGGACACTTGTTATAGCTAACAGTCGGTTTCTTACCACAGTCTTTCTTCTTCTTTGGCTTCTCGTCTTGAAAAGCTTCCATTCCTGCAATAGTTGGGTAAATACGATTAATGAGATAATCAGAACTAGAATAGCTTTGCAATAAACGTCTAATCCTCTCATTTTCGATCTTTTCGGTCTCCAACTCTTGTTTCCACTTGGCACTCTCTTCGATGTAGAAATTTATGGCTTTTTGCTTTGACATCATAACTGCATTCATCATCGTCAGTGCTTGTTCTCTCTCTGAGTTCGTCTTTTGGAGACCAGTTACTGTTTTGTTTAAGACATCGTACGATTCTTTCACATAGTTGAGGTTGAACAGTAACTGCTCCTTCTTCTTCTCGTACTCAGCAATTATATCGTCTTTCGCTGCACATTCCTTGCAAGCTTCCAAACATTTTGTGCAAGGCTTAACAACTTCAACAATCTTCTCAACCTCGATTGTTTTCACAACTTCAATCACCTTTTCTTCTTCTTTGACTTTCTCAGCTTCAGATATCTTTTCTTCACTCACCAGCTCAGTCTTATCATTCTTTTCAGCAACACTTTCAGTCTTCATTTCCATTTGTTCTTTTGCAGCTCTCTTTGCCTTCAACTTTTCCAAGCGATCTGCAAAATAGAAATGAAAACTTTCAGGAGAAAGATGATATTTTGCAACATTTATATGTTTCTCTTCCTCATCATCACTACTACTATCAACTGGTGACTGATCAAACTGTACAGATTTTTCAGAATCAGCATCTGATGAACCAGAATCAGATGGTGTTTGATCAAATACAACTTCCTTTTCAGAACTAGCAACATTTTCAACACTCTCATCTGAACTCACTGAAATTTCCTCAACATTTTCTGAAAGTTTATCACTACTTTCTGAATTTTCATCAGATTTAACAGACTTTTCATCCTCACTCGTCACATTTACTCCAATAGACTTCATCCATGTAGCAAAAATGTCGGGCTCTCTGACAATCTTGGCAATAAAAGCTTTGAACTCTCCTTTTTCATCAACGAACATATCCCAACTGAAACCTTCAGGTAGTCTCTCATCATCATGATCAACTATACAGGCTTTGCTGTCAGGAGATATGTATTTGTCCCAGCTGAAGTCAACTAAACACGCTCTTTTAGAATCTTCAATCTTCCTACCATGAGCCGTCTGTGAGTCTTGTGATTGACCAACCTGCTGATAAATGGCTTTCCGGTAGTAGTCGTCCTTTCCGAACGGATTCTGAGCTCCACTAGCTTCTCAACCCTTGCACTCCCGTTTGAAATGGCCTTTCTCCCTGCATCGAAAACATGTAACTTTAGATTTATCAAAACCTAAAGTAGATATATGAGCATCAAGAAAGTCATTTCTCCCAGTGATTGTTTTGAACTTTTCAGCACGTCGAAGAACACTTGCAAGACACCATTTGATATCCATAAGTTCCATTTCTTCGGCGTCTATTTGATCGTAATCCTCCTTTGTAAGCATAGGATTTCCGATCCGACCAGCAACAAGACCCTCATAGGATAACAATACAGAACCAAGAAATGCCATGTGGTCTTTAGCAGTATCCTCAGAAAAACTTTGACCTTCTAGAAGATTTAGAGCTATGTTGCATTGAATCACATAACCATTTCCAGTTTTTGTACTCTGAGACTGAAAACTTGTGTTTGATTATTTAGGATTGACACTAGGAAATGATGAGAAACCGCTGCTGCTTTTTGTTGAACTCTGATCAGCTTTTTCCATAGAATCACCAGCACTGAAAGCAGTTTGGATTTTCGGACTTCTCTCAGCTTCAGGAACTGGAATGCTACCTTTATAGTACATCTTCACATCCTACTGACCACTCGGACTGTTCATCCTAGCGATCTTCTGTTGTTCCAGATCCTGACTTTCGATCTTTTCGATGAACTGTGAGATCGTCAACCCATCATAAACACCCGTGTTCTTCAGAATCATCAGATATGTTCCCCACTCTTTCTGTGGTAGAGTATCGGCTAGCTTATCTACCCACTCTTCACGATCTTTTTCAACACCCAACATCGACAATGATCGCACTAAGTGACAGTATCTCTCAATCAGCTTCTTTGTATCCTCTCCAGGTAAGCTGCTGAACAGATCAAACTCTTTCTTAAGTAGCGCCTTCTTGCTCTTTATCATGTTCTCGCTTCCCTCAAATTTAACTTTAAGAGCATCCCATATCGACTTTGCAGTTTTGTCGTGCTGTAGCAGAATGAATATATCTTCTTTGATCGGTTGCTGCAATAAGCTGATCATCATCTTCTCGGCTTTGTACATCACCCGTTCCTGATCCGTGAATTCGGATAACTGTTTGATAACCTGCAATTCTGTTCGAGGCAACACATATTTCTTCAATATACACTCCCATGATCTAAGATGATTCGCCTGAACCCAGTTCTCGAATCTATCTTTCCACCCGTAATATTCTTCGATACTCATCAATTTCGGGGGCTTTTGGGTGGTTCCCGTCTCGTTCTCTAAGTTCATGGCTTGAACAACGGCAGCTAGACTAGACGGAGTAGCGAACGCGTTGTAAAACTCTGAATCCATGATGACTTTGCACGTTTTACAAAAACAGTGATGAATAAGCGGAATTACTGATGTCCACACAAGCGAAACCACTAAACTGCACTTAAAGCGAAACTGCGATGTATCAATAAGCGAAACTGTTGAAGCGAAAACTCTGATATGTCCCTTGAAGCGGAACCCTAGTGTACTCAGAAGCGAAACCTCACTTATGATGACACACAAGCGAAACTATCACGTAATTTGAAGCGGAACCTTTGATTTTTGTAACACACAAGCGAAACCTTATGTAGTTTGAAGCGAAACTTCACAAGCGAAAACCCAAATTGTCAGTTGAAGCGAGACCTTTCAAGCGAAACAATCAGATGTTCAAACAAGCAGAACCTAGTTCGAAGAAAGTTTGACCCATTTTTGGTCCGAATTTTGGCATGAAACTTTCCAGGGTTTATCAATGTCCAATAACACACATTCTGTGCAATTTTGACCCAAATCTGACCGGTACAACTTTCTGAAATGATAAAAGAAGGTGTAGAAGTAAGAAATGATGATGAATTCCATCTATTCTCTGTAGAAAACCTCCTCCCAAGCTCTAATACCACTTGTAGGATCGTGTACTGACCCGAACGAGTCGTTCAGAGGCGTTCTCCTATGTTTCAGGTGCGGAATAACAAGAAACTTAGGTAGAAATAGCTTGCACTTCACTTTAATCCACTGTTTTATTAATTTGTCAACGTTTACAGCTCAATCATCACACCGGCAGCACCTCGGTATGGAATTCGTCAAAGCTACAAATGATTTCGCTTTAAGGGTATTTATAGTGATCAGGTTTCGCTTCAAGTGACATGCACAAATAGGCGAAACCATCAGCTTTACCGATGAAGCGAAACCTTGACTTATAAGCGGAACCTCTAGGATATTACCCTATAAGCGAAACCTCTTCCTAAAACACATACATTCTCCTATTTTCTTGTATATTGAGCCCTAATCTATACAATGCAATGTTAGACTTGCTCAAAGACGAAATCAACAGATGTAGTGCACCAACATTCCACTTGTTTGTGTGGCCAACAAGCAAGAAATCATGGTCATCCATTTGTTACAAGCTGATTAGAAGCCTTGGTGATCACACAAACTTGCTCAACATTCCAAGAAATTGCACAAACAACCCCTGAAGTTGCAACAGATTGCTGAATTTAAGTTTCTGGAACTGGGCACACTGACACGGCCCGCGTAAGATGTGGGAGGGGGCTTACGCGGCCCGCCTGGCCCTCCCAGATCAGCACAGTTTGATAATTTATAGTTTCAGTCCCTGCATGTAATCGAGTCCATTTCAGGCCTTTTTGACCCCCGTTAAGCCATTTTCAAGGCTCTACAAGGTCAATAAAGTTTAGAGGACTCAAAATATGCTTGGAACACTCTCGGATGTCGGCTCGTTTGGTCGTACGGTCGCGTTGTTCGTTAAATTACGACGAAACTCAAACGGACGTGTGTACGATCCAAAATGCGCGACGAATGGTGTTTTCGCGTCCGAATCACTAAAATAAAAATATTTTTAGTGTGTACAAAAATTTTGGATGTCCAGATGTGGCCAGAACGTAAGATATGCGCGAAATGCAAACTTACGCTGTTTTTGACACTTTTAGCCCTTGTAAGATCATATAAGCATGTTTTCGCACACCGAACCTATCAAAGCTTATTTCTAAGCCATGTTTAGGTTATATATGGTATGTTTAACTTATGATCAAGTTCCGAACTGTACGTTGTCTTATGAAACGGCAGACTTTTGCAAATTGACGCAAATAGTCCCTGAGAGCGAATAAACTTGTTTTTGTCATACCAAAGCCTTTAAAACTTATTTCTAAGTTATGTAAAGGTTATTTAAGATATGTTAAGTTTATGATGATGTTCCGGAGTGTTTGTTGTGTTAAACTGATCGTGTTTACGTATCAGTTTGCGTATAACTCCCTAGAAAGCGATGTAGAGTTCAAAATTGATCGAAAATCAACATGGGCACAAAACCAAACATAAATGACAAACATTGGGATCAAAACACACTGTTTTATTAATATTGTATTGTTCAGAGTTTGTAAAATGATAACACAAGCACAGATGTCACAGTCTCCCATACTTCAGGAAATTTCGTCCCGAAATTTATTTAGAGGAAACTTGTGAGAATAGATGCGGATATTTCGCTTTCATCTGATCTTCATGTGCCCAAGTAAACTCTGGGCCACGTTTAGATTCCCAGCGAACTTTGACTAATTTAATCCGCTTGCCCTTCAACTGCTTAAATAAACGGTCCACTATCTCCACAGGTTTCTCAACAAAATGCATTGTGTTATCAACACGAATTTCATCAAGCGGTATATGGAGGTTCTCATCAGCTAAACACTTTCTGAGATTGGACACGTGGAATGTTGGATGAACATTTCCAAGTTCAGGAGGTAGCTCTAATCTGTAGGCTACTTTTCCGACTCTTTCAACGATCTTGAATGGTCCAACATAGCGAGGTGCAAGTTTTCCTTTCTTCCCAAATCTAATCACACCTTTCCAAGGGGATACCTTGAGTAGGACGTGATCACCAACTTGGAATTCCAAGGGCTTGCGTCGTCGATCCGCATAACACTTCTGACGGCTTCTAGCTGTCTGAAGGTTTTCACGAATCTTCTTGACCTTATCTGTAGTCTCTAGAATGAGTTCATATTGATGCTAGACCTATCTCATTCCAGCAGACCGGTGAACGACATTTTCGACCGTATAAAGCTTCGAAAGGAGCCATATTGATGCTAGAGTGATAACTATTGTTGTAGGAGAATTCGATCAATGGTAGATGCGAATCCCAACTACCACCAAAGTCAATCACACACGCTCTAAGCATATCCTCCAGTGTCTGGATTGTTCTCTCAGATTGACCATCTGTCTACGGATGGTACGCTGAGCTCAAATGAAGTTGAGTACCCATGGCAGATTGCATGGTTCTCCAAAAGCGAGACGAGAATCGAGCATCTCTGTCAGATATGATGTTCAAAGGAACGCCATGTCGAGATACAATCTCATCAACATATATCTTGGCAAGCTTGTCAGCAGATAAATCCTCACGGATCGGCAAGAAATGTGCTGACTTTGTTAAACGATCAACAACAACCTAAATGGCGTCATGACCCTTTTTAGTGCGCGGTAACTTGGTAATGAGATCCATAGAAATGTTTTCCCATTTCCAAACCAGAATCTTTGGTTGCTCCAATAATCCAGAGGGATGTTGATGTTCTGCCTTAACCTTAAGACAAGTAAGGCATTTTGAAACATATAAGGCAATGTCTTTCTTCATACCCGGCCACCAGTACTGGGTTCGAAGATCCTTATACATTTTGTCTGCACCAGGATGAATAGAATAACGAGACTTATGAGCTTCATCCGTAAGCAAGGTGCGAAGATTGTCAATACTTGGGACCCACAAACGGCCCATGTAATAGAATATCCCAAAGTCTCTCAGTTCAAGCTCAGGATTAGTATGACACGGTAATTCTTTACCCATCAAGTCTTGTGCAACACAAGTATGTTGAGCCTGAATTATGCGGGATTGAATGTCAGATCGAACTTGAATACAGTGAAGCTTGACACGTTCCTTACGCCTTAATGCGTCAGCCACGACATTCGCCTTACCAGGATGGTAGCGATTTTCGCAGTCGTAGTCGTTTAGGAGCTCAACCCAACGTCGTTGCCTCATGTTTAGTTCTTTCTGATTGAAAATGTGCTGGAGACTTTTGTGGTCAGTAAACACTACACACTTTGTACCATACAGGTAGTGTCTCCAGATTTTGAGAGCAAAGACTACTGCACCTAACTCAAGATCATGAGTGGTGTAGTTTTTCTCGTGCACTTTCAGCTGTCTTGATGCATAGGCTATAACTTTGTTTCTTTGCATAAGAACGCAGCCAAGACCTATATTGGATGCATCACAGTACACGACAAAATCATCATTACCCTCGGGCAAAGATAGAATAGGTGCATCACAGAGCTTCTGTTTCAAGGTCTGGAAGGCCTCTTCCTGTTTGGATCCCCACTCAAAAGGTTTACTCTTATGAGTTAAAGCAGTGAGAGGAACCGCAATCTTGGAGAAGTTTTCAATGAAACGGCGGTAGTAACCCGCTAGACCAAGAAATGAACGAACCTCGGTAGGAGTAGTAGGAGTATCCCACTCCTTAATCGCGCCGATTTTGGTGGGATCTACATGTATACCTTGTTCGTTGACTATGTGCCCCCAAAATTGAACTTCCTTAAGCCAGAATTCGCACTTGGAGAATTTGGCGAAAAGTTGTTCTTTCTTTAGGAGCTCCATTGTAAGACGAAGATGTTGCTCATGATCAGCTCGAGTCTTAGAATAGATCAAAATATCATCAATAAAGACGGTGATGAACTTGTCCAAATAAGGCTTACAAACCCTATTCATCAAGTCCATGAAAACAGCAGGAGCATTTGTTAAACCGAAGGGCATAACAGTGAACTCATAATGTCCATAACGAGTACGGAAAGCTGTCTTGGGAATATCTTCTTCAAGAACTCGAAGTTGATGATACCTAGAACGCAGATCAATCTTTGAAAAGCAAGTAGCACCCTGTAGCTGATCAAAGAGATCGTCAATACGAGGTAGGGGATATCGATTCTTGATGGTAAGCTTCTTCAGCTCACGGTAATCGATACACATCCTGAATGATCCATCTTTCTTTTTCACGAATAGGACAGGAGCGCCCTAAGGGGAAAAGCTTGGACGGATGAATCCTTTGTCAGATAGCTCTTGAAGCTGCTTAGATAACTCTTGCATCTCAGACGGTGCAAGACGATAAGGTGACTTAGCAATGGGATTTGCACCAGGCACGAGATTAATGCGAAACTCAACTTGGCGCACAGGGGGTAAACCAGGTAATTCTTCAGGAAATACCTCTGGATAATCCCGAACAATAGGGATATCTTGGATTGTCTTACCCTTGCCTTTATCCTCTATGACATGTGCCAAGAAAGCGACATATTTCTTTCGCAGGTATTTGCGGGCTTGGGTACAAGACATGAGCTTAAGACCACTGACGGGTTTCTCCCCACGAACTTCTAAGATCTCACCAGTCGAAAGCGGTATACTGACCAACTTCTCAAAACATACCACCTCCGCATGGTACTTTGATAACCAATCCATTTCTACTATAATATCGAAGCTCCCGAGTTGCATCGGTGTGAGGTCGATAGGGAAAAGATGGTTATTGAGATTCAACTGGCAATTTCGAAGAACAGAGTTGAGTACAACAGGATCGCCACTAGCTACTTCTACTGTCAATGGCTTTCCTAGTTTTGTTCTAGTCATTGCAAGCAAAGGCTCAAATGCTAAGGACACAAAGCTCTTATCGGCACCCGAATCAAATATAACAGAAGCAGGATGGTTGTTAACAAGGAACGTACCCTTCACCACTTCGTTATCCGCACGCGCCTCATTGGCATTCAAGTTAAAAGCTCTACCACGAGCCGGTGCCTGATTTGCATTTGCCAACCTCGGGTAATTGTTCCTGTAGTGGGTCAGATCCCCACAATTGAAACATGAACCAGGCGAAAAGTGAGGTCGTGCAGGATTTTGGGCAGGGTTCTGTACTGCTGGGTTTAGAGCTACCTGATTCTGATTAGGAGCAAAACGGAAAGTGTTCGCAAGATGACCAGACTTGCCACAATTCGTGCAGATACGGCATTGAAACTGTGGCTGGTGATGGCTGTTACATCTGTTGCACAGAGGTGCATTTCCCGCGTACTGCCTCTTGGCAGCAGGTTGTGCAGCCTGATTCTGTGCTGCCTGATTAGGAGCAGCCTGGTTAGTCTGAGTAGTGACAGCAAAATTCTTGGAAGCCTTACGCTTCCTCGATTTCTTTGAAGACTCAGCAGCCTTCTTGCCCTTGTTATCCTTGGTACTATCAGACTGTTTCTGCTTCTTATCACCCTTCCTGTGGAGTTTACCCTTCTTGATTTGGGATTCAGTAAGGGTAGCAGCTAACTCAATGGCCTGTCGGACGGTAGTAGGGTGACTGCCAGTGACAATATCCTGAACAGGATCTGGCAAACCGTCTATGTACCTCTCGATTGCCTTATCCAAAGGCGTGACCATTGTCGGACAGAGCAAGCTTAATTCCTCATATCTGTCAGTGTAAGCCCGGTGTTCACCACTGACTTGCTTCAGATCATTGAACTCATCTTCTAGTGCCCTCTGCTCATGTCGAGGACAGAATTCTCTCATCATGAGAGCCCTGAGTTCCTCCCATGTCTGACCCAAAGCAACATCAGCACCTCTATCTCTCATTACCCCATTCCACCAGGTAAGAGCCCTCTTCTGGAATACACTCGAAGCAAACTCGACCTTACGGTTGTTCGGACACTGAACATGGCGAAATGTGCTCTCAAGACTCTCAAACCACTGGAGAAGCCCTGTTGCTCCTTCAGTACCACTAAACTTGAGCGGTTTAGCCGAGTTAAACTTTTTAAAGTTGCACGGAGCAGGTGCATTAACATTGTTATTGGTGGCTTGGTTTATTTGAGTTATGAGACCAGGTAGCATAGCAGCCATCTGCTGTGCTATAATAGCTGCCAGTTCAGCATCGGGTTGAGGAACGTTACGTCAAGGAGGCATTCTAAAAGAGGAAACATGAGAGAAAACGAGTGAGATGATGTGATGAAAATGAGATAACAATAAAAGCGACAAAAAGCAAGGATGGTGGTCGTTTGTTTGTTACCACAAAGCAAACAAACAACACACAGTGACAAATCAAAGTAAATGAGTCATAATAATGTATTACCGAAGACATGCTCGCCTATAAGTGAACACTCACCCCAAGAGTTCCCAGGTAAGAGTGACTGGTCCGATACTGCGGATTTGTACGAACACTCTAGCCTTAGACAGAAAACTCAGGGTACAGGCATTCACCCTTCCAGTTGGCACGTGTTCACATTATTTAGACCCAAAACTTTGACGAGATTTTGAAAATTTGGAAGGCACACGGCCAAAAGAAATCATCTAAGGATAGATGATTGATTTCAAAATCATTTTGGAAAATTATGTTCAAGTTTTGGTAATCACCTAAGGATAGGTGACGTGTATTGTTTTAAGATCTAAACACAAGTAAACTTGTGTTAGGGTCCTAGAAAGTTATAGTCTAGGTCAAAGCATTACTAATAACCTAATTCCCTATAACCATTGGCTCTGATACCAACTCTTCTGTCACACCCCGGCCGCGTCAAAACAACGAAACCGCGGCGGAAACGCCTAGGAGTGAGGTGACAGAATTATTATTTCAACAACCATGGCAATAAAAGTTTTGTATTATTAAGATTAATGTTACATTGTCTTTAAGTTCAAACTAAAAATAACATAATTAACTATCTTTTAAGTCACTAAGGCCCGAGTCCGCCTAAGTGAAGCACACACATCACGCATTAGCACCTGAAACACATGTAAAAATAGGTACGTCAGCATAAAAATGCCTGTGAGATACATAGGTTTTGTTTATGCAGATTCATGACTTGTATTTGAAAGAAGTGTTTAATAAAATGTAGTCATGAACCTTGTAAAATGTTTTCCTTTGTAAAACCATGTGAAAATCGATGTGAAAATCAAATGATAATGAACGGAAGATGCATGGTTAAAGGAATAACCAAGTAGAAGTGAATTTGTATAAAAATGTATACTTTGTAAAACAATGTCATGTTCTTGTAAAAAATGTTTCATGTCTTGTCCAAGTGATTTAGATAACGCAACAAAGTATGATACGATAAAAGCACTTATATATATAGGAAGTACCAGCCGTATCTACCATGCTTTTATCATATAACACATAGCCCCGTTACATAAGTCACTTATCAATAACCAACCAAAATGTCATGTTAAATGTCAAAATGTTTATGTATAAACCATGTATAATGTCATGTGAAGTATGTATTGTGTATAACCAATGAAATGCATAGCAAGTAGGAAATCATCTACTTAAACTATGTGATACTGTCAAAGTGTAACAAATGTCATGTATGGTGAATAACTAGAAGCTACTCAACCCCATAGAAATTGTACAAAACAATGTTTTTGAATAAACCTAAGTTTAAATCAAATGTTATGTTTTGCAGAAAAACAATGCTTTATGATTACAAACATTTATGCAGTAATGTTAATCACATACATTCAAGCCTTGCGACTGTGGCGACAAACCCTTAAACGAATTAAAGGTTCATCTAAAGTTATGTAGTCGGATTCTGTCATTCCCAACTTCCAAACAAACCTAGGAAGTCAGAAACGGGAGTTGTCAATTCCTATGGTACCATTACATAAGTCCGAGCGGCGTGATCAATGTTAATGAATGTATTATTGTCCCGATTTAACATACCAAATGTCATAACCAATGTAGCATGTGAAAACCATGTACTAGGAATGCTAAGTAAACATGCCTAGTAGAAATGTTCATGTAAAACAATGTGCTAGCATGCTGAGTAAACATACGTAGCAGAAATGTCATGTAAAACAATGTGTTCCATATGCTAAGTAAACATATGCAACAAATGTGTAACAAATCAATGTGCTAGCATGCTTGACATACATAGCAAAACACAATTGAAAGCATGTACTATAAGTGTACTAGGTGAAACTAGCATGTTTATGTCATAAAAGCATGAAATGCACAAAAGTAACACGTATGTACATGTGTATCACCCCAAAGTATTTGAAAACGGTAAAAGAGGGGAACTATGTACTCACTTGGAATTGCTTATTAGTCTTGAGAATAAGACCAATCTAAGCTCCAAGTATCACGTGTTAGTGCAATAACGTCTGTAGCTTCCGTCAACAAGTAGTCGTATTTTGTATAGTTGTGTATGTAAAGCAGGACAGAATCGGTGAAGTTTTTGTTAAGTGCTGTTTGTTGCCAGCCGATCGGCTAGCCCAGCCGATCGGACAGCCCAGCCGATCGAGCAGGCTATTCGATTGGTTAAGATGTTCAGCCGATCGGCTAGTCCAGCCGATCAGCCAGCACTCTCTTATTCTGTCCTTTCCTATAAATAGCCGGTAGGTTAGTTTATTTAGAACCTTTTGACACTTTCACTTGCAACCTACCTTTGTATGTCTGAGTTCTTTCTGGTTCCTGTATACTTTCACATCATTCAATAAGATCTCAGACGGTGATTCAGAGTAGAATATTGTCTTTGTATATCTGTTATGTGATTATATGAATTCCGTGCATTGATCACTTTACGATTCAACTACATTTACGATAAGGAAGATCCCATCAGAGGGACCAACAAGTGGTATCAGAGCTTTAGGAAGCTGAATCGAGATCTACAGAGACGAATTCACCGGAATTCAAGCCGTTCTTGTTGATTTAGAGACGAATTCACCGGAATTCAACTCGTGTTTGCTGTTTTCAAAAACAAATTTCACCGGAAATTTGTTATTTCTATCATTCCGACTCAAATTTCGCCGGAAATTTGAACGATTCTTCTATATTCTTCTCAGATCTAGTTTTATCTTTCACTTTTACATCATAAAACCAGAAAAACTTAAAATTCAGAGAGATTTTACGGTTAAAAACTGACAAATTTGCTATCAATCGAATTGCTACCTTTAGAATTACAATCCTACAAAGTTTCACAATCAAATTCAATCTAAAACTTGTTCAAATTGATCAAAATCCATGGAAAACTGTTCATGTTTGCTGATGTCAGCCGGTCGAACGACCTAGCCGATTCTTGTACTTGCTGACGTCATCACTCCAGTTGCATAACCATTTAGATATTCCAAAGTGTTGTTGACATCATCAGTGATAGCCGATCGAACGAGCAATTCGAACGGACAACATTGTTGATTTTTGACATTGTTGCTGACATCATATTGCTAGCCGATCGAATACGCCACTCGATCGGACAGTAATTGTGTTCTGAATACATAGTTGTGTTTGTCAGCCGATCGAACGAGTCACTCGATCGAACGAGTCAGCCGATTGTGGGTGTGCTGGTCGATCGAGCGAGCCATTCGAAGCAAGTGTCCTTGTATTTACTTCTTTGAAATTCAAAATTTTTCTAAGTGTTTGATAAACATCTCAGGTACTTAACAATGGAAGAATTCATGAACCCATTCAGTGAAATGTATGCGTTTGCTGGCAATGGTGGAGATGATTCAACAAACCGAACAAATGAGAATACTTCAAGTACGAGAAAGACATTGACAGAAGCACTTAGTGTGGAAAGCGCTTATGGAACCTACAATAAGCCACCAAAGCTGTTAGCAATTGAAGATTATAACCGGTGGGCAAAGCGATTCGAGGAATGGTTGAAAGCCTTTGCGTACCCCAGTTGGAAAAGCTTAAAAAATGGTTTTAACAATGGAAGAGAAGATTTTGAGAACATGTCAGAAAGTGAAGAGATTGAATATTTTGTGGCTGAACAAAAATGTCTAGCTTTGATTAACCAATCAGTGTGAGAAGATATTATCTCACTAATTGATTATTCAAACGCAAAGGATCTCTGGGATAAGTTACAAAAGAAATGTGTCGGTACTGCAGAAATCATTAAAAACAAAAAGAAACTGCTAAAAAAGGAATTTGATCTGTTTGGTTGTCTTAAAAATGAGTCTGTTCCAAAAATGATTGAACGTTTCGGGCATCTAAAGCTAGAGTTGGCCAGGCATGGAATTGTTTTTACTCAAGAGGAGCTTGTAGACAAGTTATTTGACTCTTTACCAGACGAGATGGATTGGCAATATTTCGCAATGATGATCAAGAATACAATCCAGCCAAGTGTTCTGACAGTTGATTTGCTGATAGAGAAACTTGAGAGTCATGAGCTCGAAATAAAGAAAACACATAAAGTCAATCACTCTTTATATCATCAAAATGTGGAACTTTATTATCCAAAGAGCTTGATTCAAAAGACAGGATCTCCAAAAACAGCCTTCACTGCAGAAAGTTCACAACCAATGACTCAAGAAACCTCACACAGTGGTTTTCATGGAGGAATGTCTTCCAACACCACAAGTCAAGGACCTTCTTCAAGCACATCAAGCCAACAGCAAACTGCACCAAAGAATGTTTTTCAATGTAACATTGCAGTTGACTTGAAAAATGGTCAGAATTTTAGTGAGGAGTCAGCGAAACAACAGATGATTTTCTTGGCATCTATATTGGAGTCATATGAGGGGTTAGTTGCTGGGAAGATAGGTAATACCAACCTGACGAAGGAAGACTACGATCAAATAGATCCTGAAGAAATGGAGCTAATTGATATTCGTTGGGCTATGGCAGTGCTGTTCGTCGAGCACAACGCTTCATGGAAATAACTGGCAGGAAAACAATTGGTGGTCCATCTACCAAATTGGGTTTCGATAAGACTAAAGTGACATGTTTCAAATGCAAACAAAAAGGTCACTTTAAACGAGAATGCAGAAACGAGTATGTTGATGAATCGGCTAATCCGTTCCGAGAAGATTATTATAAGAAAGCCGTTTATCATCAGAACAAATCGGAACCTCCAAGGCTGAAGCAGATCGAAGAAAAAGAAAACGAAAAGTCAAGAGCTCTAGCGGTCATTCATGATGATGAGGGATACGACTGGAGTGAGTTATTGCCTGAAGAAGATGCGGTTGGTTACGCATTCGCAGCAGGAAAGATTGTTCCGTTCAAAGATACAAGAACAGAAGAAGAAAAGTTTGTGAATAGAAGAATGAAGGCCCAAACAAAAGTAAGCAGAATCTATACCATTTACAAAGAAGCAAAAAGGGCTAAAAGGTGGGACCCAGACAGGGAATGTTATCTTGATCCTCAAGGTAATATAGCAATCGATCCAAGTTCACTCAGTGTTGATGCAATCATTCAGCAATATGCTGAAGAAGAGGAAGCTAGACAAAGAGAATGGTGGGGTGAAGGTGAAAAGAAAGTGGAAGAGAAAGAAGAAAAGGCGAAATCGGCAGAAAAGAAGATCGATGATGGAGTGATAGACACATCACAAGAGCTCACAGCCGAAAATCTGATGAAGATGGCAGACAAAGTTTTAGCTGCGAAAGAATTGGAGGTAGATTCTAGTTCTGGAACTGAGTCAAACGCCAAGGTCAGTCAGATAAGCATGAATGTAGTGTCAGGTAAGAAAGACAAAAGCGAAAGTAACTGCAAGAATTGCATGAAAAATTGCAAAGATTGTAGTACTATCGCTTATCTCAACAACAAAAAGGTTGAAGATCTGACTAGAAGAGTCAGAGAAGTTGAAAACCAAATCTTAAACCGGGATAAATTGCTAAAAGCTTCAAATGATCGTGCAAAAGAATTAACAGAAAAAATTGAAAGTGATAAAAGTGACATAGAAAGAACTAAGAAAGAAAATGAAAAACTTATTCTTGAAAACCGTCACATCACTGAAAATTTTGAGAAGCTTAAGCGAACGGTTCAAGATTCGGATGATCGAAATGGGAAAACAACAAAAGAAAATGTTCAACTGACGGGTGTGTTAAGGGTGAAAGAAGAGTTAATAAACAAACAATTGGATGAAATTGCTAATCTGAAGTTTTAATACCAAGAAGCAAAAATCGAAAATGAACGCATCCAATTAAAATTAACCAGTTACAACTCCGCGAGCTTTGTTCTGCAGCACATTGTTCCCAAACCAATCGGGAAAAACAAAGCTGGCGAAGGTGTCTTTTCGGACGGAACTGGAGTGGGATATCATCAAGTCCCACCACCTGTTTTAAACAATTTCTCAAAGAAAAAGTCCGGACTGGTTAATGATGATGAAAATTCAGAAGAAATAAAACTTCCAGAGTCGATTGATGTTACATTCTCAGCATCATCATCTGATGATAGTGTTCAGACTGATATTGTCAAAAGCATGGCAGAAAGTGTCTTAGAGTCTGATTCAAATGAAGATGATGGTTGTTTCTTGGATAAATACATTCCGAAACAAAAATCCAAGAACAACTTAAATGAAGAACCAAATCTTGTCATGTACAAGATGTTGGGTTCAGATAAGTTGTTTTCGGATACTGAGTTTCCGATTGAGAATGTAAATGTCAACAAATTGAAAAATGTTTACAAATTAATCGAAGTTGAGCTGACAGAAGTGAAGAGTTTGAACCAAATAAAAAGACAAATGAATTTTGAAAAAGATAAAGCTTACCACAAGAAACCCGTTATTACTCCATGTTTTTCTAATAACAATCGAAACAATTGGTCGGGAGGATATCAGGGGGGTAAGTCTTATCAGAAGAAAAATGTTCAAAACAAGAAATTTGTTGAAAAGAAAATTTTTGTGAACAGTTCGAGTTCATTTTCTAATGAAGAACCTGAAATCTTTTCAAAATCGAACAAAGAGTTCTTTGAGGAAAAAGCTTCACAACCTCAGTCTGAAGGCACTAGTCGGGTTGTTGACGCCCGAACATGTTTCAGATGCAATCAAGTTGGGCATATTGTATGAAAGTGTACAAACTTGAAGTCTAAGACTGATGTTGTTGAAAATCAAAAGAAGAAAAATGAATTGAAAGAAAAAGCTCCATTGATTGTTGAGAAAAAGAGTTTGAAAAATGACAACACCAAAGTCAAAACTGAACCCATAAAGAAGATGGAAATTAAAATTGGTAAATTTTACAAACGGGTCGTAACTACTCAACAAACATGGAAGCCAAAAGTTGCAGAAATGAATGCAAGTGGTTCAAAATCAAAGGTTTCTGAAATGGAAAAACAATCATCTTCCACCACATCGGTAAAGATGAGTGTTCCTGAAAAGAAAAAGATTCGATTATCTCAACAATGTGGAAACCAAAAAGTGAGAAGAAAATTTCAACTTCTGAGGTGAAAAAGTCTGAAGAATCAATTACGGTTGATTATGATGCAAATTTTCCACCTCTCAAGGCTGAAAATTTCAAAATTCAAATTGCAAGAGTCAAAGTTACACCTAAGGCTGATGAGGCCTGGGTGGACTCGATGTTTGACTGAACAATCTGACTTGCCGGAGCTTCCTTAATCGCGAAGCATGTATGGCATCCTTTATTGAAATGTTTTAATCATGTTTGTGTATGTGCAGGATCTTCCACAAATTCTTTCAAGATGGATCATGGACAGTGGAGCTTCCAGACATATGACAGGGAAGACTTCATTATTGTACGATGTGAGGAATATAAATGGAGGATATGTCGGATTCGCGGGCAATCAAGGTGGTTGTGACATCCCGCGAAAACGCTCAACAAAACTAGCTTCCTCAATGACTGTTTGCTAAATTTCGGGACGAAATTTCTTTCAACTTGGGGATGATGTGACAACTCGTGTTTTCAATTCCTTTTCTTGTGCTAATCGTTGCATGTTACGCCTCATTTATCTGCATCTTATAATTCGCCGGGTATTAATCTCATATGTGTTACATTAGAAATCTGGTAGTTCTATGGTGTTGCAGGTATGTTCTTTTGTAAATTGTATATCTTACTTGTTGTTTTATGTTAAACAAATGCATGTTCTCCTAGCCGTAAACATTTCGGGTATAAGGATCCTCATCGGCCCAACTGTTACATTGGCCCAACCCGAGCGCATACACACACTTAGTACATCACTATAACCAATGGATTAAGTAAAGCCCAAATGAAGACATGGAGCTTGGGCCGGCCACCTTGGGATGTCATATACACGCACACATAATAGGTTGTACGTGACTCCACAAATTGGCTGTCACATGATCTCAAACCCTAAACGCCCCCTTATAGTCGACGGCAGTAGGAAGGAGAGCCAGACTAGTCGCAACCCTCTTTCTTGCGTGATTTAATTGTCTGTGATTCGCCTTGTTCGTGCGTAGGGTTAGTGTTCTTTTCCGTTTCTTTTACATATTCGTAATGGGAGATGTTATATGTGTTTTGATGTGAATGGATCGTGACTCGGGTACTTATGTGATAACATGAAAGATTAGAATGATTAGGGTTTGCGCGTATTAATGGCCACTGTCCTGTTAGAATGATAAGCAAGTAATAATCGGATAATTGTTGTGAACATGTGTATTGCTAATACCATGAATGCACGTTAATGTTAATCAGAAACTGGATGATTTTGTCGTTGGGATATGCCGAAATCTGTTAGAGGACTAGGGTTCTGTAACTGAAGTCATGAGATATTTCGTCGCTGTTTGGTCTCGGCTTGCATGGTATGTGTATGCGTTAGTTTTGGCATGATGATAGGTTTTTGATGACTTGCGTGGGTTACAGTTTGACCATTAATTGCTTGTTTCAGAATTACATGATTCATTGTTGTCCACTATCTTCTCTCAACCCAATACACTATTATTACTTTTGTCCACTAAATAAATCGGCCCAATAGGATAGGATTGTGAATGTTGTTTGTCGGCAGGATTATTTAGAATCATCAGATTACCTTGATTGTCATATGATGGTTCCCTCATCATGTCAACTTATGACATCAGACTCATATGTGAGTATATCAACTATGTCGGCCATTACATGAGAAGTTATTTTTGATTGTGTGTGGTTTATATTCTGAAACTGAAACTTTGGGTTAGTTAGTAACATGTTGATGACCGATTTGCATATTAATGGTTGGTGTGGTACATGCGATGGTGATGATGACTAGTACAATATAAATCGATGAGTTAGGGTTAGTTAACATGTCTACTAGGTGTATTGTCTTCATGATGATGATAGTCTTGAGCTTTATAAATAACAAAATTGCTTGAATTGATTTCATAATTACAACGAGTAACCATTAGATGACAACTAGAGGTTTGTGAACTGATATTGTTGGGAGTTGATTTGGGGCCGCACATGCCTAATAGTTGGACTTGAGGTATGTGGGCAAATCTTATATGTATGTAATGTGTTGAGCTGTTACATGTTAAGCGATCATTCGGTGGCACTAGGTGAATAGATTAACCATCATGACTAGAATTACATGTGTGAGTTTGCATGTGCATTAAATGTGTTCTATGGTATAATGAATACGTGAACTACATGACTTGAGTTTTTGTGAAACTGATTGGCTTTGATAACCATGCTAGGACTTGATTGATCAACTGTAAAAACGTAGCTTATCATACCGAGCAAACCAAGGTGAGTTCACACAGCCAAGGCATGGGGTTCCCAGGGTGGGAATGGGATTTGGATGATTTATTCGTACATACTTAAATTAACAGAACCTAATGATATGGTCCTCGGGTGAGGAAGAGTAATGATAAGATACGGCTAGACTAGTATACCCATTTGAACTGATCTTCGCATACACGCCAGGGGTTGGCCGCGATATTATGACAAATCATTCGCACACATGCCTTGGGAAGGCCGCGAACTATACATACTAAAACTTCGCACACATGCCAGGGTGGCCAGCGATACAAATATACATAGTCTAGAATAATTGGGAATATTTCCCCTAACCTTCGCATACATGCCGAGAGGGCCGCGATGGAAACTAATACGAGACATGATTTAAACGAACGAACATAATACTACTCATACTATTACAATTACTGAACTGTACACTGTGAACTCGCTCAACTAGTTGTTGACTCTCTGCTGCATGCCTTGCAGGACCTTAGGTACATATGGAGCTTGCACAGGGAGGAGCAGGTCGTTGTGGGACATGGATCGTGGATGCCATGTTAACATTTAAACCTTGAACTTGTGATTTACATTGCATTTACATACTTACGCTTCCGCTACTCAAATTACGTTTTGTTAAACACCAATTATATTGCGTTGGTTTGTCTTGGTTACTTTTGATATTTAAATGCTATGTTCAATATGATTGGTGGCTGGATCCTGGTCATGTCACGCCTCCAAGCGGTGGTACTCCGCGTCTGGATTTTGGGGGTGTGACAGATTGGTATCAGAGCCATTGGTTATAGTGAACTTGGTTTTAATAAGGGAAAAAGTTTTTATTAAAATCAGACTATAACCTGTTCAGTGCTCAATGATCCACAACGACGCTTCGCTCCACGTGTAAGACTCAACACTTTAGATGGTATGGTCTATGTTTATGTTACCTACTTGTTTGTTACATTTGCATGGTGCGTTGTTTATGGTATGCTTAGTTAACGTAGTAGCATGATTGCCCTTATTAGCCCTAGTGTGCTTGCTTTGACACTAAACTGTTTACTTTAAACTTGACAAGTAGTGATCAAATTATTTTCCTGTTTTCTCCTCACCCTAATACGACAACTGTTTTATGCGTTCTATTTATTCATACGACTGTCTCGACATGACGTCGCCATCTGACCCTCCGTACATTCGGTTTGCACGTCAACATTCACGAAGACCAGACCTGGCTCAAACGAACTTGGGTTTAGGAGAACTACACCTATGCATCCCGGTTGACGATCCCTATCACCTTCGCCTGTCATCGTCACCGGAAACGAAGCAGCTACCATTACACGCGTTCGTCGTTTTGCAACTCGCAACCTTACCCACCAAACTCTGTTTTGACAAATGATACACTCGCGCAACCGCAATGTAACGAACTTCCCTGTTGTGCCATGCCGCCATGCACCACTACTGGAAATTACTTCTAGACAATAGATTAGCTGGTCGAATCCTTCGGTTATTAATGGACCCCTGTTTTCGCTCGATTCTTCGTACGAACCTCATTAATTCCCTGTTTCTTTAATTGGCAACTGATATAACGAGACGCTAACAACCATACCATGATTTCCACCGATCACAAGATTACCCCCCCCAAGCGTTGTAAGGTATCTATAGATCGAGTTCGTCGGAACTCACTTCAAGCCATTGTTTTAGAACAATTTTCGGGAAGAAAATTCTTTCAAGTAGGGGATGATGTGACATCCCGCGAAAACGCTCAACAAAACTAGCTTCCTCAGTGACTGTTTGCTAAATTTCGGGACGAAATTTCTTTCAACTTGGGGATGATGTGACAACTCGTGTTTTCAATTCCTTTTCTTGTGCTAATCGTTGCAGGTTACGCCTCGTTTATCTGCATCTTATAATTCGCCGGGTATTAATCTCATATGTGTTACATTAAAAATCTGGTAGTTCTATGGTGTTGCAGGTATGTTCTTTTGTAAATTGTATATCTTACTTGTTGTTTTATGTTAAACAAATGCATGTTCTCCTAGCCGTAAACATTTCGGGTATAAGGATCCTCATCGGCCCAACTGTTACATTGGCCCAACCCGAGCGCATACACACACTTAGTACATCACTATAACCAATGGATTAAGTAAAGCCCAAATGAAGACATGGAGCTTGGGCCGGCCACCTTGGGATGTCATATACACGCACACATAATAGGTTGTACGTGACTCCACAAATTGGCTGTCACATGATCTCAAACCCTAAACGCCCCCTTATAGTCGACGGCAGTAGGAAGGAGAGCCAGACTAGTCGCAACCCTCTTTCTTGCGTGATTTAATTGTCTGTGATTCGCCTTGTTCGTGCGTAGGGTTAGTGTTCTTTTCCGTTTCTTTTACATATTCGTAATGGGAGATGTTATATGTGTTTTGATGTGAATGGATCGTGACTCGGGTACTTATGTGATAACATGAAAGATTAGAATGATTAGGGTTTGCGCGTATTAATGGCCACTGTCCTGTTAGAATGATAAGCAAGTAATAATCGGATAATTGTTGTGAACATGTGTATTGCTAATACCATGACTGCACGTTAATGTTAATCAGAAACTGGATGATTTTGTCGTTGGGATATGCCGAAATCTGTTAGAGGACTACGGTTCTGTAACTGAAGTCATGAGATATTTCGTCGCTGTTTGGTCTCGGCTTGCATGGTATGTGTATGCGTTAGTTTTGGCATGATGATAGGTTTTTGATGACTTGCGTGGGTTACAGTTTGACCATTAATTGCTTGTTTCAGAATTACATGATTCATTGTTGTCCACTATCTTCTCTCAACCCAATACACTATTATTACTTTTGTCCACTAAATAAATCGGCCCAATAGGATAGGATTGTGAATGTTGTTTGTCGGCAGGATTATTTAGAATCATCAGATTACCTTGATTGTCATATGATGGTTCCCTCATCATGTCAACTTAGGACATCAGACTCATATGTGAGTATATCAACTATGTCGGCCATTATATGAGAAGTTATTTTTGATTGTGTGTGGTTTATATTCTGAAACTGAAACTTTGGGTTAGTTAGTAACATGTTGATGACCGATTTGCATATTAATGGTTGGTGTGGTACATGCGATGGTGATGATGACTAGTACAATATAAATCGATGAGTTAGGGTTAGTTAACATGTCTACTAGGTGTATTGTTTTCATGATGATGATAGTCTTGAGCTTTATAAATAACAAAATTGCTTGAATTGATTTCATAATTACAACGAGTAACCATTAGATGACAACTAGAGGTTTGTGAACTGATATTGTTGGGAGTTGATTTGGGGCCGCACATGCCTAATAGTTGGACTTGAGGTATGTGGGCAAATCTTATATGTATGTAATGTGTTGAGCTGTTACATGTTAAGCGATCATTCGGTGGCACTAGGTGAATAGATTAACCGTCATGACTGGAATTACATGTGTGAGTTTGCATGTGCATTAAATGTGTTCTATGGTATAATGAATACGTGAACTACATGACTTGAGTTTATGTGAAACTGATTGGCTTTGATAACCATGCTAGGACTTGATTGATCAACTGTAAAAACGTAGCTTATCATACCGAGCAAACCAAGGTGAGTTCACACAGCCAAGGCATGGGGTTCCCAGGGTGGGAATGGGATTTGGATGATTTATTCGTACATACTTAAATTAATAGAACCTAATGATATGGTCCTCGGGTGAGGAAGAGTAATGATAAGATACGGCTAGACTAGTATACCCATTTGAACTGATCTTCGCATACACGCCAGGGGTTGGCTGCGATATTATGACAAATCATTCGCACACATGCCTTGGGAAGGCCGCGAACTATACATACTAAAACTTCGCACACATGCCAGGGTGGCCAGCGATACAAATATACATAGTCTAGAATAATTGGGAATATTTCCCCTAACCTTCGCATACATGCCGAGAGGGCCGCGATGGAAACTAATACGAGACATGATTTAAACGAACGAACATAATACTACTCATACTATTACAATTACTGAACTGTACACTGTGAACTCGCTCAACTAGTTGTTGACTCTCTGCTGCATGCCTTGCAGGACCTTAGGTACATATGGAGCTTGCACAGGGAGGAGCAGGTCGTTGTGGGACATGGATCATGGATGCCATGTTAACATTTAAACCTTGAACTTGTGATTTACATTGGATTTACATACTTACGCTTCCGCTACTCAAATTACGTTTTGTTAAACACCAATTATATTGCGTTGGTTCGTCTTGGTTACTTTTGATATTTAAATGCTATGTTCAATATGATTGGTGGCTGGATCCTGGTCATGTCACGCCTCCAAGCAGTGGTACTCCGCGTGTGGATTTTGGGGGTGTGACAGTGGTCGTATAGTTGGTGAAGGAACGTTGTCGAACGGAATTGTAACGTTTGAAAGAGTCAATTACATTGCTGAGCTGCAGAACAATCTACTAAGTATTTCTCAGATCTGTGACAGAAAGTACACCACTCATTTCACTGACAAAGAATGTTTGATTCTAAAACCGGGATTTGTTGTTCCTGAAGAGTGGGTCATCATGAGGGCACCAAGAGTCAACGATCTGTATGTGTTGGATATGAGCATAGCTACTACAACAACAGGTCAGGCTCACTGTTTTGTGTCAAAGGCAACTGAGAAGGAGTCAAGATTATGGCACCGAAAGATGGGATATATACATCTTCGAAAAATGAATCACTTGGTGCATAATGATCTGGTTACAGGAGTTCACATAAAAGGTTTTCATCTAGAAGGGGAGTGTATAAGTTGTATTAAAGGCAAACAGAAGAAAAAGTCGCACCCCAAAAAGCAAGTCAATTCAGTTTCACGACCGTTGGAAAGACTTCACATGGATTTATTTGGTCCGGTGAATGTCAAAAGCATTACAGGAGATTACTATTGCTTGGTCGTCACTGATGATTACTCTAGATTTTCTTGGGTATCTTTCTTGAAGACAAAGGATGAAACATTTGACAGTCTGATGGCGTTATTCAAAAAGATTGAGAATTTGTACCAGAGGCGTATCCGAAGAATTAGAAGTGATAATGGTACTGAATTCAAAAACCACAAGATGGAAGAATTTTGTGAAGAAAGAGGCATATTGCATGAGTTTAGTGCTCCGTACACTCCGCAGCAGAATGGAGTAGCAGAACGCAAAAACCGGACGCTAATCGAGACAGCCAGAACTATGCTCACAGATTCAAAACTTCCAATAAATTTTTGGGCTGAAGCTGTTTCTGCAGCATGCTATACTCTCAACAGAGTTCTCACCGTGAAGAAATTCAACAAAACATGTTTTGAATTGATCAATAACCGCAAGCCTAACTTGAAGTATCTTGAACCGTTCGGGTCACCCTGTACGGTGATAGAACCTTTTGGAAAATTTGGTCCGAAATGCATCGAGGGTATATTTGTTGGATATGCAAGTCCTCTGCACCGTGTCTTCGTGCCAAGCGAAAAGCGGATTATTGAAGCCGCAAATGTTGAATGTCAAGGTAATACGATGCTGCCTCAGAACCCAGGAGATTCATGGCGTTACCATTATGACACGTTGTGGGATTCCTTTGATGTGATGGAAGAACCTGTAGATGAAGAAGACTTCTTTGATGAGCTGGATATTCTTAGAAACTATGAGTCATCAGAAGAAAGATTTCCAGCACAGTATTCTAGGAAATCTTAGAAAACTTCAAATGATGATGAAGCAGGTCCTAGTAATGCTGGTGAACAAGATGATACTCCAGAGAATCAGATAACAACAAATGATGACACAACATCTGATTTTGGTCCAACTTTTGATCATGGGGATTCTGAATCTGAGGGGGAGCAAATCCAGATTTTAGGTCAAACAGATCCTATCAGTGAGGAAGGTGCAGACCAAAATGTCACTAATCTGGAAGGCAATGTAGATGTTCCGAGTGAAGTAATGCCCAGAACTCTTTCATATCATCCGGAGGAGCTGATCATCGGAGAACTTCAATCAGGAGTTCGCACCAGACATCAAATTGACCAATGGCTTACTAGTTTTTATTCATCAGTAGCACATCTACAATCTGAATTTTCACTATGTTGTTTTATCTCGCAGATTGAACCTCGAACGTATAAAGAGGCCCTTACTGAGGATTCTTGGGTCAATGCGATGCAAGAAGAGCTGAACCAGTTTGAGAAATTAGGTGTTTGGAAATTGGTGGATTTACCAGAGGGTCACAGGAAAATCAACACCAAATGGGTGTTCAAGTGTAAGAGAGACGACAAAGGTGTAGTGGTCAGAAATAAAGCTCGACTTGTTGTTCAGGGTTTCAGTCAACAGGAGGGAATTGACTTTACCGAAGTATACGCTCCTGTGGCACGACTAGAAGCAATCAGAATTTTCCTAGCATTTGCATCATGGAAAAACTTTAAAGTCTACAAGCTTGATGTGAAGTCGGCCTTTCTCTATGGCAAAGTGAAGGAGGAAGTGTATGTGGGACAGCCACCGGGTTTTGTCAATCCACACCACAAGAATAAAGTGTATCTCTTGGATAAAGCATTATATGGCTTACACCAGGCCCTGAGAGCCTGGTATGAGACGTTATCTCAGCATTTGCTAGCCAATCACTTCATCCGGGGAACAATAGACGCCACCCTCTTCACAAAGATAGTCGACGGTCACCTGCTGATAGTACAAATTTATGTGGATGACATATTTTTTGGGTCAACAAATGAGGACTTGTGCAAAGATTTTGAACAAGTGATGAAGCAAAAGTTCGAAATGTCATCAATGGGAGAAATGAAATTCTTTTTGGGGATCCAAGTTGATCAACTTCCTGAAGGAATTTTCATACACCAGACAAAGTACGTTCATGATATTCTGGAGAAATTTGGAATGTCAGGTTCTACTCCTGCGGCAACCCCATTGGCAACAAATCATGGAATTTACCCAGATCTCACCGGAGATAAGGCAGATGAAACTCTTTATCGTTCCATGATTGGTTATTTGATGTATCTGACTGCTTCAAGACCCAGCATTATGTATCCGACGTGCCTCGCAGCAAGATTTCAATCTAACCCAAGAGCTTCGCACTTGATCATTGTGAAAAGGATATTACGCTACCTGAAGGGAACTCCATCGTTGGGGTTGTGGTATCCTAGAAAAGGTGATTTTATGCTCGAAGGGTATTCCGACTCGGATTTCGGATGCTGCAAAGTTAATGCCAAATCAACAACTGCAGGATGCCAGTTCTTTGGACCTCGCTTGGTCACCTGGCAGTGTAAGAAACAAACGTCTGTGGCGCTATCCATGTGTGAAGCAGAGTACATTTCTGCCAGCAGTTGCTGATCTCAGATCCTGTGGATACAGCAACAGATGCGCGATTACGGTTTGCAGTTTCTTAACACTCCTCTTTTTGTTGATAATGAGGCCGCAATTAATATAGCAAAAAATCCGGTACATCACGCTAAAACCAAACATATAGAAATTCGTCATCACTTTATTCGCGATTGTTTCGAGAAAAAGTTGATACGAATTGAGAAAATCCACACTGATGAGCAAAAAGCTGATTTACATACCAAGGCATTTGATAAAACACGTTTTAAATATCTTTTAAAACTTAATGGTATGATGCTCTTGTCGGTAAAGGATGGAATCGTTGGCGTTGATGAGGATACCACTGTAGATGATGTTGATAATCTATCTGCAATGGTTTGTCGATTTTTTACCTGTTTTGGTCTTTAGGGGGAGATAGATATATTTGTATATACTTTATAGAAAATCCAAAAACATAAAAAAATCAAAAAGCCAAAAACATGATAAAATTTCAAAATCCAAAAACAATAAAAAATGAAAAAGAGCCTGTGTAAAAGGGAAAATGATAGTACATCAGTTAGACTGGTACGGTATGCTAAAGATTTGTAAAGTTTTATTAGGTTTAAACAGTCTCACTAATGATGTGTCGATAGGTTTTTGCACAGTTAATAGATTTTTTCGGGATATAAACTTAAAAATACAAAACGAGACTTAATTTGTGGGGAACACTATTTGGATATATAGGTAACCCCTGAAATCTCGTTTGATAGGTCCCTTATTCTGAGATACTAGGTCTTTATACTCAGTGATATCTGGGGTATTATTCCGGGACTTCTGCTGAATGGAAGTTCTGACCTAGTCCCCGAATAATACTTTACGCAAAATGCTTGAAACATAGCATCGCCCTCAGCAAGCTGATGAAACAATAAAATTGATAGTCGCTGCTGTTGAAATCAAAAGATCCTCTAAAGGGGACACACCGAAAAGTCGAAGCCGTCATCTCTCTGCGTATACGGAAGTATCGAACTGAGCTCTCACGGCCCTCGCATTTAACCCCTTACAGATATCATCTGTGGTATACTCACCTGTAAGACTGAATATTGGGAACTTGATACGGGAGTATATTCAAAAGGTGGGACACATAAATGAGTCAAGTTAACAAGACATCTAAATCGTATCCTGAATAGATTGAAATCTGTGAGAAAACTTAAAATGGATCAGTATATCGACATTCGAGGTGAATTGTTTAATCCTGAATATGAAATGAAGCTTAACGGTACTTGTAACATGTCTAAAAAGCTGATATGATTCCCTGACACGCTCAACAAAATTATGTTTGTAAATAGATTTCTTTCTTTATATTCTGTCTTTCAGTTTCAGTTATACTTTTATAGTTTAGAATCTGCATTAAAAATTCAAAAAGATTTTACTCTTCTGTTTTATTTTTGACAAACCAAAGCGGAAGATTGGTCTTCAGATTCACAGTCTGATGCAAGGTGCAGGAAGTTGTTCTGAGCTGAAAAACAAGTTGGGAGCTAATCTTGATATAAACAAAGAAAATAAAAAGTCAAAATGCAAGTTCATTAAGTTGAAACTTGTAAAATTTTCAGAAAAATGTTTAAAATATCAGTGAGTTTTTGCTTTGAGTCAACCAAGGTCATTAAGTTGAACTTGGTCGACAAATTAAGTACCTAGGGTCATTAGCTTGGACCTAGATACTTAAGTGGATTTCTCAAACACTGACAATGTGAAAAAGGTCAAAAAGTCAAATCGGTTTGAAAGTCAAAGTGCCATGAATCGAACAGGTCAGCCGATCGGCTGGACCAGCCGATCGTACTGCCTAGCCGATTCAATGACACACTATAAATAGGAGTCAACTACTTCATTTGTTCTTTTTCACATTCCAATCGAACCAAAAGCGTTCTCAGCCGATTCACAATTTCATACTGATCTTCATCTTTTTGCAACAATATTTTTGATTTGTTGGCTTACTCATCATCTCAAATGGCAAAGGTAGGTTTCTCAAGCATCAAAATCTTTGAATTTCTTAAGTGTTCTTCATGTTCATATCTGTCGGTGCATTCAAACTCAGATTTAGGAAGTTTTAAGATGTTTTGATGAAATCTAGTTATAGGGTTTTGTTCGCAATGCAAGGATCTATAAGTTTACCGGATCAATTTTTGAAAAATCATGCTAAAACTTGATAGATCTAGGATTAAAGCATTACGGCAGTCGGCATGTTCATTGTTAAATTAAACTCTGTTTAGGTCGAATTAGACAAGAATGAACATAAGGTTATGATCGCGACAACATTAGGAACATGGATCTGTACTTGATTTGTGATAATTAGCATAAATTTTTTGAATCATTAGATCTGCTCTTCATCGAAGATGCCAGCCGATCGGCTGGACCAGCCGATCGGACAGCATTCATAATGTGTTTTAGTTGTTGTTGCATTAGGTAGTTCATGTCTTGAAAAATGTGCCTTAATTGTGTTAAGTGATTCGAATGAGGTTTTGCATTGTGCTAGCCGATCGGCTAGACCAGCCGATCGAATAGCAATATGCTAGCCGATCGGATAGACCAGCCGATCGAGTAGCAATATAGATCAGGTGTTAGTGTTGACATAGTTGGTAGTTCAATATTGTTGTCTTGAAAAGTGTGCTAAATGTTTGCTATGAAATCTGTGTGTTTGAAATTTTTTGAAGGATATTTTTGGTCACAACATTGTCAGCCGATCGGCTAGACCAGCCGATCGAACAACATTGTGCCAGCCGATCGGCTGGACCAGCCGATCGAATAGGAAGTGTTAACCTATTGAAAAACATATGTTAGTCAATAGGGTAGCATTACTTGTTGAAAAATTTATATTCTTCACATACTTAGATTTCTGTGCATAAGATTCTCAGCCGATCGAAGAGCTTTTGCTAGCTGATCAGACACCATGTATAAGAACTTCCTTGTCACATTTTGTCAGCCGATCGGCTAGACCAGCCGATCGACCAGACATTGTCACTTTTTCATTCTCAGCCGATCGGCTGGACCAGCCGATCGACCAGGAACTGTCACTATAATCATCTTCAGCCGATCGATCAGTAATGCTCTTCGATCGACCAGACAAGCCGATTCTGTAGTGTTGTCACATAGGAATGTCAATGTGTTAGAAAAATTTTCAGAATTTTCATGTTCTTGTTTGAATAATTTTTATTGAATAATTTTCACAGGGACGAGGAAAAGAGAAAGACAAGAGTCATAACATTTATTGTGAAATTGATTCTGGAACAACCACTTGTACTGTGGTAGAAAGAATGGCAACATTTTTGAGAGAAAGCAGAGTAGCCAAAGCGATGTCTGATAAAACTGTGATTTATGAATCACATGTTAGAGCATTCTGGAACACTGCTAGATATGAAGATTCAGGCAAGATGATACATGCAGTTTTAAGAAAGAAGGATCAAGCTGGAAAAGATGTTGATGTGGAGTTTAAGTTTGTTGTAGGAGATGTGAGGAGAGTTCTTGACTTACAAGATTCTGACAATGATCCAACAATCATGTCTGAACGTCTTGTAAAAGGTTTGTGGTGTAGAATGGGATTCACAGGGCACATAAATGGAAAGATGTACAAGAGAAGTTTCTCCAAAGCATACAGGTATTTGATGCACTGTATGATACACTCAATGGGACATAGAAAGGGTGCATACGATGAGGTTGCAGATTACATCATGAATATGGTTACAAGTTTGTTGCTGAACAGAAGATATAATATTTCGCAAGTGATTTTTGAGTACATGAAGGAAAATTGCCAAGCTGGAGCAGATAAGTACATCATGTATCCTAGATTCATCATGATGCTACTAAATGACAAAATCAAAGATCTTCCGAAGGATTGTGAGGATGTGATGGAGATGAGTGTTGTAAATAAGACAACAATAGGAAGAGTTACAAAGGATAAGGATGAGAAAATTAAGGAGTTGATTTGTAGAATAAAAGATAAAGCTTATGTTGCTCCTGAAAACGATAGATGGAGACATGAAGACAGTAACTCAGACAATGAAGATTCAAGGATGAATGAGATGGTTGAGAAAAAGACTAGGTGGTGGCATGTTAGAGATGGAAAAAGGAAAAGGACACCTAAGTCATCCCCTGCGGTTATTATTCCTAAAGAAGGAGAAAAGGGTATAGTGAAAGGGGGAGCATTAAGATAGTTAGATAACATATGTTTTAAATGTTACTAATCCTTTTGTCTATGTTTGTCTTGTAGGGTCTTCTGGAGAGCCACAGAAGAAGCTAGTGGATGAGACAGTTCTAGAGCCATCGGTGGTGATTGAACAAGGTGCTGATTTGGTAAAGCAATCTTTGGAAAGCTATTTGAAAAGAAACGAAGAAGTTGCAGCACAACAAGCTCAAGAAACAAGTGTTCATTCTGAAAAGGTGACCAAGGTTCAACCCGATTCAGAAGCTTTAAGGAGTTCAAGTGATGGAGATTCTGAAGCTACTCTAACTGAATCTGAATTAATTCCTGAAACTGTTGGTAAAGGAAAGGTTCAGTTGAAGAAAAGACCTTCAAAGAAACAGAAGGGTTTAGATGAAGAAGATTCTCCTTATGCTCCTGAAAAGTCAAAGAGACAGAGAAAGAAACGAAAGGCAGCTCCAGTGGGTGTAATTCCCAGAAATGTCAGATCAAAGAAATCAGGAGCTGAGTCCCAGAAAGATAAGGAAGGAAAGGCAGCTAAACATGTTCAGAAAGAAAAATCACCAAGTGTTGATGTTCCAAAAGAACCAGAGGTGAAAACAAAAGAAGTTCCAGTTGTGGAAACAGAAAAGAAGACAGATGATGATGATTATGTAGAGATCACCGGATTCAGGGCTGCTAGTCCAAAACTTGCTCAACAAGAGATTCCTCAGTCATCACGGCAGAAAGTAGAAGACTTTAATTTTGATTTTGATAATATTGGGTCGGCTACTGGTATTTTCTCTGAAGATATGCCTGAAGGTGAAAGTGACATGTTTAATGATCAAGCGGTTAAAGATTTAACTAAGAGAGTTAATGAACTAGAAAAAGAGAAAGCAATAGCTGAGGAAGAACGCAATATGCTGAGAAGAGAAATTGATGAATTGATGGAAGCTCACAATAAAATAGTTGCAGCACTGGTTGAGAAGGAGAAAAGAATGAATCAGATGAAGGATGAGGCAGAGGGTAATTCTAAAGTGATTGAGTCATTGACACAAGAGATATCTTCTTTGAATGCCAAGTCAAAGGATCTGGAGAATTTGAATCAAACGTTAAATCAGCTTCTTGATGATATAAGTGAAGCTTCATCTAATGAAATGAAGGCAATGAAATTGGAGATGGAGGCCATGAAAGCTGATAAAGTAATGAAAGATCAACAACTTCAGATGCTGGTTGCTGTGGTTGAAAGTCATTTGAAGAAGAACATTCATGCTGCGTTTGACGAAATTGATGTGATAAGAGCAAACGAAAGGAGATTGGAGCGTGAACATCAAATGGCTGAAGAAGCAAATTTAAAGAACAAAGGAATAGTTGAAGAGGTTGAGATAGTCGATGCATCTTCAAGTCAACCAGAGGTTGGAGGTTCTTCTTCACAACCTGATATTGAAATGATTGAAGAAGTTGTGGTTCAAGAGCAAGAAGTTGTTGACGATGATCAAGAAATGGTTGAAGCTGAAGCTCAAGAGCATCATGAACCAGAATACTTGATTGTTGGTGAACCTATTGAACCTCTCATTGCAGAAAATGTCCTTCGAAGAGTGGAAATTATTCAAAGAAGAAGAAGAGCAAGGGAAGTTCTACTGCTTGAGTATACAACTGACAAATTTATATTAGTTGGAAATGCTTACCCTGTGCCATATAATTCTAAAGAAGTGGCAAAGTTGCTAAAGTTCATGGATCTAAAAAGAAAAGGAAGGATAGCACGTGGAGAGGTTATGGATGAAGATTCTGATAGAGAGTTGTTCGGTGATGATGAAGAAGAAGATGAAGATGATTCTGATGATAAAGATGATTCTGATGATAAAGATGATAAAGCTGATGATAAGTCTGATAAAGATGACAAAGGCGATGACGACAATGATCAAGGTGCTTCGGGATTATTAATCAGTGAACCAAATATTCAGGAAAGAGTGGATGAGCTGATGAATAATGAGCTAAATGAACAAGAGGATGAAGTTGATCATGAAGCATCATCGTCTGGAAAACAATCTGTTGATCAGGTATTTCTTTCTAACCCTACTATCATTTTCTTATATGGAAAACAACAAGGAGAGGTAGAGGTTAAAAGAACTCGGGCTGAAATGTTAGAGGAGTTGGGTTTGGAAGATGGAAAATTTAAATTTGATATTGAAGACGAAATTCCTCAATCACCTGCAAAAGATTTCGAGCCTAGATACCCTCATGAAGCTGACCATTATGATGAAGTGATTGTTGAAAGCGCATCTGATTCAAAAGAAGATAGGGTGGATTTTCATTATGAAGGTGAAGATGTTGCATTTCCTACTTTCACAGAGTTATTTCAAGAAAATAATGAAGACGAGTTAAGAAGAAGGATTGAAGAAAGGGTTGCTACAGCAGATATTCCTGAACCAGTTCCTAGAGAAATAACAGCTGAAGAAAGAAAACGATGGTTCAAGAATATGCCAAAAGAAAGAAAGACTCTCAGGGCTCTTCAATACTTTACTCATAACAAAGATCTTTCTTGGGGAGATATTTTATCTTGGGGATATCTGGAAGATTTGAAAGTCTATGCAATAAGAAGGGAGCAGGGTGTATAGTATTTTGAATTTCTAGCTGATATAGCTACTTTACCCTGGTGGGACGTAGATGAGTTGGTGGTTACAAAGAATATCAAACAATTCTACTACGGTCCAGAAGTTCGAGAACGTGATCAGGATTTGTGGAATTACATCAAATGGCAAGCAAAGAACAATTATCCTGATTGGAAACCACAATATCCGAAGCAGATTGTTAAATACTTGGAGAATGGTGAAAAAGACATTACATTGGATGTGAAGCCTCCAAGATGTTTAAAGAATATGCCACTCAGAGCCATTGAACAAGATTTCTATGATCTATTTCAAGCTTGGCTATACAATCCCTCTACAGCTGAAGCAGTAATTTCTTTGTTTGACAAGACAACTGGAGAAGGACGAAGAATAAGTATTTTGGATCCTATGTGGTTGGTCAACTGTTCGAAGGAAGACATAGATTGTTTGTTTGTCAACAAGATAATCTATGATAAGAAAGACAAAGAGATAAGTATGCAGTATCAAGGTGTGATAGATGTTTGCTTCGCAAAAGAAATCAACTCAGGGAAAAATTGGAAGACAAAATGGAGAGATCTTGAAGTTGATGAATTTCTGAAGGTATACGAGCGAAGTCAAAGACAGAAAGAGATAGCTAGAAAAACTGCAGAGAGAGGAAGAAGAAATCTTGGGTATGTGCCACCTACAGATCAAACGCCTATCGAATCTGAAGAGAACAAAATTCCAAAGTGGGATCGAAAGCGCGATGACGACCCAGAATACCGAAAGTGGTGGATAAATGAGGGCAGGTATAAAAGGAGGAGAATGTTAGGGGAACGAGCTGAACAAAGAAGACAAAAGGCAAAGGTAAGAAGACGCAACAGGAGGAAATAAAGACTATGTTGGAAGGAACTACAGCTACATCCGAGGGGGAGTCTGTTAGTGCAATAACGTCTGTAGCTTCCGTCAACAAGTAGTCGTATTTTGTATAGTTGTGTATGTAAAGCAGGACAGAATCGGTGAAGTTTTTGTTAAGTGATGTTTGTTGCCAGCCGATCGGCTAGCCCAGCCGATCGGACAGCCCGGCCGATCGAGCAGGCTACTCGATTGGTTAAGATGTTCAGCCGATCGGCTAGTCTAGCCGATCGGCCAGCACTCTCTTATTCTGTCCTTGCCTATAAATAGCCGGTAGGTTAGTTTATTTAGAACCTTTTGACACTTTCACTTGCAACCTACCTTTGTATGTCTGAGTTCTTTCTGGTTCCTGTATACTTTCACATCATTCAATAAGATCTCAGACGGTGATTCAGAGTAGAATATTGTCTTTGTATATCTGCTATGTGATTATATGAATTCCGCGCATTGATCACTTTACGATTCAACTACATTTACGATAAGGAAGATCCCATTAGAGGGACCAACATCACGGAATCAACCGGCACCTAGTATAGGTAACTATGTTAATAAATCGGCTCCAAAATCGGGAGATAGGATAGAATGAGGTTCTATAAATCAAATGAGTAATTGAACTCATATGGTATGATTTAATAGGCCCTACATTCTGATTGGAAGGTCTACCTAAGTGCTTTTGACCCGTTTCGACACATTATGGTAACATAAGCTACTATAAGGCGTCGTTAGTGTAAAACTATGTTCGGATGGTAATCTATGTTCTATGTCAAGTCTTACATGCCCAATTATCCCTAAACATGTTACTAAATCAGATTACATGTCAAAAATATGTTCACATAGTCAATATACGGATTTATGCTTCAAAAGGGCATTTTGGTCATTTCCTATGGGCATACAAGCTAACAAGCATATGACTAACCAAATCCTATGTGATCATAAGGTATAACCTCTGAGGTTATTACCTATGTAACCATGATCACTAACTAAGCTTGGTCGGATCCTAAAGATCGACCAAACGGGTCGGGTTCGAAAGTCTAAGCGGTTGTTTAGACCGCTTACCTTACGACCCAAAACAAGCACAAACTAATAGTGTCGAGTTAAACATGTCAAAACATGTTTAACCTACTGATTTGGTATCAAAACAAAGTGTTTTGATACCTTAAAGTAGTTCCATTGCAAAATGCGTGCTAAAACGCATTTTGACCGAAACTTTGACTCGACACTACACCTAGCTAATGTGGTAATCAACAACTATAATCGCGAAGGATTATAACTATCGTTGTGACAACTCGAAATCTAGAACCTTTCGTTGTAACTTGCTTGTACGTTATGTGACTAGTTAAAATGATAACGTGAACTTTTATGTGCTTTGTTTTGTGTGCATTGTATGTATATATGTATGTGTGTTATATGTGAACCGAGAACCCGACACGAAACAACAAGGAACCTGACTCGAGACCATGAGGTCTCGAGTGACTAGTAATCGGTTTTGGGCCTTGGGCCGAGAACCTTTGGCCGGTTGGGCCTTTGGGCCGTAAACCCTTAGCCGAAACCCATAGGGTGCACACACTTGGAACTTTGACTATAAATACACTACCTTAGTTAGTGTTACCATTTTGTTGAACATTACAACACACACTCTCCTACTTCTCTCTCTCACCTAAACTCTAGAACACAAACACACTCCACCATTCTTGGATCTTTGGACTTGGATCGGCTCACACACACACCCGGTTGGAAGCCTTTCACACACCCTCGAAACCCATAACCGGTTAGTGTTCTTAATGCTTTGTTAAATGTTAGTGTGTTTATGTTATGTTTGTAAGATGAGATTATGTGACAATATGTTAAGATGAGTTATACATAATGTTTTGAAAAGAAATCGGTTCATGAATGTTTCTTGTTATGAGTGGAACTATACATATTTGATGTTGAAAATGGGTTCATGGTATGACAAAAAGGTGAATGATGATATTGGTTGCATTTGGGTTTGATCCGAAAAGTTTGGGTATTTATACTAAGAAAAATCGGCTAATAAATATGGTTGTCAAGTAGGATGCATGCTAGTAAATTGTATCTTGATAGTTGTTCATGATTTTGGGTGAATAAGTGTTGTTTATGTTATGAAGAACTTGAATATATGCTTTGAATGTATGAAGAACACTTTGAATGATAGTTGAAGATTGAAAACCCTTGTGATTTTGATCCATCTTTGACTAATAACCTGATTAGGAAATATGTTAGTGGAATTCTATTGGTTATTTCCGGATTTGGGCCTGATTATACTGTACCATTAATCTGACCATCTGCATCAGCACGTGAACTTGAAAACGACTGTTACCGACTCGCAATCACCCGGTTACGACTCGCAACCACAGCGTGATGACTCGAGACCACGCGGTTGCGACTCGCAACCATAACAGGACAAGCCGAAACCACAGGTTACGAGTCCCGTTGCGACTCGAGACCTCAGCATGATGAATCGAAACCATGGTTGCGACACCAGTTGCGACTCGCAACCATCCATGATCAACACACAGCATGACTCGAGACCATGCTTGCGAGTCCGGTTGCGACTCGAGACCACACTTTTGGGCCTTAGTTAATGGGCCAGACTGATGGGCTTCTGTGTTAACTGCTTTTACGTGTTTGGGCCTAAGTAGTTGGGCTGAACTTGTGAACCGTATGTGCTTCTATTGACTGTTAACTGTTACTGCTAAACGTGCTTGCCAAACGTGTTGAACATTTGTGCACTACTTGGTTCGACTCTGATTATACGTGATAACCGTGATAGGACGTTATTGAATACTTGCGACTTGATTGACTTTCTGTGATTAACTGCCGAGCAAACCAAGGTGAGTTCACACCCTTTACAAAGCATGGGATTCCCTGGGTTGGGAACGGGGTTAAGGAACGTGGTTCCTCGTCTACCTTGGGTAGGACGTCAGTGGTTCAGGAATGTGATTCCTCGTCCGGATGGACGGATAAACGTACTAGACTAAAACTCTATCACGAAGTCCCTCCTTTTTGTATCGACTAATCGCCGGGCCAATGGCGAGCGGGTCATTAGTTAGATAGCGCTATTTAGGTCTGACAAGCCTCACACCGTGCCGCAGAGGACGGGCGTGAACTAATGGATCTGGGGCACGTCAATGATGATAGACATTGATGTTTTCAGGGCACATAAACATGACTACAGTCAGCAATCGATACGGTAACGAGTCTAGTATACACATGGGGTAGCCCCCACGGCTGGAGAGCCAGATGATGTACATGGGGTAGCCCCCACGGCCGAAATGCCTGATAACTACATGGGGTAGCCCCCACGGCCGGAGTGCCGGAGTAACTGGGAACGAACTGGTCACGTTTTTAAAACTATGGGGTAACCCCCACGGCAGGATGCCAGATAAAGTAAACTGTTTTCGAAACAACTAAAACGAACGCCCACCCGTGAACTCACTCAACTAGTTGTTGACTCGTTACTACATGCTTTGCAGGACCATAGGTACTCAGTGGGAGCTTGCATGGAGGAAGATCGTTGTGGGACAGGGATTGCTACAAGACTATGTTAAACTTGAAACTTTTGGAACTTATGTTATAACTTTAAACTTATGCTTCCGCTTGCAACTTAAACTTATTTGTTTTGGAACACCAATCGTGAATGGTTAAACTTTTATAACTATTTATATGCTTGTTCAGTATGATTGGTGGCTGGATCCTGGTCAGTCACGCCTCCAAGCGGTAGTACTCCGCAGGTGGGATTTTGGGGGTGTGACAGATTGGTATCAGAGCCATTGGTTATAGTGAACTTGGTTTTAATAAAGGAGAAACGTTTTTGTTAAAACCAGACTATAACCGGTTTAGTGCTCAACGGTCCACAACGACACTTCGCTCCTCATGCAAGGCTCGATGTTCTAGGTAATATGATGTATGTATATTGCCTACTTGTTAGTTGCGTAGTACACTGCTCATGGTATGCTTGATTAGTATAGCTACTGTTGTTTGAACACGTGCGTGCTTACTCTGTCCTACTATCGTGCTTTCGCGAACCTCTCCCACACGTGTTACTCTTGTTATGAAGAACCATGTCTGGACGCGTTAACATGACACAAGCCCAGTTGACGGCTTTGATCAACGAACGAGTTGCCGCAGCGCTCGCAGCTGCACACGCAGGAGGTCAGTATGCTCAGGCACCGGTGTGCACTTTTAAGACCTTTATGGACTGTCGACCCACGACTTTTAGCGGCACTGAAGGAGCAGTAGGTCTCCTACACTGGTTTGAGAAACTGGAGTCTGTGTTCGAAATGTGCGAATGCCCTGAAGCGCGCAGGGTGAAGTATGCTACTGGTACTCTCGAGGGTTTGGCCCTCACGTGGTGGAATGCTCAGGTGCAGATGTTAGGGTTGGTTGCTGCCAACGCCACCCCATGGGAAACTTTCAAGGAAATGATCAGGGAGGAATACTGCAGTCGTGACGACATTCACAAACTGGAAGATGAGTTCTACAATCTTAAGATGTCGGGGTCAGAAATTGAGGCATACACTAAGAGATCGCATGAGCTTGCTTTGTTGTGTCCTACTATGGTGGATCCTCCCTACAAGCGAATTGAACTCTATCTCAAGGGCTTAGTGCCAGAGATCCAAAGTCATGTGACTTCAGCGAGGTTGACTACTATCCAGCAGGTTGTACAGTTGGCTCACCGTCTCACTGACCAAGCGGTGGAGCAGAACAAGTTACCGAAGCGTATAGGTGCTGCAACTACTTCTGGTACTTCTAGTGGGAATAAACGGAAATGGGATGGAACTTCAAGCAGGGGTTCAACTTCAGTGCAAACTCAGTCTCAGCAGAGAAAGACGGACGATCACAAGAGCCCCAGTCAGCAGTCGTCTGGTGGTCAAAGTCATGGTGGATACAAGGGGAATCACCCCAAGTGCAATCGCTGCAGCCTACACCACAGTGGGCCATGCACCAGGGGCAACTGTCATCGATGCAACAAGCCTGGTCATGTTGCAAAGGATTGCAGAAGCGCATACCCCGTCAACCAGAATCGTCAGCAACCTCAGCAGAACCAGCGACAGCAGCAGGGTAACAACAAAGGATGCTTTCAGTGTGGAGCTGAAGGCCACTTCAAGAAGGATTGTCCCCAACTGAACCAGAACAACAACAACAACAATCAGGGGAATGGTAACAATGGGAACAACAACAACGGTGCTAGGGGACGTGTGTTCGTGATTGGTCAAGGTGAAGCGAGGAATGATCCCAACGTGGTGACGGGTAAGTTCCTTCTCGACGACTTTTATGTTACAGTCTTATTTGATTCGGGTGCCGATACTAGCTATGTGTCACTAGAAGTCAGTAAGATGCTTAAGCGTATTCCTACACCCCTGAGCGACAAGCACACTGTAGAGCTAGCTAATGGTAAGAATTTGGAAGCCTCACACGTAGTCAAGGGTTGCCAGCTTATTCTCGCTAACCAGACCTTCGCCATCGATCTTATTCCTATTGTCTTGGGTAGTTTCGACGTTGTCATTGGGATGGATTGGTTA